>NW_024412400.1:49300714-49434216 GCF_014898765.1 Herpailurus yagouaroundi
TGGAATACTACGTGGCAATGAGAAAAAATGAAATATGGCCTTTTGTAACAACGTGGATGGAACTGGAGAGTGTGATGCTAAGTGAAATAAGCCATACAGAGAAAGACAGATACCATATGGTTTCACTCTTATATGGATCCTGAGAAACTTAACAGGAACCCATGGGGGAGGGGAAGGAAAAAAAAAAAAAAAAGAGGTTAGAGTGGGAGAGAGCCAAAGCATAAGAGACTGTTGAGAACTGAGAGCAAACTGAGGGTTGATGGGGGGTGGGAGGGAGGAGAGGGTGGGTGATGGGTATTGAGGAGGGCACCTTTTGGGATGAGCACTGGGTGTTGTATGGAAACCAATTTGACAATAAATTTCATATATAAATAAAAAAAAAAGAAAAAAAAATAAATATTATAACATGTCTTTATAAAAAAGCATAACTATGTAACAACTATATTGAAATTTAAAATATTGCTGAAATTAAAAAAGAGAGTCAGTGATTTGAATAAAACAATGGACAGAGCCTTATACTGGATCTGGAAGATAAATAGGAAAAGTTGTTCACAATGTAGACCCAAAACAGAGACTGAAAAGGTAACATTAACACACATAAGGAAATCAATTTAGATGCTCTACCATCTGTTTTAAGGAGATGCAAAGGCTGGTTGCAAAGAAAATGAAGAAGAAATAATATTTTAAATAAAGAAAAAGAAGGTAGAGGGTAGGTAAAAATAGTCCACCAAGTGGCAGACAGGACAAATGAATGAAGCCCCAACATAGGTAGGTGCTAGAAATTTTAGAACACCATAAATAAAGGGGAAAAAAACCCTGAAAGCATTCAAAGAGAAAATGAAGATTCTCTGTGAAGGAGAGAGAACTAGATGGAGGACATCAGACCTCTGTCTCTCAGCACTTCCCTCCCAACTCTCAAATATGTGGCAAATTAATATTTTGAAAATGCAAAGACTCAAAGTTAACAATTATGCAAGAAAAAATAATCTGTATGGAGACATTTCCACAAAATGAAACAGGGATACCAAAAATAAACAAACAAACAAATAAATAAAAACCAATTCTAGTTGATTATAAAGTATAAGATACTAACAACCTGATTAAAGTAGAAACAATGGATTACTCCACTCTCCAACCCTTGAAATATTCACCTTTGAACAATAGGGATTTATTGATATAATATTACTTTTTATTTCTTTTTTTGTCCTATTTATACAACTTAGTTCTTGAGTGAAAAACATTTATATCATGATAGATTTGAAACACTCTTATATATGTTTACATTTAAAGAGCCAACTTCTAGACAGACTGAATAAAACTAATTATTGTTGTAGAACAGAATGCAAATATAATGTAAAAATAACAACATAACCAAAATATAAATGTGGAGGTAGAGACCGGTAAAAGAGGTGAGAGTAGTACAAAAATACTAAAATCCTCATCTTTCATATCAGAGAACCAAGAGATATTTCTAAAGCTGATAAAACCAGCACTGAAATCTGTATTCTTATTTAAAGTAAGGGTCTCACAACTACTAGTTTGTTATTTAAGAAAACAAAACAAAACAAAAAATGTCAAATGTGGTCCTATCTTGGTAATGGGCTTGCAAAGTGAGAGAATTTTGATTTTTTTTAAATGTTTATTTATTTTTGAGATACAGAGAGACAGAGCATGAACAGGGGAGGGACAGAGAGAGAGAGGGAGACACAGAATCCGAAGCAGTCTCCAGGCTTTGAGCTCTCAACATAGAGTCCAACATGGGGCTCGAACTCACAAATCACAAGATCATGACCTGAGTTGAAGTCAGATGCTTAACTGACTGAGCCACCCAGGCACCCCAAGAATTTTGATTTTGATTTAGATATTCTGTAGTGTGTCTTAGACACACATCTTCACCATGGTAACTTTTGCAATTGTTTGCAAGGATAACTTTAATTTATAAAACTATATTAAAATTATATTATAATTATAATTATAGATAGGGGATCAAGTATATAATATATAGCACATCGTATATTTGTATGAAGGAAGACTGCAGTCTTAGTAAAGAATCAGTTAAGTCACAGGGACATTTAGGGAAGCACGTCCAGCATTTCCATAATTCTGAATGGAAAAATGAAAAGAAATTCATGGAAATTGTTGCATAGTGCAACCCTTTTTGTGTATAGAAAATTATATATGTGTACATCTCCATTAATAGGAAGATCTTTAAAAAACTGTGGGTTCATACAAAATAGAATACTACTTGTTCAAAAAAAAAGGACTATCAGTAGTTTACTGATATATGTTGCAACAAGATGGAAACCCAAAAGCATTGCATTGAGCAAAGGAAAGCTTAAAGGCATACAATGTATAAAAAAGGCAAAACTAATCCGTGATATTTGATATCTAAGTAAGAGTTACCTCTCTAACTATGGAAATTGGCTAGAAAGGAACATAGGGGAGCTTTCTGGCATGATGGGTAGGACCTATATCTCCACTGGGGTGGAGTATACATTTATAAAACTCATTAAATTGTACATCTAAAATGTGTGCAGTTTATTTTATGTAAACTATAACTCAATTTACAAATCTCAGATGAGTACACAGGTGGATGTATGTATGGCATGTACATGGTTACATACACATAGGGTAATTCTGGAAAAGACTACATATCAAACTGTTCTGACTGGGGGAGGATGCAGGAGAAGAGTTTTACATTCTATATTTGTTTTTATTTTTATGAGCGTATTACTCTTATAACAACATCAAGAAATATATTTAAAATGCAGTTTGAATCCTAAAGGCACTGATTTTCAATGTTTTAGGACAGAGATGCTCCCTAGTAACACTGTCCTTCTACCTCAACATTGGTAGAGATGCCTTTTCAGGAAGCAGTCACTTGGCTTTGTTCCCCCTGGGGCTGTGGAAGCTGTGAAGGATAGAGCACTACCTGGCTGGCTGGAGAGTGTGTCTTCAGAAATTGAGCACATAAGAAAAAGAAAACAGAGGAGAGGGAGCAGGTAGGAAAACCAGCTCTGAGTTTCAGGAGAAATGTATAAAGGGTCAAACACAGAAAGGAAAAGGTATTCTCCAAGATCTCATCTACCTGAGCCTTCCACACGCACCAGGGTTGCTTGGAAAAGTGCATATTGTTTACACAAGTGAGGCCAGCAGTGAACTGCTATCTCCAAAGGAAAACCAAAACCAAAAAAAAAAAAAAAAAAAAAAAAAAAATTGGGTAGGACCATGAAACATGTCATCAGCAAGCTCTTTTAAAGAAGCCAGCCCCAAAGGACTTTTAATGATTGCTTTGCTCTAAGCCCTCCTGCTGTCACTAGCTTTTAACTCAGCATTCCCTTGGGTTATTTTCCCTTCTCATCCTTTCGTTTAATAGAAAATACCTGCCATGCAGAAGGCAGAGAGAAATTGGCTTTTCATAAGAGAATTAACTTTTTTACATGCTAACTCCCTGCTATTAAATTTTTTGACAAGCATTGGATCTTAGTTTTGTGGTTGTTGATGTTTATTTATTTGAGCCATAGAGATGATCATTTTCCATTTTTTAGCAAGCTAAAGCAGATTCAAGTATTCCATAATTCCCAGAAATACACACACACACACACACACACACACACACACACACACACACACAAATACATACATATACATGTATATGTCTGTATATACATGCATTTTTAAATGTAGTTGGAAGAAAATGTTATTTGAAGCACAGGCCTCCATGATTCACTATTTTGAGCAAGATAACAGACCTTTGTGCACTTTTGTTCAAGGTTTGTCTATCTTGCAAAGCAGTCTGAGATATTCCCAGAGAAGAGAAAAGCCTATTAAGAGTTGCAGTTTTGGGGCGCCTGGGCGGCTCAGTTGTTGAGCATCCGACTTCGGCTCAGGTCATGATCTTATGGTTCCTGAGTTTGAGCACCACTTCGGACTCTGTGTTGACAGCTCAGGGCCTGGAGCCTGCTTTGGATTCTGTGTCTCCCTCTCTCCCTGCCCCTCCCCTGCTTGCACTCTGTCTCTCTCTATCAAAAATAAATAAATGTTAAATTTTTTTTTTTTTTTTTAAAGAGTTGCAGGGGGCGCCTGGGTGGCGCAGTCGGTTAAGCGTCCGACTTCAGCCAGGTCACGATCTCGCGGTCCGGGAGTTCGAGCCCCGCGTCGGGCTCTGGGCTGATGGCTCGGAGCCTGGAGCCTGTTTCAGATTCTGTGTCTCCCTCTCTCTCTGCCCCTCCCCTGTTCATGCTCTGTCTCTCTCTGTCCCAAAAATGAATAAACGTTGAAAAAAAAATTAAAAAAAAAAAAAAAAGAGTTGCAGTTTGGATATATGGTTAGCCTAGAAGCAAAATAAATGATGTTATTGTTTACTCTGTTTACTTGTGGATATAGGTAGCCTTACAGTCAATTTATAAATGATAATGAGGCATAGTCTCTTTATTTTGACTCCCCCCACTCCATCTCCTCTAATTCTATGGTATGAATTTTTTAAAAATGAGAATTGTCGTATATTTTATTTGTGAGGCCTTCACTAATGATTTTTGCATATGCACTTTCAGCTTGTGCCAGTAAAGTGCTATGTGATCACCAGACTATTTTCTTTTTCTCTTGGGCACACAGGAAGACAACATTTCTCAGATCACTTGCATTTAGATGAGGCTATATGATTAGTTCTGACCAATGGAATGTAAATGGAAAGATATATTCTGCCTGACTTCTAGAAGGTCCTCATGGTCTTATTCTCATTCATCCACATTGTGAGGAGCAAGGACTGCCAAAGGTGACAGACACAACTAGGAGAAGCCTAGATAACTTTGAGTCATCTCAGAAAGTAAATCAGTAGATCCTCTTGACGAGCGCACTTTGCGAAAGCAGGAGGTAAACTTTTACCATGTTAAAAAACAGATTCCACCCCCCCCCCCTTTGGCTAGCTTCACAAAGCCTATACTGAGATCTCATCGATGGTAGTCATGGTTTTGATGTTAAGCAGTTTCAAAAAAGGGAATATACTTTTGTGGTCAGATACAATCAAATGTTGTACAGAGTTTTGTCAACATAGCTTGAGATTTCAGAATTATTCTTGTAATCATATATCGACTCAAAAATTTTGGAACCACTTTATCTTCATGTGCTAATATGGTAACCTTTTTTTCTTATTTGACTTGTTAAAAATCCTAGTTCTACTATACTTGATAGGTAAAAGGAGTTTTGACATGTTCGGCTACATTTTGACCTCAAGTATGCATTCCAGGAAAGAAAAAGATAAGGAAGGACAAAAAGAGAGTGTGCCAGATGAGAGAGGGAAGGAAGGAAATTCTACTGGACACCTTTTTTTTTGTTTTTTAATTTGCAGTGCCAAGAAGGGAAAATTAGTCAATAAAATAAGATGTTTGAGATGGTAGCAATGTGCTTTTTCATAATACAACTTATGTGTACCTTTAAGAGTAACCACTTTGTATTGTTAAAAAAATACTATTAAAATTTGTCATAATATGATATACAAATGAAAATATTTAATATTTAATATTTTTATTTGTTTCAAATGTGACATGAGCATAATTTCTTAAAAGTTTAAAAGGATTCAATAAAGAATAATCTTTAATATTACATTGAGGTGATACTAAGTGAAGATTCTTCTTTGTAAATTTACTTATGACATGAAATCTCATATTTAGGTTAAATATATGAATGTAAGTAAACTGATGACTACTGACTTTAATGCATTTCAGAATCTTCTTCCATGACCTGTAGAGTCCTACATGGCTGGCCACTATTTCTCTCCAATTTTATCCCCTGCTCCGCTTATTTGCTCTGTTTCTGCCCTATTGATTTCCCTTTTTATTCCTGACTCTTCTAAGCCCTTACCTTCTTCAGGGTTATAATTTTGCTTATAATATCTGGTTCTGGAATCAAGGCTATATTGGCTTAATGAACACATTGTGAAGTTTTCTCTCTGTTTCTGTTATTTGAAAGATTGAGTAATCCCGTTGTTACTATTTTTTTCATGTTTGGAAGAATTCATCAATTATGTTGCCTAAATAGGATTTTCCTTGTAGGAAAAACTTAACAAATTCGATTTCTTAAATAGATCTTCATTATTTAAATTTTCTATTTATTTTCTTGTCAATTTTAGGAACACGTATTTAGGAATTTATCCATTTCATCCAAATCATCAAGCATATTTTTATTTTTTTAACATCTTTAGGGTCTATAGTAAAGTATCATTTTTCATTCCTATCATTGATAATTTATGTTTTCTTTCTCTTTTTCTAATTCCTAGCATGATTATATTATTATTTGACAAGAAAGAGTATTTCTTTATAATGAATATGGTATGCTTAGTTTAAGTGTGAATTTGACTGGGCCACGGGGCGAGGTGCCCAGATTTTCAGTCAAACATTATTCTGGGTGTTTCTGTGAGACTGTTTTTGGATGAGATAACACTTAAATTGATAGGCTAAGTAAATCAGATTGCTCTCCATAATATGAGTGGGCCTCATCCAATCAGTTTAAAGGCATGAATAGAACAAAAAGCTGGGCTTCCCCAGGAAAAGAGATTTCTCCTGTTTAATGGCCTTCAAACTGAGACATTGACTTTTGCTGGTTCTATAGAAGCCTGCAGGCCTTAGGACTCAAACTGGAACAGTGGCTCTGCAAATTTTAATGTTTTTTTTAACGTTTATTCATTTTTTGATGGAGAGAGACAGAGTGTGAGTGAGGAAGGGGCAGAGAGAGAGGGAGGGGCAGAGAGAGAGAGGGAGACACAGAATCCGAAGCAGGCTCCAGGCTCCGAACTGATAGCACAGAGCCCGATGCGGGGCCCAAACGTATGGACCGCGAGATCCTGACCTGAGCTGAAGTCAGACACCCAACCGACTGAGCCACCCAGGCGCCCCTCTGCAAATTTTAGACTTGTTAGCCTCTATAATCACACAAACCAGTTCCTTATATAAACCTCTTTATGTGTGTGTGTGTGTGTGTGTGTGTGTGTGTGTGTGTGTAATACAGAAAAGAGAATATACATATTTTATAGCTTCTGCTATATATACTATTGATTCTGTTTATAGATTATATAAAAATATCTATAACAGATATATATTTTATATTTATATAAAATTTTTATACAATATCTATTTTATTATATATAATATATATAATATATAAATTTATACTTATATATCAATGTATAGATAATACATAAAACAGAATACAGTATATATACATACTATATACGTAGTATACATATATTCTATGTATGTAGGTATAATGTATATATACACACACATGTATACATTCTATATATGTAGGTATAATATGTATATATTTTTAAATGTACAGTATACACACACATATATACATTCTATATATGTAGGTATAATGTGTATATATACCTACATATAATGTGTATATATATCTACATATATAGAATGTATATATGTGTGTGTATACTATACATTTAAAAATTACAGCTGTTTCCTCACTCATGCCATTTTAGTGAATTTTGCTCAGTATTGTGCCTGCAGTCTTTCAGCTGTAACTTGCAAAGCTAGTGTGGAGGGTACAAAGAGCTGTTTTATGAGAATTGCAGGATGTGATGTCATGCTGGGTAAGTAAAGAGATTATTCCATTCCAAAAGGGCTTTCAAATGTGAAATGAGAAGGGAGGTGAATGAACAAGACATTAACTCTATAGAGAAAACAGCCTTAACAGGGAATTTAGACAAAAACTTCTCAGAAGAAAGTGTTGCATTATGAAGGTTCACCAACAGATGCCTGAAGCAAAAGGCACCCATCCAAGCCAAAGAGGAGTTTGTGAGGGTCAAGGGCAGAGATCTGCAAACAGTAACTCATGCACAACATCTAGCCTGTGGGCATGATTAATTTAAGTGTCTGAGCAAGTATTTAAAAAATTAGATTTCACATAAAATGCTGTATTTCTAGGTTCTTTTGAAAAAAAATCCATGTTCTTCAATCGTAGAATGACATCTGATATAATGACATAGAATGGCACTAAAACAATTGATTGCCATTGGGTAACAGTTGCCCCCACAGAGCGATACCTTCCTCCCCAATATCCATAGTCCATACTCTACCACTAGTCCAAATGACTCCTTCATGTAAATTAGAAAGGGCTGCCTTTTTTTCAAGATAACTTACTACTATCACCTAGAAAGTTGTCTTAATAGATATACTCATCTACAAAGATTACAAATGTGAATAGAGTTCCTTAGAATTGCTCATCTGCACAATGGTATATGGAAGCCTCAGGCTGCTTCACTCACTTATGGCACCTGCTTTTAGGGAACTTAGAATAACATGGGATGAAATGAATAAGAAAAGCTAGACCAGCATAGGATCTATTCTTTTGCCACTGTCATCAAGATTAGCATCTTCTCTCTCTTCTTTTTCTTTCTCACTTGCTTACTTCCTAATTTCCTCCCTCCCTCCCTCTCTTCCATTCTCTCTGTCTCTGGGATACACACACACACACACACACCCCTTGGTTTTAAAGTGTTAAATTTGCTAACTCATTTCTTGATAATAGCTTATCTGGTTATTAACAAAATATTTATGAAAAAGGTAAAATGTAATCGATCTACAGTTCATTTAAATTTGTTAATAGACCAAACCAAAACACCATCTATAGTCTTGAGTGACTCAAAGATCATGAATAAATAAGTTTTTTTCTAGAAGTTATTTCAGAAGCAGGAGGAGAAAGGTATGTCAAGTATGCCTCTCATATCAAAAAATATCAATTTTTCTTTCAAACAATTATCAGTATGTTATCTGAGGAGGTATCTGAGGGGATAGGAAAAAGACATTTTCCTGAAGTATATCTATAGAGTACTCAAATCTTCCTTTCCAAAACATAAGAGAAAGAAATAAGGTTAACAAAATTAGAAGAAAAAAAAAAAACGTCAATATTCTTTGACTTATTTGTTTTTCTTTCTTCTCTTCCGTCAGGTCTTGGCTTAATATATAAGCCCAAACACTCAAGTTAAAGTTGATCTCCCATTTTTCTCTACATCATCACCCTACTTGTTTACTTCGTAGTTCTAGCTACACCAAATATGTATGTATTTGATCAGTTTAGTTATTCAACTCATTTATTGGTTGCCTGCCACATACCAGACATTATTGTGGGCACTGGGAAGACCAAGGCAAATTTGCCTGCTGAGGTCTTACTATCTACTGTGGAAGACACACAAACAACAGACAGGTACATAAGTAAAATCATTACATACTGTGGTAAATGCAATCCTTATCTCATATTTCTATTTTTCTGCCCCACTATCCTGTAAGAATCTACATGTATTTTGTCTTCTATATCCCAGCACCAAGGACTATTTGGCATATTACCTGACTGAGTGGCTGAATGATTTTACTAACATTTTTATTTTGGTGAAATGAATTTCTGTGATAACATAAAAGTAGGAGGTGAAGAATATTAGCAATTACAGGTAAATATAACCTATGTGAGAGAGTAGTGAGGGTTTATACCTGACACACTCGCGTTCATGTACTGATAAATTACATTATAAAAATTTTTGGAAGATAAATGAGGAAATACTTCTACTGCCCAGACATCACCACAGCTAATACGTTAGTACAAGTCTTTCCAGATCTTACTATCTGGAAAAAAATATTTATAAAGACATGTATTTCTTTAACAAAATGATGTCATACTGTACACACTGTACATACTGTACACACTGCTTTGAAACCTGCTTTTTTATAATCCACAATGTCCACTTCTACATTTCGGTAAATATGATGAGGTTTACTTTTATTTCCCCCTGAAAACTTGACAGTTTGGTGAGTATAATCCAACAGGTAATAATTCTGAGTCATAACCAAACAAAACAAAACTTATGAGCCATGATCTGTTTGTGCATCTGAGATTTAAAAACAGTGCACATTTTAAAAAGTAAAGGATGAGAAGAGGAAAGAATGCACACCCACGCAAGCAGATCAGGAAGCAAAATAATAGTATAGCTATTTCATGAAAATAGTCAACCCCCAAGGCACTCAAGAGGCCATTATCCCAGGTGGAATGTCAGTTCTAACATTTCTCTATTTGAATTGTTTAATTTGTTTACTTGTAGCCATATTGTTCCAGAAAAAGTTTCAAGTGAAATGTTATCATCAATACTTCTCTACTTGAAGTATTCTCTTTTATAATGTATCCACATGCCATCTTTCTCTGAAAACAAAGAACCTAGTGTGGGTAACAAAGGTGAATACATATATGGGGAAAAAAGCATAAATAAGAAAAATAGAGGTTAGAAAAGAAATAGATTGAAGAAGGTTAGAAAACAAAATATATTCTAGAAACATTATATCAACAATATTTGTTGATATGTATATATTTATATCAACAATATTTGTTGATATATATATATTTATATCAACAATATTTGTTGATATATATATGTTTTTTTATCAACAAATAAAATATAAATATTTTATTTATAAAATAGAAGAGAAAAATATATTTTATTAATATTACTAGACTGGGTATAAGAAATAATTGTTCTTTCCCAAAATGTTGCTCATGTGTTTATTAACATAAAATCAGTGGAGAAAACCCCATGAATTACTAGATTGAATAACAGTGAAATATACTTTTGGGGTGGATGATGTATTTGGATATCTTTCAAATCAAATTGCTTTCATTCTTTTTTGTACCCTGCCCTTGATTGTCTAGCATTCCAGAGGTTTTTCCATCCTGAGAGTTCTTAGTTCTTTGTAGCTATGGCCTTTCATCTGTAACTACGAAACTCCCCCATCTCCTCATTTTGAAGAACTACCTGGTAGAAGGAAAGCAGTGACCATGTAAAAGGAGCAGTTCTTACAAAGGCTTGACCTTGACAATCTCCCTTATGTTGGAGTCTACTTTATCCCATCTACTTTTGTTCTAACTTTTGATAAATCTCAGCTCTGTTACCCTTGATAATTACCAGGTAGACTGAAAGGGGGGAAGAAAACTGGACTATTAAAATCCCACTAGCCTCTTGACCCTGACTGGTTGGCCCTGTTGGAAAATAGGTCATCAAAGACCTATACGTAAATTATGCAGGCATAAGTGAGATGCTGTAGACTGAATATTTGTGTTCTCCTAAATTCATATGTAGAAATCCAATCCCCAGTGTGCTGTAAATATTAGGTGAGCCTTTGGGAAGTGATTAGGTTGGGAAGATGAAGCCCTCATGAATGGGATTAGTGCTGTTATAAAACAGACCCTAGAGAGCTCTCTTGTCCCTTCTGCCATGTGAGACGGCAAAAAGACTTGCTGTATGAACCAGCAAGCAGGTCTTCACCAGACACTGCCAGCACCTTGATCTTGGACTTCTCAGCCTCCAAAACTGTGAGAAACAAGTATTTGTTGTTTATAAATCACCCAGTCTAGAGACTATTATAGCACTCTGAAGTGACTTACACATGGCAGATGTTCTAGATAATTTCCTATACTGCATCTTATCCTTACAAAAAGTAAGGGGAAAAATTAATACATAAAATGCTAATGAATTTTCATGGTTGGCATAGTTAAAACAGCAATGAGAATACATGTCACACTTGTCACCTGTAAGAAAGGGGGGGGGGAGGACAGGAAGGATAGAATATGAGGGGTTCCTGTCCCCTATATACTTTAGTTTTATTTTTGAAAAATTTGAAACGTGATTATATTACCAACTCAAAATTTTAATTTAAGATCTAATAACGATGGGCGCCTGAGTGGCTCAATTGGTTAAAGTCATGATCTTAATTTTGGCTCAGGTCATGATCTCACAGTTTGCAGCAGGCTCTGTGCTGGCATCACCCAAGCCTGCTTGGGATTCTCTCTCTCCCCCCCCCCCCCCCACTCTCTGCCTCTCCCCTGTTCGTGTGTGCTATTTCTCTCTCTCTCTCTCTCTGTCAAAACAAAGAAGTAAAACATTTTTAAAAATCTAATAAAGAAACAAAGAGGAAGGACAGAAAGGAAGGATGAAGGAAAGAGGGAGGGAAAGAAAGGAAGAGAGAGGAAAGGAACAGCAACTATACCATGCAGAAATTGTCTCTAACATGAAAAGTGGAGGGAAAAAGAGAAGCCTTTATATCTTGTTTAAGTTACTTTCTGTGTCAAATTCTCATTTTTGTGACTATAGTGTAAACTTTAACTAGGTTACATCAGCTAATCTATTATAAATGCGCTTACAACCAGAGATAGAAACTAAAATCAATTAGTTATCCCTGTTCAGAATGGAAGGGTCAGGTCACATTATAAATATATATATATTCAGGAGTGGCTTTCTACAGACCTATATGCCAAATAATTATAACATATATACACTCAAAATAAATCCAACTGAATTGTAAGATTAACCTTTGGTTTCTATTACAGAGACTATTATTTCAGGCAACATTCTTAAGTGTAACTCTTTTCTTTAGTATGTACTTATTTTGTATGTCCACATTATAAAACTCAAAAATTCAGTAGGCAACTCCAACTGTAGACCTTCTTCTAAGCCAATATAAACATGTCTGGCAATTCAGGAGCTGCCTGAAACCCCAGAGACCTGCAGAAGCCTCTTCAGCATTTTTTCCAGCCATGCAATAACCCCATAACTCATTCTTTTCCTCTTTCCTTTTGCACATCAGAGAGAAGGGATGGCTTTTGTAAAAGACTCCAAATAATTAAAATAACTTATAGCCAACTTGGTCTTCGTGCCAGTAATATATGACTGCTTTTACAAACCAAAGAAATGTGCAATATAATTTGTTTCTATTTCAAATATTTTCTCAATGATATGCTGGTAAATCTTTAGGAAGGACTTGGGGGAATGATAGGGGAGCCAATTTCTGTGATGTAAGTATTCCCACCATGACTGATTCCGAACTACCAATGCTTCACACTCTATTCACAGACAAATATCCTCTTCACCATCCCTTGTCCCTTGTCTGCTTTGTGCTTACTGTGGTCACTTCACTTCAGCCATTAGTGTTTCTCATTGAATGTGATAACCACTTCACCCCAAATTCAGTCCCCAAACCTTCCATCTATCCTCAGCAATGCAGCCAGAAATATCTCTTTCTAAAATGCAAAGATTCTGAATCAGTGTGCTTCACTGTCTTCAGACAAAGCCCAAAGACCTACCACAGCCTTAGATGGTCCTTTTTTGGTTTGACCCATATCTGTATTTTACCTAGTCACACTGATTGGCTCAGAGTTCCTTAAAAATTTCCCCTTATGTCTCTGTGTATTTGTGTACCCTATAGTTTATTTTGTTACTAGTGCCTTTGTTCTTGTTATTTCATATCTTCAAAACATCTTTCCTTCCTCTTCATCCTGGGAAGTGTAATCATGTTCTGTTGGAGTACTCTCCTTTCATACTTTCCCAAAATACAATTCCTAAAACAAACCTGTGTGATTGCACTCAAAATCATTTTGAATTTGCACTGAAAATGAACTATTTGTTCATGTGTTTACCTTCTCAATAGACCATGGGTTTCTTGGGGATAGAGGCCATGTAATGGACCATAGTTTAAATATTGATGTCATGTCTATAAAGTGAAAATATTGTCAGTTTTGAGAATCTATCTTTATAATGTGTTCCCTGACAGAATGAAGGTAGCAGGACCAAGTATAAAATAAATATTTTTAAATATTTCACATTTTCCTATTTTACATCAACTTATGCCTTTCTTGGTAATCCCTTTAGAAAATAAAACAACTGTCTGAGAGTATATATTAGATTTGCAGATGATCCTAAGCTAAGAACAATATATATTATCTTGGACATATGCTTAGAATTCAAAACAACTTTAATAAAGAGGATTCATCAAAAATAAAACTTAGCAGGGACAGGTTTACTGTGGCATAATTTGAGATTAAAAAAAAGACATCAAATTGAGGAAGAAAACAGAGGAATCATAATAAGTTACATATGTATAAAAGCATTGCATTTTAAAAAGCATGAGCTGGCATTGTGTAAATAAGAATAGAGCTTTAATAATCAGCCATGTTTGGATTTATTCAAGAAACATTTTTGACAGTCTATTGTATGCAAAGCACCAACTGGATACTGATCATTTATGAGTTGACATTGAGGAAGGACTTTGTCCATTTAATCTACTTTGAATAGACAGCAAAACAATCCTTTAAAAAATACTCCTAGATGATGAAAATGAGGAAATGGTAATAAACCATATAATAAGAACTGCTCAGATGTTCACTTCTGTTTTATATCCAAATTTGGACTCAGTAACTTTATTTTTTTATTTTTTTTTTAATTTTTTTTTTCAATGTTTATTTATTTTTGGGACAGAGAGAGACAGAGCATGAACAGGGGAGGGGCAGAGAGAGAGGGAGACACAGAATCGGAAACAGGCTCCAGGCTCTGAGCCATCATCAGCCCAGAGCCCGACGCGGGGCTCGAACTCCCGGACTGCGAGATCGTGACCTGGCTGAAGTCGGACGCTTAACCGACTGCGCCACCCAGGCGCCCCTGGACTCAGTAACTTTAAAAGAAACATAAAGAATTTGAAGAAAGGTCAAAAGAAGTCATAGGGAATTCACAGCATTGATTTAAAGGGGAAAGCAATTACCTTAAAACACGAAATAAAAAAGAATTGGTATTATTTAAATGGAGAAGCAAGGATGAGAGCTGATTCTAATAGGACCACAGTCCTTTATCTGAAGCCCTTAGAAACAAATATGTTTCAGACTTCAGAAATTTTGAGATTTTTAAAAGTTAACACCTGTATATTGAATATAATACATAAACCAACTCTATCCTACAACATCCTCCAGCAGGGTCTGGGGTGGGACTCCAAGAACTTTATTTATTTTTGTTTTATTTTATTTTATTTTTAAAATTTATTTATTTATTTATTTTTTAAATTTATTATTTTTTTCCAACGTTTATTTATTTTTGGGACAGAGAGAGACAGAGCATGAACGGGGGAGGGGCAGAGAGAGAGGGAGACACAGAATCGGAAACAGGCTCCAGGCTCTGAGCCATCAGCCCAGAGCCTGACGCGGGGCTCGAACTCACGGAGTGCGAGATCGTGACCTGGCTGAAGTCGGACGCTTAACCGACTGCGCCACCGAGGCGCCCCTAAATTTATTTTTTAATATTTATTTATTTATTTGAGACAGAGAGAGACAGAGCATGAATGGGGGAGGGCCAGAGAGTGGGAGACACAGAATCTGAAGCAGGCTCCAGGCTCTGCGCTGTCAGCACAGAGCCTGACGCGGGGCTTGAACTCACGGACTGTGAGATCATGACCTGAGCCAAAGTCGGCCACCTAACCGACTGAGCCACCCAGGTGCCCCTCCAAGCACTTTAATATTCTGTAGTCAAACCTATGGATTGTCTTATCAAGTGGGATAAAGAAAGACTATGCGTAGCTTCATGTAGGTTCATGCCAGATCAGATTTTGCCATCAAATGAGTTACCAATAAGATCTCAGCTTTCAGAGCTTTGGACTTCAGACTTGTCTTTGTCTTGATACATAGTATGAGAGATTTGGGTTCAGGAAAGTTTTTAAGTGTTGAAAACTTTAAGAAGGTGTATTTGTACTTGTAAATGGAGTAGTTTTGAGAGAGAGAGAGAGAAAGAGAGGGAAGTTCTTTATTTAAAGTGCTTCTTCAGTTCAACATTAAATAAACTTAGCAAAGAGGAACTATCACCCTCCCAAGATCTTTTCATCTTCTCACAATTGCCTTGCATTTTCCTTATATAATACCGTTTATTCTCCACTCTTTTCTAGAATGGTTTTTCTAGTCCTCTCTGCCCAAGGATGCCTCAGCCCTTTTTGAAAATTCTCCCAGTTACTCACCTTCTTCATAAAACCACCCCAAATGAACACCTCAGGATCTATGAAGTGTAAACCATTAGAGTCTGCTTTGCTCTTTCTCTTTCATCTAGGTCTCAACCTGGACTCAGTTATGTTGTATCTCCACTTACATACAGCAGCTCCTTCAAAGAGATAATGAAACCGTGAATGTTAACTCATGGGCATGGGGGAAAAGGGGGTTTTGAAGATATGGGGTGTTAGGGGTTTGGGTAATACAAAACAAAATTCTGGTGCTGGGCAGAAGGTTGTTTACAGCAGACCCACCTCCGTTTCCCTAAACTAGCCTAGGGGACAAGAAAGACAGAGCATGCTACCTCAGGATCAACAAGGCACGTTTCTTTTGCTAATTAGCTCCCCTCTGGGCAACTTCACCCTGCAGCAGTCTATAGCCCTATTTACCTGTTTACCTAATTTGGTCCTTCCTTCCTTCCTGTGAAAGCAGTTTTCTGCTATTGTACTAAGTTGGGGGGCACTTCTCCCTGAATACCTAGACTTGCTTACCTCATTTTTGATGCTTTCATCACGAGGCTTTTCTATTCCTATATCATTGTCCTTATACTGGGGGGCTTTGCTGGGTTTACCTAATCTTATTTACCTAATCTTGTTTACCCAAACCTGGGTGTGTAAGTCCTATGGCTTTCTAATTCTTTATGCCTTGTTAACCCATCCGTGCTCAGGGAATTCCTAAGCTTATTCCCCATGAATGTGTATTTATTTTTGAGAGAGAGAGAGAAAAAGTGAGAGTGAGGTAGGGGCAGAGAGAGGGAGAAAGAATTCAAAGCAGACTCCAGGCCCTGAGCTGTCAGCATGGAGCCTGACATAAGGCTCTAACTCACAGACTGGGAGATCATGACCTAAGCCCAAGTTGGATGCTCAACCGACTGAGCCAACCGGTGCCTCTTCAGCAGGCTTTCAAATCACAAGTCACAGTTCATCTCAAAAACTAAATTTCCTTTTACTTCACATTCAAAAACAGCTTTCTGAGATTCTAAACAATCAAACTAATCAACAAATTAGTCATGATTTTCCTGCAACCCATAAAATATAGCTTATGTTAGAATGTTATATTCTACATTTTGCATATGTATCTATATATAATGTATATACATAGTGTCTACAATAACAGCTGCAACCATTGTTTTGGCCATATTTCTTTATATAAAAATGCAAGTGTTAATTTTTTTAATCTAGTCAAAACAGACATTTTGTTAGTGTTTTATTATTGCATAGATTTCTTACTTTGTATCAACCATGGATTTTTAAAACATCAGAAAAAATTTGTTTAATCTACTAAATATTCCATTTCTTTTGTTTAACTTCTTTCATAATATGTTTCATTCTTTACGTTATATCACAAATATTTTAGAACTTAGCAGCTAGCATACAAAGTGTGAAAATTTACCCACCATTCTTCTTTGTCTCTTTCTTCTTTCTCCCTTGCCATAGCAGCTTTCGTTTTCCTGCTCCACAGGAAAAATTAAAACGTTGATCATAAGAAGCAGTGTTTTGCCTCTCTCTTACACAAATAAAAAGTAAAGAAAAAAAAATTAAAGTCTTCTAACATTTCCCTCAGAAATCAGATTTGTTGTGCTGTTATTTTCAAACGTATCTTTTGGTTTCTTTGATTTTTGCTACAAGTAATATTGCATTATTTATTAAGTATTTGAAACCATTATTTTGCAACAGAGGGATGATAAGATTCTTAAATGTGCCAAATTAGAGGAAGACAATCCAAGCCCAGGACTGAAAAGGCATATTGATGTTAATTCGTGTAACAGAAAACAACAGATGTTTTCCCAAAGGATATATAGGGAGCTCACAGAATGAGCTTTTAATTGTGTTAATGAAAGAATCAGGAAGTGGAGGCTATATGGACACTCTTATTCTTGTATGTCTTAAAAATCACTTTTTCATTAGAAAACCAATAATCGTGTTTGGTTATTTTGTGAAAGCAGTATGCATCAGTATAACGTATATGTGAAAATAACTGACAACAATGTGAAATTCAAAATGCATCTCTAGGATGCAGAGCACTGTGGTTTTTTGTGAAATTTCTGCCAAGAAGTCATGAGGCCAAATGATTATTTTACTTAGATTTTTCCCAACAACAGGAAGTTGAAAATTTCATTCATTTTCTAGCACAGTCTTATACTCAAATCCATTTGACTTTTGAATAGATCTAAGTAGATTCCACAATTCTCACTGTTTTCTAATATTGTGGTAAGCATTAAAATAGGGTAGTCACTTATATTCAAACAACCCAATCACCTGTTGTAGAAAATGGACATTTCCTCCTCTTTAATTGACCTATTCAAATATAGTATTGGAAAAATCCAGAGTTTTAGGAATCTTTAAAGTCTTATCCTGTGACCATGATACTGGTTGTGACAGAAGAAAATGTTTTATTTGAAATTTATTTGGAGTGGGGACTTCTAAGACTGGGAGGATCAGTTTCCGATTGGTAATTATCTGTAGACAATAGGAGATAAATGGGAGTGGTGGTAACAGAATTCTAAATGAGCCATGTATATCAATATAATTAATTGGTAAAACCTCTAGGGCATAAGAAATATTGGATGCAAAGTATTGATGAAAAATGAAGAGTTAAAGACAATGTTTAAATTAAGTCCTGGTCTGAATTTAACCTTTGTTACTTTCCGCTTGCTCACTCGGCCCCAGCCATATCAACCTGCTTGCCATTATACAAAATCATCAGATACACTCTTGTATCAGTTTCTTTGAATTTGCTATTCCTTCTTCTCTTCTCCCAGACATTTCCATAGCTTATTCTTTTTGTCAGGTGTTTTTTCAAAGGTTATCTTCTCAGTGATGATTTGCTTAATATTGCTTAATATTGTTTAATTATGAAACAATATTAATAATTATTACATATTCTTATTAAATATCATTAATTATTGCAATTTTGTTTAATATTGCAACTATCCCTAACCCCCAACATGATGGTAATCAGGAATCTGATGCAATTATTATAATAATGGGAAAATAGAAGGATTAGTTCTATTTTGAACACATTAAAATTAAAAAAAAATTGTGTTGAAGGCAGTTAGAAAAATTAATCTGTAGCATAGGAAAGATATAAAATTTAATTGCATACTCTTAGAAGTTCTCTAAATAAAGTTCTCTAAATATGGCTTTTAGGACTGTTGCTTCAGGGCAGGATGAAATATTCACGGCAACTAGAAAATCTAGGCAAATTATAAAAATGCTTTTTTTAAGGTGTCAGCTGCTGAAGTAAAAAGCCTTAGAACTGAAAATCCAGAGAAAACAGGTAATTTCAGACTTAGACTGAAGATCTGTAGTTTCCTTTTTCTCTGAGGACATTTGCTGATTCTGGGTATAAACAAAAGGCTTAGAATATGAGTGTGGAGACAGAGAGCTGCTGCTAAGACACAGATAAACAATCACAGTTTTTGAACTTATGTGGGTTAGAGTGACGAAAATTAGAGACCCAAGACACCTCAAACACACAGCCAATCCCCATCTCAAGACTTTGCCATGTTCTGAAGATATGTAGAGCAAAAACTTAACAAGCTAATTCAAATAACTCTGAAGAGTGGAAATGCCAGTTTCTTAGTACTAAAAAGACAAAGACGCTAAATTCTCATTTAAAGGCCTATTGAAGGCCATACCACAGGAACAGATACAAATCGTAGGTAGACTGAATCTTACCAAAATCATATCTCAACTGCCAACTCCCAGAGCTTAGTCCCTCATAATTAGATGAAAGTGATCAGTTCTCCACTCTATTTTTTAATTTTTTTATTATTAAGACTTAATTATTTTTAGAGAAGATCAGGTTCACAGCAACACTGAAGGGAAGGAAAGAAAAGAGATTTCCATTCTTGGTATTGTACATTCTATGGGATTGGACAAATTTATACTGACATGTATCCATCATCATGTTATTAGACAGAGTATTTTCACTGTCCTAAAAATCCTCTGTGTTGCACCTGTTCATCTACCTCCTGTGCTCACTCCCAACCACAGGTAATCACTGATCTCTTTCCTGTCTCCATAGTTTGCTTTTTTTGGGGGGAATGGCATATAATTGGAATCATACAGTATATAGCATTTTCAGATTGGCTTCTTTCACTGAGTAATATACATTTAGGTTTTCTCCATGTTTTTTTCATGGCTTGATAGCTCATTTCTTTTTAGCACTGAATAATATTCCATTGCCTAGATATACCAGTTTATTTTTCCATTTATTTATTCTAATGAAAAACCTCTTGGTTATTTCCAAGCTTGACAATTATGAATAAACCTGCTATAAACATCCACATCCAGCTTTTTGTGTAAACATAAGTTTTTAGTCCCTCTGGGTAAATACCAAGGAGCATGACTGAGATATTTTTGCTAAAAAATGGAAGAATTCATTCCCAGTAAGCCTGCTTTAAAAGAAATGTAAAAGAAACTTTTTTTGGCAGAGGGAAATTGAAACAAGTGTACATAGAAAAGAATTAAGAGTATAAGAAAGGATGAATATGTGGATAAATATAAATGAATGTAGACTATACAGAAATGATTCTAGTAATGCCTTGGGAAGTTTAAAATATATGTAGAATTAAATTTGAAGACAATCATTACTCAAAAAGTAGGCAGTGATATATGAAGCTAAAGTCTTCTGAGGTTCTAACATTAATGTGGAAGTGGTAAAAGTAATATCTTGTATTAGATAATTATCAAGGATACATCCTAAAATCCCAGAGTGTTAAACATACAAAGAATAGCAAAACAGCGTATAACTAATAAAGAATACAATATGGGAGAATAAAAAAGTTATCTAAGAGATGGCAAGAAATTAAAAAAAAAACCCATAGAATAGATTAGCTAAATAAAAAACAAGTTATAAAATAATAGATATGGGCCCAAGACTATAAACAACAATATTAAATATAAATGGGCCACATATTACAAGTAAAAGGCTAAGATTATCAGATTGGATTTAAAAAGGCTTACATGCTGTTTATAAGAAACACGTTTTTTAAATAAAAAACACATCTTAAGTACAAAACTCAGTAAAAGGACTGAAAAATATATTTCATACAAACTCTAAGCAAAAGAAAACTGACATAGTTATATTAATTTCAGACTTAGTGAAGCTCTCCTTGGTGTCTTCAAAATTCAAAGCCTTTCTTCACACTGTCCCTTAGCCTGTAAGAGTCCTCTCCTCAAAGGCTCAATCCAGTTATCACTTCATTCTTTCAGTGTTCTAATCTTCAAGTCATTTCTTCTCTCTCTCTGTTCTCATAGGACTTCACATTTATTTTTATATTAATTTGTTGATGTTTTGCTTTACATTTTACAGTTAGTTGTTTGAGGCTTATAATCTTCTTTGGACTGAATCTTTTGATAATAATGAGGGTGCCTGATGTCGAAGTTTTTATATGGCAATATTCAATATTTTTTGTTAGATGCCCTCCACTTACAGGATGAACTTTTAAACAAGCACTCTACTAATTGGTGGGTTTGTTTAGTCATGGTAAGGTAATGAGAACTTCATTTATTGATTTATTAGCTATACACTGAATGTCTACCAAGAATGGAAAAACTGTTAGAATCTGGGGACACAATTTTGAGCAAGTTAGATAAGATCACTACAATGATAATGTAGACCAGCAATCATGAATCATTAACTTACATTTATAATTAAACATAACTGACTTGGGATGAGCACTGGGTGTTGTATGTAAATGATGAATCACGGGAATCTACCACCAAAACCAAGAGCACACTGTATACATTGTATGTTAGCCATACATACAAGGGCAATAAATTATATTTTAAAAAACTAATAGAATTAAACAATTATAAAAAAATATAACCACCCATTCGATAAAGGTATTTAAAGAATGGATACTTAATACCATAATTAAGGAAACGTGGGAATCTTTTTTTTTTCTTTCTCCTCTCTCTCTCCTTTCTAGAGCATGCTACTTATGCCTTCTGTTTCCTAAGGCTGTTGGCCCCCTCAAGATGGGGCAGTAAGGAGGGAGAAGGGTAAACAACCTTAGCAATCGTTTCTAAGGAATTAAAAAAATGATAGTCAAGATAGACATGATCATGCTTCTGAGTTATGCTAAAAGTGGCAGACCAAATCAGGTTTTTTTTTTTTTTTTTTTTTAAATTATCTCATAGACCAGTAGTTTTCAATGGGAAAGGAGGCAGTTTTACAACTCTCCCCCTGCCCAGGGTACATTTGGCAATGTTTGTAAATATTTTTCATTGTCAACACTGGGTGGGAGAAAGGGAGTGCATGCTACTGCCATCCAGTGAGTAGATGCCAGGGATCCTGCTAAACATCCTATAATGCATGGGACAGCTATCTGCAACAGAGAATTATCTGGCCCAAAATATCAACAGTGCCAATATTGAGAATCCCTGCCCTAGATAATGTTTCTTAAAATGTGAAATATGATTATCATAAATTGGCAAATTAAGCCCTGCAGCTCTTAATAATACTGCTTTATCTAATAAACTTATCTTTATGGGCATGCTCTACTTTGGTATTGAAGTCAAAATATTGAAGCAGATTAAATAAAGATCCAAATCTGAAACTACATCATCATAAAATTAAATATGAGATTAAACCCAAGGTCACAATGCAAATAAAAAATAAAGGTACATCTGGAATACATATTAAAGTTTTTGGACTGTAGAGAGCTAATGCCAATTTCATATAAACCACGATAATCATTTGTGTTATACTGTGCAATCTCTCCATGCAGGGGAACTAAATTATAATTAGAAGCAACTTTGTGTGTATGGAATCCAACAAAATATTGTATTAAGTATGTGAATGATTAATATGCATGTTGCTATAAATACCAATTAAGTAAACCATTTTATTCACCATTAAATCATAATTGTTTTAGTTGTTAACATAGATATTAAACAGATTCCCATCATGTAAATGTCAACTAGCAATTACAAAAGGAAACACTAAAATAATATACACACCTAAACATTCTGTGTTACTTAGGATGATCTTTTTGCAAGTAAAAGAAAAGAAAAAGAGTAATCTCAAAAAGTCATGGAAAAGAAGTTGGTTTGCTATTTCACATAAAAAGAAGTCAGAAGGTGGTTTGGGTTTGATACTTAACTAAGTTGTCAAAGATCCAGTGTCCTTCAATCTTTCTGTTTTCTTACTTTCTACTTGTTGGCTCTTGTCCTCATGCTTGTCCTCTCATGGTCATTAAATGACTGCAGCAGCACCAAGCACACATACTCATACAATAGTATAAAGTATCAGAAGGACAATTCACCTTCTTATATCCCTTTCAAAGAGAAATAAAATCTCTCCCAGGTATTTTCCCTTCCCTACTTGCATTCTGTCTCTCTAAAAAATAAACATTAAAAAAATTAAAAAAAATATTTACCAGTATTAGAAATTGAAACTGGTAAATTTTTGAAGTGTCTGTTTACTAACTGATTTAAAAATAACAATAAACCCATGATATGGTAACATAAATGACATATTTTTATATAAAAGACTTTTCATAAATATTTAATGAGAACAGTGGCGTATTTTCCATTTTTGTAAATCTCTAACATTTAGCATGGAAGAAAAAATTTAAATCCTCCTGTTTCTTTATTCTATCTGTTGTGATATGTTGTTGATTGAATTATATTGAAGAAAATCCAGCCTTACAGAGATACATAGTTAGAAAGGGAGGATTATTTTAATAGACTTCCAGATAATTGTAGCAATTCATCCTAGATACTACAACAAAACTTGGTAAGTTTTAGTATATTAGAGGTTAGTTGTAATGTGGAATCTGAAGCAACTTCAAGAAATGTTTTTCACTCTGTTACATTAAAATTTATCGGTCTGTTCCCCACTTTGAATGGATCTTTTGTCTGTGTATGATTTGGTAATATTTTGAATTGGTCATTTACAAAATATTTATTCTCTGATTATACACATCTCCCAAGTGTTGTCACATTTTCTTATATAATATCAAAATATGACATCGTCACATTTTTAGTATCATCACTGATCTCATCAGAAGAGCCCTTAAGTTTTGGAACCTGTGTGTGCTCACAGGAGGGGATATGCTTTCTAAAATTTGAATTTTCACTTGAAAGTTCAAATGTAATGGCCACAAATGTTAACAAACGATTTCCTTGAAGTCTGTGGCCCAGTTGGCTTATTATTGAGAAAATTTCTACTCAACACTGAAGCCTGATAACAATAGTTTGTGAGTCATCTTTCAGATAAAAATGCTGTCCCATGAAAACATGGCTAATTCAGCTCTCAACTCAATCACATTAATACTTTTCCTTGAACCAATTATTGCACTTTGGAATGTAGTAGATGGGCTTTATGTGTGTAGCAAAAAACCCATTACATATTAGTAGGTTTATTTTGTCACAAAGAATGTTAAAATGACAGATTTAATAACATCAATTGTTACTACCTCATGAAGGAAATTCTTAAGTGAAATGGCATTTTCTTTTCATTTTTTACTTGACTGTGTGGTGGTGAACAATACAATGACTTCTAGTATAGTTGGGCCATTGCCTTGCTTTGTACTGAATTGCTAGCTGTTTTATCCACCAATGCATCATCAGTTCAAATGTCAACACAGTGAAAAAGGTAATTAGTGCATTCATATTTTTATGAAAATGACTTTGCTATTTCTAAAATATTGTCATGTTTTTGATATTTATTTTGATAACATTGAATATTATCTGTTGACATTAGTTGGAGAACCATTGCCTTAAGTTATTGAAATTCATCCATTGGTGCTAGAGAGGAACTAAACCCTCTGAAACCATATGTCTATCCACCTGAATAAACCTGTGGTTCTAATAGTAAGAAGTTTGGCAGAATTGATGAGTGGAAAACTAATGCAGTGTGCTATATGGCTTTGTAGTACATTCAAGATGAACATAGTTTATCAAGTGAAACCGTTCCTGTCAGGTGAACAACAACAAAAAAACCTTTGCATATATGTATGCAAAAATGTGTGATAAAATAGGTAAATATTAAAATGAAATTTGAGAGGGAAAATATACATAATATAAAATGTGTCTTACATTTTGTTATATATTTAATAATAATAACCTTATTCCCTTACTGGTTAGACTCATTATAGTATTATTCCTTGCTTTACTTAATAAAGCAATAACTGTGACTTTACATAAGTTGCTTAGCCTCTTTAGGTCTCAGTTTCACACCTTATAAACTGTTTTACTAGATGGTTTTGGATAAACATATGTTTTTTTCTTTTCCTAGCAAGGAAATGACTTGGTGCATAAATTATGGTTAAGCCAAAAATTGGAAGAGCTATTTCTCTAATCCAGATGGGAAGTCTAATGGGGGCCACAAATAGTTATGTCCACTTATGTGGACATAAGTTCTCTTTGAATTGTACAAAGCATACCTTCTATTTGTATGCTTCTTTTGTACTTACCTATGAGAGTTAAGGATACATTCAACTCCTGGATAACTTGTATAATGATTTCCTTTGTAAAGTGGCAGGTTGTGCAGGGAAAGACTTCCATCTTTACTTTTATTTGAAATAGGTGTTTCAGTTTTTACTTGAGTTTTTCTTCAAGAGAACAAGAGATGACCTTTAAAATATGATGACAGAAGGACTATGTGTACTTGATGAAATTTCCATAATTTAATATTCAGAGATTAATTCAAGGAAGAATTCTGAAGTTTTTAAACCTTCTTAGTTTGCCTTCGAGAACCCAGGGGTGGATTATTGGGAAGTATATCCCAAGCAAAATACTAAAAGATTTTTATTTATTAACCTTTACAGAATCTAGTAAATTGCCCAAGCTCTTCTGTATTCCTTTTATCTGTTCATATCTGTTTCATCCTTTAAAATACCAACTTGAATCTTTTATCTTCTAACTTCTCCAGGCCTCAGGAATTTAATTCCTCTCTGGGTACCTACAGTCTGCACCAAACATTTTAACTTTTAATTCCATTGATTTTTATTGTTTTATGACTTTAATCTTCTCACCTGAATTAGATAAAAAAGCAAAGTCATAATGTATAGTTATTTTATTGTTCAACATTACTTAACATGATGATGAGTACACAGTTGGTTAATATGTGTTACTTATTTTTTAACTCTTTATTATGGAAAATTTCAAAATAATATAAGGATGCTATGAATCAATCCTTTGCCAGTTTCAACAATTGTAAACTCATTACCAATTTTGTTTCACAATTAACTCTCCACATTTTCTATCTCTGGATCATTTTGCAGTGCATGTATAACAACTTATTATTTTATCTATAAATATTTCATTGTATATCTGTAAACATAAGAATACTTTTGAAAAGAATGACCACTGTAAGATTATTATATCTAAAAATAATTAAATATAATTACACAATGATATACATTTTATCAGTGTTAAAAATTTCCTTGATTGTCTCACTTTATTTTATAGGTTGCTAAAATCAGGATCTATAGAAGATCCATTGATATAGGTCTCTTAAGCCTTTAATAATCTCTAGGTTATCTTCTCCCCATCTGTTTTCTTTTACTTCTTGATTTATTTTTTTTAAGAAAGGGAATGATTCATCCTGTGGCACTGCCAACATTTGGATTTTGTTCAATGTATTCTTGTGGTGTCATTTAGCAAGTTTTTCTTTATATATCCCAAAACATCATAGTTAGATCCAGAAGCTTAGTAAGACTTTTTTCCCACTTTCACAAGAATACTTCAAAGATGAAAGAGGTATTCTTCAACTTGGAGATAAAAATTAACTGGTTGACAGTTTTGATGATTTTAGCAACCTTTGGCATTCATTGTGTAAATCCACTCATTCATTAGAGTGGTAACATTCTATATCTATCATTTATCAGTTGAAATACTTCTACAAAATGAACTTCCTGACAACAACCTGCCCCTGCCAAGGAGCCTAACTTCAACTGGGTGAGACCATATAAAATTTTATTTAACAATTATTTTTAAAATACAATAATTACATAGCAATTAAGGGAGGTTAAGGGTGCCATGTGATACCAATAAAGCAAGACCAACCAGAAACTTAATGGGGAGCTCAGGGAAAGAGATAGTCAAGGAAAGCAAGTTAAAACCTTACTCATTTCCTGGTGCTCAGGAAGGCTGTATGTAGTCCCCAGGTTGCACTGCAATAAGAGTGATGTCAGAGACTGCATTACTCTGGAGAAAATAAACTTCATCAAATTAGTCAAGTCACTAAAAAATAAACAACCAAACAATATCAACAAACATGGGGGATGGGAATCATTATTCAGAGTGGCTATAGGATAAATATATTATCAAAAATTTCCAGTTTTTGGCACAAGATTGTAAGATGTGAAAAGAAACAGGAAAGTGTGACCCATATTAAAAACAAAAGCAGGTAATAGAAACTACCTATGAAGGGGTCTAAATATTGGACTTATCAGACAAAGACTTTAAAGAAGCTATAGAAATATGTTTAAAAACTGAAGGGAAACCATGTTTGAAGAATTAAAGAGAGATATAATGACAATGTCACAGCAAATGTAGAAATTATTTTAAAAAGAACCGAATGGAAATTCTAGATTTGGAAAACACAATAACTGAAATTAAAAGATCACTAGAGTTCAAGAGTAGATTTGAACTTATAGAGTGGATTTGAACTTGAGTATAGATTAATAAAGATTATGCATTCTAAAGAACAGAGAGGAAAAATAAAGAGAACCTCAGAGGCTTCCTTTAAGTGCATCAAAATGTGTAACTGGAATACCAGAAGAAGAGAAAGAAAAGGGGGAAGAAAAAGTATTTGAGGAAATAATAGCTACAAACTTCCCAATTTGATATAAAACATCAATCTATATATCCAAAAGGTTCAACAAACCCAATAAACACAAAGACAGGATAAACACAAAGAGATCCAGACCCAGGCACATTATAGTCAAATGTTGGAAACAAATACAAAGAAAAAAAATATTTAAAATTACAAGAGAAAATGTCCTATCACATACAAGGGAACACTCGTACGATTAATGGCTAACTTCTTTCCAAAACTATGGTCTGAATTGAGGGGAAGATGGCAGAGTAGGAGAACCCCAAGTTCACTTCATCCCATGGATACAACAGGATAACACCCACATCAGTGTAAATAATCCAGAAAATGACCCCAAAACTGGGAGAACAGACTCTCCACAGTTAAATGTAGAGGAGAGGGAACATCAAGGAGGGTAGGAAGGGCAAAGACCTAATAAGGAACTAAATGGACCCACAAGACTGTCCAGCGGAGCAATAGAGGCCATACATGTGGAGAGGGGAGAAAAATAGACTCTTAGACTATGAAGCCTGCATGGGGAAGATAAATCCCCATAACATATGGCTTTGAAAACCAGAAGGGCATAATTTCATGACTTCTTACAATCAGTGGGGTTTACCACCTAGAACTTTAAAAATTAGTGGGCTCAGCTCTGAGAGAGCCAGGAGAGTGAAAGAAAACAGAGTCCCTACCCTTAGTGAGACAGCACAAAAAAACAGCCCCTCAGAAATACAGCATAGAAGCAGCAGTTAGAAAAATCCCTGCGATATACAGGAGGGAGATTTGCTTAATAATATGTGTGCTGGAGGGGCAGAGATCATTTGGTGAATTCTCTAGGAACAAAGGAGCTGGCAGGTGCCATTTCTCTCCCCTTCCCACCCCCACAGCCAAAACATAAACACCTGCAGGAACCAGTGCAGTGGCTACCTAACTTGCTAACAATGCACTCCCCATGTTCTGCAGACACACCCTCTCCAGCTAGGCCTCTGATTCATGTCCCCTCCCACAGCAGACCTGCACAAACCTTGCCAACTCTTCATGCCCTGCTCCCATTTTCTCCTGCAGACCTGCTCCAATATGTCCTTAACCACAGCCCATCCAAAGCAGTGTCACAAGCCTGGAAGGTTTCAGGCATCCCTGGCAGGGATCAGCACCACTGCAAAGTGACTCCTACCCCAAAGAAAGGGGAAGATAACCACACACAATAGTCTGACTGAAGCCCCAGCTGTGGGGAAAGGAGGGCAGATATCTGGTTTGACTTTAGGCCTGACCTACCAATGCAAGCTTTTCAGGAGACAACACAGAGAGAGCACCCAGAATTTCAGTGCTACCACATCTCTGGCAAGCATGTGGTCTGTCTCAACTCAAGCCTAAGGCAGCCCCAGACTGGTCCACTAACAACACAAAGACCAAACCCTGCTCACAACAAAGAACGACTGCAGACAACTAGGCTGAAGGCAAACATGGCTCCACCACAATAGTAAGGCACATACAATACACATAGGAGACACCCCTGAAGTGCCAGGTTCTGATAAATAGGAGACATTACAATGCAGGACACTATAGGACTTCTTCTTCTTAAGGCCACTACTTTCAAGAGTAGAAAACAGGGGCGCCTGGGTGGCTCAGTCGGTTAAGCGGCCGACTTCGGCTCAGGTCACGATCTCACACTCCGTGAGTTTGAGCCCCGCGTCGGGCTCTGTGCTGACAGCTCAGAGCCTGGAGCCTGTTTCAGATTCTGTGTCTCCCTCTCTCTGACCCTCCCCCATTCATGCTCTCTCTCTGTCTCAAAAATAAATAAACGTTAAAAAAAAAATTAAAAAAAAAAGAGTAGAAAACATCGCTGACTTTTCTAACACATAGAAACAGACACATAAAGTTAGAAAAAATGAGGAGACAGAGGAATAAATCCCAAATGAAAGAACATGAAAAATCACAGCAAGAGCGCTAAAAGAACCAGAGATAAGTAATTTCCCTCATAGAGAATTAAAGTAATGGTCAGAAAGATACTCAATGAACTTGGGAAAAGAGTGAAAGACCTCATTAAGACGCTTAACAGAGATAGAAAACAAAAAGAATGAATCAGAGATGAAGAGCTCAATAACTCAAATTATAAATACACTGGGGGGAATAAACAGGAGACTAGAGGAAGCAGAATAATTGATCATTGACCTGGATAGCAGAGTAATGAAAAGTAATCAAGCTGACCAGGAGAGAGAAAAATTAATAATGATAAATGAAAATAGACATAGAGAACCCAGCAAAACCATCAAGCATAATAATATTTGCATTATAGGGATCCCATAAGGAGAAGAGAGAGAAAAGTTAGCAGAAAAATTTATCTGAAGAAATAACTGAAAACTTCCCAGGTCTGAGGAAGGAACAAATCCAGATGAAGGAGGCACAGAAAGGTCCAACAAAATCCACCCAAGGTCCACACCAAGTTACATAGTAATTATAATGGAAAAAAAAGTGATGATAAAGAGAGAATTTTAAAGACAGCAAGAGCAAAGAAAACAGTTATAAACAAGGGAAACTCCATAATGCTATCAGCTGAGTTTTCAGCAGACACTTTGCAGGCTAGAAGGGAGAGTCATGATATATTCAAAGTGCTAAAAGAAAAAAACGTGCAACCAAGAATAGTCTATCCAGTGACTACAATTTAGAATAGGAGAGAGAAAGAGTTTCCCAGATAAACAAAAGTTTAAGAAATTTATGGCCACTAAACTGCCCTACAAGAAATCCAAAAAGGAACTCTGCGTGGAAAGTAAAGATCATAAGCAGGAGTAAGAAAAATTGGAAGCACGGGGCGCCTGGGTGGCGCAGTCGGTTAAGCGTCCGACTTCAGCCAGGTCACGATCTCGCGGTCCGTGAGTTCGAGCCCCGCGTCAGGCTCTGGGCTGATGGCTCAGAGCCTGGAGCCTGTTTACGATTCTGTGTCTCCCTCTCTCTCTGCCCCTCCCCCGTTCATGCTCTGTCTCTCTCTATCCCAAAAATAAATAAACGTTGAAAAAAATTTAAAAAAAAAAAAAAAGAAAAATTGGAAGCACAAAAACAGTAAAATTAAGTATATCTATAAAAATCAGTCAAGGGATTCACATACACACACACACACACACACACACACGGATCTAAATAATGATACCATATACCTAAAACATGGTGAGGGGAGACATAAGGAATGGGTTCAAAGTTCAGTGACCATCAACTTCATATAGACTGCTGTAGGCATAAGATGCCATATATAAACCTAATGGTAACCACAAATCAAAAACCATTCATAGATATTCAAAAAATAAAGAGAAAGGAATCCAAGTATATCACTAAAGAAAGCCAGCAAACCCTGAGAGAAGAGAGCAAGAGAAGAAACGAACAAAGAACTACAAAAGCAACTATACAACAATTAACAAAATGGCAACAAGTACATACCCGTCAATAATTACTTTGAATGTAAATGGACTGGATGCTCCAATAAAAAGACATAGGGTGACAAAGTCAATAAAAAAATAAGACCCATCTATATGCTACCTACAAGAGACTCATTTCAGACCTAAGCACACATGCAGATTGAAAGTGAGGGGATGGAGGCTCACCTAGTGGCTCAGTCAGTTGAGCATGCAGCTCTTGATTTAGGCACAGGTCATGATACCAGGGTGCCCTGCATTAGATTCCACACTGAGCATAGAGCCTGCTTGATATTCTCTCTGCTCCACATGGTCTCTCTCTCTCACTCTGGCTCTCTCTCTCTCAAGTTTAAAAAAAAAAAAAAAGAAAACAGAGGGATAGAAAAGCATTTATCATGCAAATGGAAGTGAAAAGAAAGCTGAGGTGGTACTACTTACATGATAAAATGGACTCTAAAACAAAGACTGTAACAAGAGACAAAAACTCTACATAATCATAAAAGAAACAATCTAACAAGAAGATATAACGATTGTAAATATTTATGCATCCACCATGGGAACACTCAAATATATAAAGCAGTTAATAACAAACATAAAGGAAGTAATCAACAGTAATATAATAATAGTAGGAGACTTTAACACTTAAGTTACATCAATGGGTAGATCATCCAAACAGGAAATCAACAAGGAAACTATTGATTTGAATGACACATTAGACCAGATGGATCTGACAGATATATCAGAATCTTCTATCCTAAAACAGAGGAATACACATTTTTTTAATGTACACCTGGAACATTGTCCTGAATAAATTACATGTTAGGCCACAAAATAAGTCTCAATAAATTAAAAAAGATTGAAGTGATACTATGCATGTTTTCCAACCACAATGCTATAAAACTAGAAATCAATACAAGGAAAAAACTGGAAAGAACACAAATACATGGAGGTTTAATAACATGCTACTAAACAATGAATGGGTAGGTGAAGAAATCAAAATCAAAGAAGAAACCAAAAAGTACATGGAGACAAATGAAAATGAAAACACAATCGTCCAAAATCTTTGAGATACAACAAATGTTGTTCTAAGAGGCCTACCTCAAGAAGCAATATAGGCCTACCTCAAGAAGCAAGCAAATTTGAAATGAACCACCTAACATTACACTGAAAAGAGCTGGAAAAAGAATATCGAACAAAACCCAAAACCAGTAGAAGGAAGAAAATAATAAAGAAGGAAGTAGAGCAGAAAGAAATAAAATAGAAACTAAAAAAATAAAACATATCAATGAAACCAGGAACTGGTTCTTTGAAAGATAAACAAACTCAATAAACTTTTAGTCAGACTCATAAAAAAGGGGGAGGGACTCAAATAACCAAAATAAGAAAGTAAAGTAGGGAAATAACAACCAACGTTACAGAAATACACAGATTATAAAAGATTATTATGAAAAATTATATGCCAACAAATTGAACAACCTAGGAGAAATGGGTAAATTCCTAGAAACATATAACCTCCCAAAACTGAAGCAGGAAGAAATAGAAAATTTGAACAGATTTATTGCCAGCAATGAAATTGAATCAGTAATCAAAAAACTCTGAACAAACGAAAGTCCAGAGTCAGATGGCTTCACAGGTGAATTCTACCAAACATTTAAGAAAGAGTTAATCACTATTCTTCTCCAAATTCATTCTATGAGCTCAGAATTACCCTTTCCTGATACCAAAACCAGATAAAGACACTACAACAAAAAAGAACTACAGGCCAATATCTCTGATAAACAGATGCAAAAATCCTTGACAGAAATTAGCAAATACAATCAACAATACATTAAAAAAATCACTCACCATGATTAAATGGGATTTATTTCTGAAATGTAAGGATGGTTCAATATTTTCAAATTAACCAATGTGACACATCACATCAACAAGAGAAAGGATACAAACCATATGAGCATTTTAATAGATGCAGAAAAAGCATTTGACAAAGTACAACATCCATTCATGATAAAAAATCCTCAACAAAGCAGGGTACAGGGAACATACCTCATATAGGAAAAACCATGGCTAACATCATACTCAATGGTGAAAAACAGAACTTTTCTTTTAAGGTCAGGAATAAGACAAGGATGTCCACTCTAACCACTTTTAATTCAACATAGTACTGGAAGTCTAGCCACAGCTCTCAGACAAGAAAAAGAAATAAAAAGCATCCAAATTGGTAAGGAAGATATAAAACTTTTGCTATTTGCTGATGACATGATACAATATATAGAAAATCCTAAAGACTTCACCAGAAACATGTGATAACTGATAAATGAATCCAGTAACATTACAGGATACAAAGTCACTACATAGAAATCCATTGCATTTCTATACGCTAATAATGAAGCAGCAGAAAGTAAATTAATAAGATAATTCCATTTACAAGTGCACCAATACTAATAAAATACCTAGGAATAAACTTAACCAAGAAAGTGAAAAACTTATAATCTGAAAACTATAAAACACTGATGAAAGAAATTGAAGATGACACAAACAAATGGAAGGATATTCAATGCTCAGGGATTGGAAGAACGAATATTGTTAAAATGTCTTCCAAAGTCATCTACAGATTTAATGCAATCCCTATCAAAACACCAAAAACATTTTTCACAGAACTACAACAGATAATCTTAAAATTTGTAAGGAACCACAAGAGACCCTGAATATCCAAAGCAATCTAGAAAAAGAAGAACAAAACTAGAGGTATCACAATCCCAGATATCAAGATATACTACAAAGCTGTAGTAATCAAAGCAATATGGTACTGGCACAAAAATAGACACATAGATCAATAGAACAGAATAGAGAGCCCAGAAATAAGCCCACAAGTATATGGTCACTTAATACTAGACAAAGGAGGCAAGAATATGCAATGGGAAAGGACAAGAATACAACAAATGGTGTTGGGAAAAATGGATGGCTACATGCAAAATGAAACTGGACCATTTTTTTCACACCATACACAATAATAAACTCAAAATTCATTAAAGACCTAAATGTGAGACCTGAAACCATAAAAACCCTAGAAGAGAGCACAGGCAGTAATTTCTCTGACATTGGCCATAACAATTTTTTTTCTACATATGTCTCCTGAGGCAAAGGAAGCAAAAACAAAAATAAACTATTGGGACTGCATCAAAATAAAAATCTTCTTCACAGCAAAGAAAACAGTCAACAAAACTAAAAGACAACCTACTGAATGGGAAATGATATTTGAAAATGATGTTTCCAATAAAAGGTTAGTATCCAAACTACATAAAAAACGTATGGAAGTCAATACCAAAAAACAAACAAACAAACAAAAAACAAAATAACAACAACAAAAAAACCCCAAGTAATCTAGTTAAAAATGGCAGAAGACATGAACAGACATTTCTCCAAAGAAGATGCTGAACATTACTCATGATCAGGAAAATGCAAATCAAAGTCATGATGAGATCACCTCACACCTGTCAGAATGGCTAAAGTCAAAATCACAAAAAAACAAGTGTTGGCAAGGATGTGGAGAAATAGCAAAGCTATCTTTGAAAAATGAAAAAAAAAAAAAAAAAAAAGACATTCCAGATAAGCAAAAGCTGAGAGAATTCATTGATGGTAGGACTACCTTATAAAAAACATTAAAGAGAGTTCTCCAGAATGAAAGCAAGTGACCCCTGACAGTAATTTGATCCTCAGGAGAAAACAGAATATCAGTAAATACAAATATGTAGGTAATTAGAAAGACAACATAATTGCATATTTCTTTTCAGTAATTTCTAATTTCAGTAAAATTAAAAAGAAATTGTATTGAACTATATATGTTTTTATTGTTTAGCCTATAACATAAAGAAATATATTTCACCATGATAGCACAAAGGAAGTTGGTGGGAACACAGCTCTATTAGACACTAGATGGTGACTCAAATCCCAGAAACCAATGAAAATAACTAGTAATAGTATATACAAAGGTTAATATATATAGCAAACCCTATAAATATATACTCTCCCTCCTTCTTTCAGCTACTTGAGAAGGCAAAATTACATATTATAATAATTTTGATAGTATATTCTTGGATTTCCACAACATAGATATAAGTATAAAAAATAACCCTGCTCCCCTCCCCACACACAGGAGATAGAGCTTCATAGAAATAAAGCTTATATATCTCACTAGAATTAAGTTAGTAAACACCTTTGATAGGTTATGTATTACAAGCCACCAAGCCACTAGTATAGAGAGTAATTTTAAAAGTATTTTTAAAATATATTTAAAAATTAAATTTAAATTATTTTAAAATAATTGTTTAAAATAATTGTAATTAAGGGATGTATGCTATACTAGAAAATATTTTCTAAATTCATAAATAGGCAAAAGAAGGAACAGGGGAACAAATAACAGAAATAAAAATATAACAAAAAGCGAAATGTCAAACTTGAATCCAACCATATCATTAGTAACTAAATGTGAATGTATTAGTCAATTCAATTATATGCTGTCTATAGTAGATACTTTAAATTTTTTTTTCAACGTTTATTTATTTTTGGGACAGAGAGAGACAAAGCATGAAGGGGGGAGGTGCAGAGAGAGAGGGAGACACAGAATCGGAAGCAGGCTCCAGGCTCTGAGCCATCAGCCCAGAGCCCGACACGGGGCTCAAACTCACGGACCGCGAGATCGTGACCTGGCTGAAGTCGGCCGCTTAACCGACTGTGCCACCCAGGCGCCCCTATAGTAGATACTTTAGACTCAAAGGTAAATAGGATGAAAGTAAAAGGATGGGAAAAAATGTAACATGAAAATTGCAATCATAAGAAAGCTGAAGTGACTATATTAAAATCAGAGAAAATAGACTTTAAAACAAAACTTGTTGCTAGAGCTAAAAAGGGACATATTATAATGATAAAAGGGTCAATCCATCAAGAAGATAATAACAATTATAAACATATATACAATTAACAACAGAGGTCCAAAATACATGAGGCAAAATCACAAAAATTGAGAGAGCTAGACAATTCAACAATAATTCTTGGAGATTTTGATAACCCACTGACAATAATAGTACTAGAGAGAAGATCAATAAGGAAATAAAAGACTTGAACAACACTATAAACCAAGTATACATAACATACATTCATAGAACACTCCACCTAGCAACAGCAGAACACACGTTAATCTCACATATGTGGAACATTCTCCAGAGTAGACCATATGCTAGGTCATTAAACAAGCCTCAATAAATTTAAAAGGATGGGAGTTATAAAAAGTATGCTCTTTAACTACAATAAATTTATATTAGAAATACATATCAGGAAAAAACTTAGAGAAATTCACAAATATGTGGAAATTAAAATATAATTCTAAGTAACCAAAGAGTTGACAAAGAATTCATCAAGGAAATGAGAAAATACTTTTAGGTAAGTAAAGGCAAAGCACAGAAAGCCAAAAATTATGAGATGTACCTAAAGAAGTACTCAGAGGAAAATTTATAGTTGTAAATACTCAGGTAAAAAAGAAGAAAGGTAAATAATTTATTTTAAAAATGGGCAGGGGCACCTGGGTGGCTCTGGTCATGATCTCATGGTTCGTGGGTTCAAGCCCCACATTGAGCTCTGTGCTGTCAGTCCAGGGTCGTTTCGGATCCTCTGTCCCCCTCTCTTTCCATCCCTCCCCTGCTTGTACACTGTCTCAAAAATAAACATTAAAAAATTTTAAAAATAAAGTGGCCAAAGGTTCTGAGTAAACTTTTCTCTAAGATACACAAATTATCAATAAGTACACGTAAACATGATCAACATCATTAGTTATTAGAGAAACGTAAACCTAAATCTCAATAAGGTACCATTTCACATTCACTAGGATATCTATAACAAAAAAGACTGACGATAATGTTAGCGAAGATGTAGAAAAATTGGAAGCATTATTCATTGCAGATGGGAATGTAAAATGGTGCACCCATCTTTGGAAACAATTTGATAGTTCCTCCAAATGTTAAATACAGAGTTACACGTGTATCAGCAATTCCACTCCTAAGTATATGCTCAAGAGAATTACAAAGATAAGCATATACAAAATCTTGTGCATGAATTTTCAAAGAAGTTCTCTAAATAATTGCCAAAAAGTGAAAGCAATTCAAATGTCCAGCAAGTGATGAATGGACAATAAATATGATATGCTCATAAAATATTATTTTATCTAGCAATGAAAAGAATGAAGAACTGATGCATGCTATGACATGGATGAACCTTGAAAACATTACAAGTGAAAGCATTACAAGTGAAAGAAGCCAGTCATAAAAGACTACATATTGGATTCATTTTCTATGAAATGTCTAGAAGAGACAAATCTATAGAGATTGAGTAGTAAATTAGTGATTATCTAATCTACAAGAGTTTGAGTTGAGCTGGAGTCTAATGAAAAGTAACTGATAATGGGTGCAAAATTTCCTTTTGGAGTGCTAAAATGTTCTATAATTAGAAGGTAGTAAAGGGGTGCCTGGGTGGCTCAGTTGGTTAAGCGATGGACTTTGACTCAGGTCGTGATCTCATGGCTAGTGAGTTTGAGCCCTGTATTGGGCTCTGTGCTGACAGCTTGGAGCCTGGAGCCTGCTTTGGATTCTGTGTCTCCCTCTCTCTCTGCCCCTCCCCCACTCAGATTCTGTCTGTCTCTCTCTCTCAGAAATAAACATTAATTTTTTTTAACTAAAAAAAAAAGAATGTAGTAATAGTGGTTAAACTCTGTGAAAATACCATGAATCATTGAATTCTACAGATTTTAGGTATGTGAATTACATCTCCATAAACAAGTACTGTATTTCATTTGATAGATCCATATGCAAGTAGTTTTAAATTTTCTATTCTTTTTCATTGGTTTATTTAATCACAAATACCACATTTTTACTGCATAAATTTTATAATATGTTTTTGGGTCTGGTATGGCTAGTGTGCCTTCATTGTACTTGCTGTTTAGGAGTTTCCCAGCTATGCTTGTTTATTTACTTTTCTTTTTGAATTCTATAATCCATTTGTCTAAATCCAGAAAAAAATCCATTAATGTTGTTTTTATTGGTATTAAATTTGTGGGCAGTAAAAAATTGATTCTAGGGAATGAAAAAGCAGATCTATAAATCTTTCGTCAATTGTAGGCAGTTGGTATGTAAAGAGGAGCTGCTGTAGCACAGTTGGAAAGAGAGGGAAGTTTGGAGAAATCGGGAATTCAGATTGCTTTTTGCCCCATCACTAGATGTGCAAACTTGAACAAGTTGACTAATTTCTCTAGCCTTGCATTTTCCCATTTAGAAAATGGAGATAATACTGAAGATAGGGGTTGTTTTGGGAATTAAACCGTCACAAGTGTGGTTTTTCTTGTTGTTTTTCTTTTTTTCTCTGATGCATTCTTACTACCTGGTATAGTGCCTGGTCCATAGTGGAAGATAGAGAAGTAAACATCTATTGAATAAATCATTGAAATATCTATCAAAGTTAACAGTATATAATGGGCAATCAAATGCTAGTTCCCTTTTTTCTTTATTTTAGAAACAATGCCAACATTAAATTTATAATCTTAAAGTACTTCCTTTGGCTTCTCGTATTACTGAAATATTTTGTATAAAAGCCAAGAATGAACATTTTTCTCTATGATATAATTTATAATGAAAGTGTGATGTGGTTGTGATTTTTTAAAGCATATATTTTCAGTTTATATTTTCTTTAAGTTTTATATTTACAGTAGCACTAAGTGATCACTTACTGGAAGTAACTCATATAAATAATAAATGAAAAGTAGAATTACAGAGGCTCTTGGGTGGCTCAGTTGGTTAAGTTTCGGACTTTGGCTCAGGTCATGATCTCACAGTTCATGAGTTCGAGCTCTGCGTTGGGCTCTTGGGCTGTGCTGACACCTCAGAGCCTGGAGCCTGCTTTGGATTCTGTGTCTCCCTCTCTCTCTTTGTCCCTCCCCTGCTTGTATTCTCTGTCTTTCAAAAGTAAATGGATAAATATTATTTTTTTTAAAAGTAGACTTACAGGAGAAATGAAAAGAAAGGGCAGTAAATCATATCCATAATATCCATATACATTTTAATTCGCAATTAGAAAAAAACTGAACAGAAAAGTTTTTGATTAAAAAAATTTTTATCAGTTTCATTTGTTCATGAGTGGGTTATAGTTGTTAAATAGCAAAATTTCTGTAATAAATGACTGCAAAGAAACAAAACAAAACTACTACTTAGTGAATTGGTGGCAAGATTAAAATATAAAATGACTAATGTACTTGTAAGATTTTGCTGAATCTTTCTCTTAATATATATTCTCTCAATATTCTCTCTCTCTCTCTAAATGTATATATAGGGTATTATAAATATGTACTTGATTTTTTGAGTACTTGATTTTTCATATTATAAGTATGTAATTGATTTTTCTAAATATATATAATATAGTATATCATATATAATATATATAAACTTACATAACATATTATATATATTATTATCTTTGAATATATATATTATAATATATTAATAATTATAATAATTATATATAACATACAATATAATATATAATATTAATATATTAATTGTTACATGAATTGATTTATACAATAATATCATTATATTATGCTATAATATAATAATTATATATAGATAATATATATAATGTATAATAATATAATATATAATATTATATATAAATTTATATTATATATAAATATATAAAATATAATAATATATAATTATATATTTATATATAATTATATAATATATAATGTAATAAATATATAATATAATATAAATATTTTGTAATGTTTAATATTACTTTTAATATATAATATAAAAATATATAAATATTTAATATGAATAATATAAATATAAATATATAACATAAATATATAATATTCATTTTAAATATATAATTATTATATAATAAATAATTTCTAAATATATATAATATTATATATACAGAAAGAGACAGAGAAAGACAAAGACACAGAGATTGTTAAATTACCATGAAACTAGTTCCATCCTCGTACAGATAGGTGCAGGGTAGAAAAATGCATATTGACATTTTGAAGGGACTTTGATTTCTGACAATGATTGCTGGTATGATATCTTTAATAATCCAAGAAGGTTGGGGCAGTATGTGTGTATTAATGGAAGCAAGATTGTCTTCCTTTAATTAACTGGAACAGTTCTAATGATGTTTTGGAGGGATACCTGAGCTAGTTATAAATATAGTTATTTTTTCTTCAAAATGTCCATGTTGTTTAGATAATAACCAACATTAATTGTTTAGACACAGGCTTCCCTGCAGGCTTTGGCTCTTCTAGCATAAAATTTTCCCTCCAGTGTCTCTCTTTTCATCTTCCTTGTTTTCTTGGAATTATTATTATAATGACACATGCATATGAGTAGGTGCATATTTCTATCAATATTTAATTGTGGCATAGTAGAATGTATAGACTTTGAAATCAAGAAAAAACAAATTCAAATTTTGGCTTTACTATTTATTAACTGAATGACTTCAGCATATCATTTAGTCTCTTTGAACATCAGTTTCTTCATAGGCAAACCAGCAGGTAATTTCTTCAACTACAAATTGATGGTTATAAGTTCTATGTCAACAAGGTTAATGTCTTCTAAATGCCTAACACAGTGCTAGACACGGAGTAAATACTCAATCCAGGGTTATTATGTACATCATCATTATTGCATCTCTATTTGTCATAATCTGAAATAAAGTGACTAGCTTTCCTGGAAGGATATATAGGTAATAGCTGCTATGTGTGTGTCTCCTTCAAGAAGCTGTTTGGTTGGTAGGAAACCAGGCTTCTTCCTTCTAATTCATCAAAGACTTTCACATTGTTAAACCCACTGGCTCATTCTCACTTCTCTCCTCCTTAAAACGTTTCTGCACATATCTTCCAGGAGGCTGGTCTGATTGTTTATCTAGATGCTCCTTCTCAACTTCCTTTGCTTGTTGCTTCTCAGTGACTTGATACCCAAATTATGCAATGCTCCAAGGCTTAGTGCTTTGACTTGCCTTTTTCCTACATTCTTTCCATTGGGATCGTTTTCATTTCCATAACTTTAAGTACCATTTTAATGCTGATCACATCCTATCTGAAGGTTCAGCGCCCCAACCTCACTTCTGAGCCTCCTGCACAAATATCCAACTGCTTACTTATCTCATAAATGAGATAAGTAAGCTCATAAATGAGTTTTTTTCACTCATAAAATGAATTTGGTATTACTGTTCTCTCTGATTTCTAACTCATTTTTTGATGATGAAAATGAATTTGTGAATGATATTGGAAAACTCCAAAGATGACTCAAATACGAAGTCATAATTATCTTGTAGCATTTTTAATATATGCAATATATTATTTAAACACTGTAATAACCATATTTTTTGGTTCAAAACTAGACAACTAACCCACTAACTAGCATTTTTTCAATAGCTTTATATTTAGATGTGTTATAGTCATTAAGCTTTTAGGTACAATTCACAGACTCCTACAAAGATACTGTTTTTGTACATAGTTGGTGCACAAATCATGCTAGCATGTTTCTTGCTACTGCATGTATTTACTTTATTTCCCTCACTATAATGTGAATGAGCGAGGTTCCTTACTGAAAGTTAAGAATGTCAGATTGGGTGAAAACAACATGAAAATAGAATTCCCATTTGGATGAACCATGAAAGTGACTTAAAGAAAACAAATGACATACAGGAAAAAAAAAAAGAAGTTAGATGCTAACAGAAAAAAACAAAAACAAAACCAAAAAACCAAAAAAAAAAAAAAAAAAAACCAAAACAGGATAGCAAAGGACCTGTACTGCAGAGGAGATTCTCAATAATCAGGTGGACATGAGGACCCATTACATGGATGGGAATCAGTACTTATAAACTGTAATGCTTTCTCAGTGGACTCTAAGTAAAAGATTTACATGAAGATTTTTTATTGCCTTGACAATGGAAATTTCCCTTCACCAAGGCTAATCTGGATAACATCTTTGTAGAGTGCCTAACCTGAAAACAGCAGAGTCTAGTATTGAGACTTCATTATGGTACCCTTCCCCCAGGAGTACCAATCTATTGTCTGATACAGGTTGATTGCATTGTACCCCTCTTTCATGGAGAGAACAGGAATTTGGCTTTCTTGAAGTAGATAGTTGCTATATGGATTTGTTTTTTCTGTTTGTCATGTTCTTGCCTTGAGTACCATCACAGCTAGGATACCAACATTGATATAGTCAATGTTCATTTATAGCCATACCCACCTCTCTTCCATACCTCTATTCCTGTTTCCTGAAATAACCACTAATCTCTTCTGCATTTCTATATTTTCAAAAATGTAATATAAATGAATATCATATGACCTTTTGGGAATAGGTCTTTTCACTGAGCACAATTCCCAGGCAATTAATCCACATTATTGTATATATCAATAATCCATTCCTTTTTATTGCTGAGTAATATTCTGTGGTATGGATTCATCACAATTTCTTTAACTGTCCACCTATTGAGAGACATCTATATTGCTGCCTGATTAGGACTATGAGCAGTCCTGTATAGGTTGTATGAATGTAAGTTTTTATTTCTCTGGGATAAGTGCCTAAGGGTCATATGGGAATTGCATGTTAAATTTTATAGGAAACCACCAGACCATTTTCCAAAGTGGCTGTATCATTTTCCATTTCACCAGAAATATATAAGGGATGTAGTGTTTTCCTGCATTCTCCACAGCATTTGGGGTTATCACTACTTTTTAATTTTAACCATTCTGACAAATGTATAGTGATATCTCATTGTGGTTTTAATTTGCATTTCCCTAATAGTTAGTGATATTGAGTATATTTAGATTTGTCTATTTACTATATGTATATCTTCTTGCATAAAATGTCCCTTCATGGCTTTTGGCCATTTTCTAATTGTTTTCTTCTTCTTTTTTTTTGACTGTTGGGTTGTGAGAGTTCTTTATGTTTTGAGAGTTGGAGATACTACTCTTGTCATATATATGGTTTACAAATAGTTTCTCCCAGAATAGAACTTTTATTTTTATCCCTTTAATAGGGTGTTTCAAAGAACAAAAAAGGTTTTAATTTTGATGAGGTCCAGTTGTTCAATTTTTCCTTCTGTGGTTCATGCTTTAGGGGTCAAGTCTAAAAAATCTTTTGCCTAGATTTAGATCCCAAAGGGTTTTTTCCTCTGTTATTTTCCTATTTTGTAGTTTTTATTGTACATTTAAGTCTTTGATCTATTTTGAGTTAATTTTTGTATGTGGTCTAATGAGGTGTCGTTTGTTTTTTTTTTCTTGGCCTATGGATGTCCAATTGTCCCAGTACCATTTGTTGAAAAGGCATTTTTCTTCTGCTGAATTTTGCACTCTTGCACTCTTGTCATATTTATCTATATGTCTTTCTCTCCACCAATATCATAATATTTTAATTACTGTAACTATATAGTAGGGTTTAATAACGGGTAGAGTGATACCTTCTACTTTATTTTTTTCAAGATTGTTTTAGGTTTAGTTATTCTATGCCTCTGCCTTCTAATATAAATTTTAGATTAACCCACAGATCTTTAAATATTTTATTCAACACCATGGTATCTCACACTTTAACAAAGGATTTACTGTCTTGACATTTACTTTATCATACAGCAGTGGATGACATGATAGCATGGGGGAATGGTTGATTAAAGACTCAACTATGCAGTGAGTCGGGTAAGAAAACCTTTGAGGATGGGTCCCTGTCCTACAAGATGTAGATAGTAATATAACTAGTTACCAGTATATGGTGCTGTTTCTTTCTTAGCCAGAAATCATGTATCTAGAACCAAGGCGGGGTAGAAGTCATTATGGCCTTTGCACTATTATCATTATCAATTTCTTACAGAATTTCTGCTTCTAGTCCTATAACTTTAAACTATATTGATTTAGAGGGGTTAACAGATAATATAGGCTTTCATGAGGAAACATAATATTTCCACTTAACTGGGTATTAAGACTGCCATCTGGCCATTTGGAATTTCTAGTCCCTCTTTACCTACAGGCAAAAAAGGTGTTTACTGTATTAGGTGGGGATATTTATTATGATGATCAAAGAGAAATAGTGTTTGTTTCACAATGGGAGTAAGGAGAGCTAGTTCTAGAAACTAGCGTTCTTGGAATGCTTTGAGCTCATCCATACTACGGAGAAAACAACTAAGAAATAAGTTCCTTTATCAGTAAAGATCTGAATCATAAAGAGAGATGTCCTTTTGTGGGGTGGCAGAGAGAAAAGACAACATGGAATAGGTACTAAAAAACAAGGCTATAATTGCCAACTACAACCTCATAATCAAATGCAAAAATGAGGATTAGAGTAACTATGCATATATTTTCCTTGCTTTATTATGCTGACATTTGTGTGTATTAACTAATCTTTCTCATCTCTTCTTTCCCTACTATTTAATTTAAAGTGTATTGGGGGTTGTGAATGTAATAATCTTTAAGTTGAAGGATATCAAAGGGGAATTGTGGTTTTACTGGAGGAGGAATGAGCATTACTTCGAGATAGAAAGAGTGACTTGTGGGAGCTGGGGTCTTCCCTTTTTATGAGATGATGAATCTGATACAAGAGATAGTTGTATTAGGAAGGTGGAAACATGTTTCTGTTTCAGTTTGTAAGTTTCAATATGGCTGATGAGTATATGTGAACATTGCATGGCTACCAAGCAACTGGCACTCATTTTGGGTGCTCTCTTTTCTTATTTTTGTTTGTTTGTTTGTTTGTTTATCCTGAGAGAATTCTTTCTGATCAGTGAAATGGAAAGAGATAAAGAAAGTTCTGGCATTTGATCTTGTTTCCTGCCTACCTAGCTCATTGAAACCCTACCTGCTCATGATCTCTCCATAGACACATTGCAGTCCATTTAAGCCTTCTCCAGAACCTAGAGTTCAGCCAGTAGCTCATTTCTCTGCTTGCTCACTTGCCAGCACATAGAACTACAATGGCAGCATAAGCCTGAGCCAGTCCATGGAAGGTTAGGGCTGGGACCCATCCCAGTGAAAGCTCTCAGATTTGTAGGTTACAGGAGACCTATTAAAAAGAAGTTGATTGGGATGCGTGGGTGGCTCAGACAGTGCTCTGACTTCTGCTCAGGTCATGATCTCACAATTTGTGGGTTCCAGTCCTGCATAGGGCTCTGTGCTGACAGTTCAGAGCCTGAAGCCTGCTTTGGATTCTGTGTCTCCATCTCTCTCTGCTCCTTCCCTGCTCATACTCTGTTTCTCTCTTACATGAATGAATGAGTGAATGAATGAATGAATGAATGAATAAATAAGTAAATAAATAACAATTTTTAAAAATTAAAAATATTTTTTTAAAAAGACCAAGAAGTTGATCAGAGGGCTCTATGTATTTAGGGAATTCACTTCAGTGTGTTCTTTAACTACCAGTGACTTGGTATCTGATTCTTTATCTGACAGCCTTAGGGAAACTGACTTCATGAGCAGGTAGAAAAGAAGGAAGCTGGTACAGTTGACAAACAGGTGGCATATCTTGTAGGTTGCTGCTGTATGATAATGCAGTGAAATGTAATTGTGCAGCATTCTGTTTTTTCCCTTTGCCTTCACCTGGTGGTCCTCTTCATGTGAACTCATAGATGGGAGCCTCAATGTCCTGGAAAGAGTACAAAATTAGAAACTAAAAGAAGCCACATTGTTGGCTTAGAATATCAAAATGAATAGTCCAGGAAAGATTTGAATGAAGATGGGATCTGGCAAAACTGTTTTTTTCCCTTGTATTTCAAATATATGAATGTCCTCTGAGCTGGGAAGATGTGGGCTGCCCCATCCTCCTCCTTGGGACTAAAATAAAGAGTAATAAAACAATGCATGGATCTGGGCATTAAAGGGATAAGTGTTCTGGTTCCTCCTTGTTTTCCTTTTACTCCGTGGGTAACAGAATAGAACTGGCTGTATGAAAGCATAGATGGAGATCTGAGTACAGCCTCAGAGAGTCCACATCCCCTAAAGAAGTAGTTGAATATCCAAATATTTTCTGGGGAGACCAAAGGTGGCCTACATTTGGTAGTTAGCACTGGAAGGTAAAAAGGATTCTGGGAGGTGGTAGATGGACTGCCACCTGGCACGTGGACTGTGAGCTGCAGGCCAGGTGGTAGATGTTGCCTCTTCGTGGATCCCATTGTGGGGAAATTTAAGACACATTTCGTATGTGTACCTCTCACCCATTAATTTCAAACCAGTGAATACACTTTCAGCAGAGAATCAGCCTCAGGAAAAATCCTCCATGACTGAGTTTCAGATTTAAATGACTAAGAGAACAGTAAATTTGAATAGTTTATTATAAGCAACTACATTAGTCTTTCTACCTTCAGGTAGAGATGGGAACTCAAAATAGAAATCGAGTCCATATAGAGAGAAGCAAAATTAAATATCTGCACACCTGATAGATACATCAGTCAATATATGGTATGCTTATGACAGTTGTATCCTGTTCCAGTCCTTCATGTGGACGCCTTCTTGTTTTAGAGAGAAATGGCAGAAGTTAGTTTTCTTATTTTCAACTAATGTAAAAGTTACTTTAGTGATAATAGGATTGGAAGAGTAGTGATTTTTAAATCTTTTGAATGGACTTTCCCCCAAATACTAGAATAACATGCATTTGTAATGAAGTAATATGACTATTTGAAAACAGGTTTTGTAACTAGCCCTTTGTAATACTTCACATATTTTAAAGCACATGTATTATTTGGGAGAGATTTTTGCTTCATAATTTGTTTACCATAATTCTTCAATTTCTCCAAAAGGAGTTTATAAAAATGCTAGCATTAATCCCAATCAAAATTGCACCAGCATTCTTCTCGAAGCTAGAACAAGCAATCCTAAAATTTGTATGGAATCACAAAAGACCCCGAATAGCCAAAGTAATACTGAAGAAGAAGACCAAAGTGGAAGATATCACAATCCCAGACTTTAGCCTATACTACAAAGCTGTAATCATCAAGACAGTATGGTGTTGGCACAAAAGCAGACACAGAGACCAATGGAATAGAACAGAGACTCCAGAATTGGACCCACAAAAGTATGGCCAACTAATCTTTGCCAAAGCAGGAAAGGATATCCAATGGAAAAAAGACAGTCTGTTTAATAATTTGTGCTGGGAGAGCTGGACAGCAACATGCAGAAGAATGAAACTAGACCACTTTCTTACACCATTCACAAAAATAAACTCAAAATGGATAAAGGACCTGAATTTGAGACAGGAAACCATCAAAACCCTAGAGGAGAAAGCAGGAAAAAACCTCTCTGACCTCAGCCGCAGCAATTTCTTACTCAACACATCTCCAAAGGCAAGAAAATTAAAAGCAAAAATGAACTATTGGCACCTCATCAAGATAAAAAGCTTCTGCACTGCAAAGGAAACAGTCAACAAAACTAAAAGGCAACCGATGGAATGGGAAAAGATATTTGCAAGTGACATATCAGACAAAGGGCTAGTATCCAAAATCTATAAAGAACTGACCAAACTCCACACCCGAAAAACAAATAATCCAGTGAAGAAATGGGCAGAAAACATGAATAGACGCTTCTCTAAAGAAGACATCCAGATGGCCAACAGGCACATGAAAAGATGCTCAACATCACTCCTCATCAGGGAAATACAAATCAAAACCACACTGAGATATCACCTCACACCAGTCAGAGTGGCCAAAATGAACAAATCAGGAGACTATAGATGCTGGAGAGGATGTGGAGAAACGGGAACCCTCTTGCACTGTTGGTGGGATTGCAAACTGGTGCAGCCACTCTGGAAGACAGTGTGGAGGTTCCTCAAAAAATTAAAAATAGATCTACCCTATGACCCAGCAGTAGCACTACTAGGAATTTACTTAAGGGATACAGGAGTGCTGATGCATAGGGGCCCATGTACCCCAATGTTTACAGCAGCACTTTCAACCATAGCCAAATTATGGAAAGAGCCTAAATGTCCATCAACTGATGAATGGATAAAGAAGATGTGGTTTCTATATACAATGGAATACTACTTGCCAATGAGAAAGAATGAAATCTGGCCATTTGTAGCAACGTGGATGGAACCAGAGAGTATTATGCTAAGTGAAATAAGTCAGGCAGAGAAAGACAGATATCATATGTTTTTACTCACATGTGGATCCTGAGAAACTTAACAGAAGGCCATGGGGGAGGGGAAGGGGAGAAAAAAAAAGTTACAGAGGGAGGAGGCAAACCATAAGAGACTCTTAGATACTGAGAACAAACTGAGGGTTGATGGAGGGGGTGGGGGAGAGGGGAAAGTGGGTGATGGGCATTGAGGAGGACACCTGTTGCATTGAGCACTGGGTGTTGTATGGAAACCAATTTGACAATAAACTATATTTAATATAAGAAAAGGAGAATAGCATTGGAAACAAAAAAAATAAAAAATAAAAAATAAATTAAAATGCTAGCATTAATTATGATACATATATTAGTTAACTTGATGTTTTTAGAGAAGAAAATTACTTTTTTGTTTTATAAATCATATATTATTATTTATACTATCATAACTGTTAGTATTCTCCTGACTTTCTATTTCAAGAGAGTATGAGGTGATTAGAGAGTTCAGATTCTTTCTTTGAAAAGAACTTTTTATGAAAAAAATATGGTGAATTTAACAAAATAAAACAGTAATTAAAAACAGTAACCAGCATTTTCCCAAGTGATGTGTAGAGCAGGAATTTCCCTTCAGGTGCTGTTTCCACAGATGACTTAAAAGTAGTTGGTTTTATTCAGTTTCTATTTCTTTTCATAAATAAAATTATGCAAAAATTTTGTTATGTTCTTTTAAGTCATTTCTTCACTAAACATCTTCTTAGGATTTTTTCCTTCAAAGAATATGTGATTCTAAAATGCCCTAAAGAGGCTCAGATCCTTCATTATTGTTTATAAACTGTTAGCTGAAAAGACTTCACAGCCCTTTTCTGGAAGAGGAAAGTTTGCCTGCAATGCAACTTGTAGTTGCCAGAAACCACATCTGTACCTACAATGTAGATTTCAGTCTGACATTCCAAAATTACAGTCCTTTGGGACCATATTTTCTTTACTAGGGAAATACTTTTTTTACTTTAACTCACATTAAAGCCTCATTCTAAGTCAGAAAGACAATTATAATAATGGACAGCATCTCCTCTGCCCCTTGATCATTTCAGTAGTATATGTAAGCACATACACTACACTAACTCTTGATTAGTCTGCCCACAGATGAGGTTCTTTCCCATTTTTCAATCATTTAGAGACATAAATTGCACATAACACTCAGTACAGAGGAAGAAGATGAGCTGTGTTAGGTCCATTTTTTAACCATTAAGGAAGGTTATTTATAAAATGGTGGCTCATGAGGAAGAATAAATGATCTTTATTAAAATGAAGGAAATTGCATGCTTCTAAAAAAATCTTAAAATAAATAATTCCAATGGTGAAGGAAGCAAAATCACTCCTTGGCAAATCTTGATAGATTATTTATGTTTTTGGAATAGAGTCATTCAGGCATATGACCATCCTTGATTAATAATGAATGTGGTTTCAGGACGATCACAGCACTGTATTGTGTTACAAAGCCAGCACTAGTCATTTGGAATAGAAGCAGCGAGTGTGATTAGTTATAATCAGACTAGATCAGCCAATAATGGCTCATCAGATGAAAGTGTATAATATAACCATAATTTTATAAATTGGCTTCATGCAATAAAACATAAAATACAACCACATTAGGTTCTGTTCAGTGGTTCACAGATAACCTTAATGTCATCTTCTCAAAAAAGTACCATGTTGGAGAAACTTCAAAGGGGGCAAGTGACTGAGGGAATGAGGAGGTGAACTCAACAGAATCAGAGTCAGAGTGGGTTTTTTGAACCTAAGTTGGATTGCATTTTTCTCCTCTTTGTTCCCCTGAAGAATGCTATTCCTGGTCTATAACATCTTGCATCCTTTATCAGTGGTTATCACAGAGAATATATAAAACTGACCTTAGTGTTTGAGTTTGCATTTATCTTCTTTTCTGTTCACATGAGCAATTCATGTCACAGACAGCACCATCTCTCATATCTTGTGCTCTCTGCAGGTCCTCTGTGGCAGAGGTATGTTTAGATAGAGTGGAATTTTTGACATTTTTACATGATCTGTATAACCGTGGTGGATCCCCATCTATTGAAGTGGGTCAAGTTCAGAGGGGTGGGATCACCTCTCCTGGTACCCATGCACTAAGAGCGCAACTGCACCTTGATGGAAAGAAAGAGTACATATGTACATTAGTCAGTTCATATTAAGGGGCCATAAGATTGAAGAGATTCTTTGGGGGAAAAAAAGACCACCGAACTTCAGGAAAATGTTGAATTATCAAGTTTCTTCCATCCATCTTTTCTTACAATGGCTTTGCAACTATTCTAGATGGAGGTTTTAATCCTGGCTCTCCTAAATACTAGAGACCTTGCCTTGGGAGAATCTCTAACCTCTCTGTGCTTCCACTTCCTTCTCTACAAAATAGAGATAATAATAAATTTTATCTGCAATATTTACTCACAGGATGATTTTAACTAATATAGGTAAACAGTAGCACTAGGCATTTATTCAGCACTTATTAACATTAAGTGTAGATCTCACAGCCAACAGTCCAGTTTTATTCTAACCATGTTTTCTTTTGGCAACTGATTTCAATACTTTCATCTATGAATGCATGTAAACCTTTTTGAAACACTATCCATTTTCCCTTTGTACCACTGATAAAAAGAGTACGTGCCTTAGTTTCACTATGCTCAACTGTTTATTTGTAGTGCCTTCCAAAATCAAGGTTCTCCCCTTTTTCTTAGTAGTAAGTACTTAGTCTACCATTTGTTAAGTATCTATCTGATGGTCTAATGTCCTAGTCATTTCTTTCCATGTCCTCAAATGGGAAATTCCATACTGCTTACTTATGGATTTTGTGGATTTACCCTTCTTCATGCCATGTCTGTTTATATTTTAATGTCTCTCTCTCTCTGTATATATATATTTATTATATATATATATATATATAAAATTTATTGTCAAGTTAGCTAATATACAGTGTATATAGTGTGCTCTTGGCTTCGGGAGTAGATTTCCATGATTCATCACTTACATACAACACTCAGTGCTCATCCCAACAAGTGCCCTCCTCAATGCCCATCATCCATTTTACCCATCCCCCTACCCCCATCAACCCTCAGTTTCTTCTCTGTATTTAAGATCACTTATGATTTGCCTCCCTCTCTCTTTGTAACTATTTTTTTTTCTTTCTCTTCTCCCATGGTCTTCTGTTAAGTTTCTCAACTTCAACATACGAGTGAAAACATGTAATATCTGTCTTTCTCTGACTGGCTTATTTCACTTAGCATAATACCCTCCAGTTCCATCCACATTGTTACAAATGGCAGGATTTCATTCTTTTTTCATTGCTGAGTAGTATCCCACTGTATATATATTACATCCTCTTTATCCATTCATCAGTTGATGGATATTTGGGCTCTTTCCATAATTTGGCTATTGTTGATAGCGCTGCTATAAACACTGGAGTACATATGCCCCTATGAATCAGCACTCCTGTATCCTTTGGATAAATTCCCAGTATGTTATTGCTGGGTCATATGGTCTATTTTTAATTTTTTGAGGAACCTCCACATTGTTTTCCAGAGTATGCCATGTCTGTTTGATTCCATTAACTGTGAAATTCACTTTCAGCAAATTGCATATGATTCCATATATTAATGCCCCATGCCTGGGGGAATTGATTTTAAGTTTTGAAAAATAAAATAATTAAGATCCAATTCTAATCTCAAGGGAATGGAATTTAGTATTATTGCTTTTTCTTATAGAATGTGCAGATATCTTTCAGGAACACAACAAATGTCTGGGAATATCAGAACATTGAAAAGCATAATAACTGAGTTTCTTTCCTCTCTTTTCTTTAATGTACAACTAAGGTGTTATTTTTCAGTTGATTAAGTCTCTAGTGTCTACTGAACTTAGAGCCATCCAGAGAGAACATTCTTAAAAATCTTCTGGAAATATCCTACATTTGAGATTGACTTTATTTCTAGGGTTTTCTCAAATCCACAAATTAAAGTTTGGGGATTTTTTTTTCTTTTTAAAGTACAGGTTAAAAAAAAAAAGCTTTTTTTTTGCCTATGCAAAAGATACTTGTGCCGTGTAGATCAGCAACAAACCAAAGAATACAGCATCAGTATCCAGTCAGTGGACAAGAAAACATGTCCTTATAGATGCTATATACAATATAATATGTCATAATTGAACTTTTCAATAGTTGTGTCACATTATGGACTAAATATCTATTGGCTGTTTATTTTGTAATATGTTTATGTTGCTTATATTGAGGTAATGTGTTTTATAAAGCATGGAAAAATATTCCACAACATTTTATTTCTTAATCATGTTAGAGGGTAAGTAGTAGAATGCAGAAATTCAAGCAAATTGAGGTTTTTAAAAAGCTCATTCATTCTTTTTATTAGAAAACTGTAAAATGGCATAAAAAATTACAACCAGGGGTGCCTTGGTGGCTCAGTCAGTTAAACAGCTGACTTTGGCTCTGTTAATGATCTCACAATTCCTGAGTTTGAGCTCCGTGTCATGCTCTGTGCTGATAGCTCAGAGCCTGGAGCCTGCTTTGGATTCTGTGTCTTCTTCTCTCTCTGCACCTCCCCTGCTCATTCTCTCTCTCTCTCTCTCTCTCTCTCTCTCCCCTCCCCCCACCTTTCTCTCTCTCAGAAATAAATAAACATTAAAAAATCTTTTAATAAAGTACAACCAGCCCTCAAAGAATGTCAACTCTTCTGGGGGACATAGAACACCTATGGAAATAAGATATGAGACAGGAGATGTAAGTATCAGAAGAGACAGTTACCTAAATGGTAGGGAAATTCAAATTGGGGAGAGATTATGGGCAGCTTTTTTGATAAAGAAATAGTGGAAGACTCCATGAGGGGGGAGAGAGCCATGATGTGGATTTGTAGAAGCAGGCAAATGGCACTGAACACAGTGGAGTAGCATACCCAAAGTCAAGGAGAACCTGTAGTTATTTTTGAGAAGAGTGGTAGGGAATAACTGTTATCATGTGTTGAGGGTCCTGAATACCAAAGGGAGGAGCTTGAGCATGATCCTCTAATCAGTGGGAAGCGTTTGGAGACCTTTGATAAGAAGCTTGATGTGAGAAGATGGGTGATTAGTTCAGCCGTGGTATTTGGAATGGATTGAATAAGCAAGGGGCAGGAGGAAAAGAGCATTTAGGATGACTAAAGAAAGGAAAGGTAGCTGTTATTATTTATGCTCGCTACTTTCACATCATCTTGTTTACTGTTTTACACAATGTATCTGCTACATGGGACATAGCAACATCAGCACAATTTTGTACATGAAGAAATTAAAGCTTGAACCTGAAAAGTAGTTTGACAAAGTGTGAGGCTTTGTGTAATGTTAGAAACAGCAGATTGTGAAATCTGAGGAAGCTGAGTTCACAATGTGGCTTAGTCCAGTTTACTTAGGTTGGTGAAATTGTGGGATTTCTCAGTTCGTCAGTGACCTCCTTTTCCCCTGTCCCCCACCCCGCCTCACTAATCTGGAAAAACCTGTCTTATGGAATTGTTGTGAGAATTCAATGAGAAAAGATGAATCAAAGCCACCAATATGTTGTAGAGGCTCAACAAATAACTTGTACAAGGTCACACAATTGGAATGCAGTGGAGCCAGAAGTCAGACCTACATATTTTGCTATAAACCAAAATCTCTTTTCATTTTACCACTCTGGTGAAGGTCTAGTGGGTAAGAGGTGAGAAAGTAGAGCAGGGGAGGTGGGGTTGCAAAGAGGACAGACACCCTGATATTAGAAAAGTAGGATCACAAGGAAATGATAGTGACCCAGTGAGATTGTAATGTGTGTTCTACATGGACCTTTCGGAGAAACATGTTCTAGAATTTGTAATAGACATAATATTGATGCCAGGCCACCCTGGCACACTGTGAGCACTGTGTATCCACATCAGAAAGTTCAATGATGACCTCCAGGCCCCGGGGACTATTTCTAGTCATTTCTAGTCAGTCCTCTGTGTTGCTTTGTGTAACTATGGAACTTTATATTCCATTCATGACAAAACTTGGAAGGATACAGTTTTAGATGGTGGGGTGACTACTTTCCTGCAGATTCCTCCCTGCTAGGAATCTGCAGTGTCTCCTGCACTCCATATGAAAGTCAAATGAAGAAAAATTACATTTTTCTAACAGTACGTGGCATCTGGCTATATTAAAATAGATCATGAAGAACTGATATTTTATATGAATAACACTACAGAAAATTTGACAATATCATGGCTCATGATGTCAAGGACGATCACTTTCTCTCCTCCTACCGTATCCCCTCCTTTTTTAAGCACCGAAGTGTGCTTTTGTTATTAAGAGGAATTATCTTTGCACATCAAATTAATGAATTCTTCAGCCACTTTCCTTTGCCCAAAGGAGTCAAGATGCAGCATATTCTGTGGTAATTTGGTGTACTTGGGCAATATGTCAGTGTTCCCTCCCTTGTTGCCACTCCTTTCTACAAGCAGTGCTGCTCTCACTGTCCCAAGGAAGCGGATCCCCCCATGTTTCCCACCCTGAGGTGGCCAGTGAAGGTTCCAGCCCCACTGTGCAGGCTGACAAGGGCTAGAATAAACAGGTCTAGAATAAGTCAGAATGGGCTGAAATCCTCCCCTCCTTCACATGAATGTCTCCAAAAGCAAGCCTTAGCCTGACTATTAAGAGAGTTTAATTATATGTCTACTGCGTCCTGTTGGGTACTATGGGAATAGTTAAGAAAGAAAGGAAAAGGGAGAGAAAGAGAGGAAGAGGGGAAGGAAGGAAAGAAGGAAGGAAGGAAGAAGGAAGGAAGAAAAGAAGGGAGGGAGGAAAGGAAAAAAGAAAAAGAAAGAAAAAGAAAATGGACAACCAGATCACAGACCAACATTCCACTGTAAACTTGATTAAAGAAATTGAATTTCCTACCCTGAGACAAGTCTCTCCATTAGCAGAATAGTACAATTTTATTTAACACAATTTGAAGGGTTTTTTTTTTTTTGATATTCACAATGACTGACATTTTACATAGTATTCTTCCTTGAGAGAAACAAAGGCTGATGACATATTTTTCGACTAAAAATTATCCCAGGAATATAGATGTAGCAAGTTTTCTTATAACCAACCAAACTCACCTTTCATGAAGGAACCTTTGTCAGTGGCTTTGTTAATTACGTTTGTAAGGCAAAACATGAGTTTCATGTGTTCTAATAACAGGGACACATTTTAATAGTTTTCAGTTATGAGGCTAATGACATTATTCACAATAGCCAAGATAATGGAAATAATATGTGTCCACTGGCAGATGAGTACGTTAAAAAAGACACGAAATATATATCACATATATAAATAATGGAATATTATTCAGCCATAAAAAGAAAATCCTGCCATTTGCAACAACACAGATGAACCTAGAGGACATTGGGATAAGTGAAATAAGCCAGAGAAAGACAAATGAACTATATGAATTCACTTGCACATGGATTATTAAAATAAGAGTCAAACTCATAAACAGAGACTTGAATGATGTTTGCCAGGAGCTAGGGTTGGGAGGAAATGGGACAATATTGGTCAAAGGGTACACACTCCCAATTATGAGAAGAGAAAGTTCTGAGGATGTCATGTCATGTATAGCATGATGACTAGAGTTGATAATACTGTATTATATTTTTCAAAGTTGCTAAAAGAGCATATCTTAAGCATTCTCATCACACACACACAGACACACACACACACACACACACACACACACACACACATAAAGATACTATGTAGAATGCTGGCAGTATTAATAAACTTGATTCTGGTAACCATTTAACAGTGTATATGTACATCAAATCATCATATGCAAAATATACAATTTTATTTGACAATCTTACCTCACTACAGCTGGAAAAAATATAGGCTGGTGAAAATTCCCTTCAGTCTTTTTTAAACTCTGGAAATCTTTAAAAATGTACCTAGCATCTTGTCATCCCAAGTGATCTGAAGCAAATACCATAAGTACAGCCTCTCCCATATCCAGGAATAAGTTCTTTGAAAATTAATTAAAGGCAGAAATGGAGTACACCATAACGTGACCAGCAATGCATCATTTTTAGTGGGCTTATTTCTTGATTATTATTAGGCTGGTTTTGTTTTCAGCTAGGACTCAGATTTTTGAGAATGTTTAATTTCCATGTTTTCTTTACAGCAAACAGATTCATAATTTACTTCTTACGTAGTGGCTAGTGTACTTGACATCATGTACTGTTGTAATAAATATGAGTCCCCTGTGATTATAAGACGTCTGTGGCATACTCAGGGAAGTAATTTCAGAAATATCCCTAGGTCATATAGTATTTAATTTGCTTATTTAAGTAGGAAAAACCCACTGACATTTGTCTGCTTTTCTGCAATAAAAAACGGTTCTAAAATTCAGGGCTTAAAAAAAAAATAAAAAATAAATAAATATGAGTCCCCTGTGATAGTTTTGTGTGTATACACACACACACACACACACACACACACACACACACACACCGAACACATATACATTTGCATATGTATACATATATTTACATATATTTTTTTTTCTTGGAGGCTTTGTTATTCTGGCTGGATATTTGAGCTTGAAAACCCATTTATAGACTGAAAAGAATCCCTATTTCACCTTTTTAAATCAAGGCGCCTTCATCTTTTGTTTCTAGAAGATAGTGCAATTATACTATGTTGTACACCTGATGTAATATTGTGTCTCTATTATGCTTCAATTAAAAAAAAAGATAGCACTATTAAGTGAGATAATTTGACTAAGACTCTTAAAAAATCAAAAGATGTATTATTTAACAAATAAGACACTAAAGCTTGTAAATGCAGCTAATAAATTATCCACTGTAAATGTGAAATCTGTGCTGTGTAATTTTTGCTGTTTTAAAAGAAATAGTTTCCATAGTAGAAAGTTCCCTTTAAAAGAGACTTTCAAAGGGGGGAAATCTAGTAATTTAGGCATTTAGCATCACAGAGAAGTATTTCCTGAAATTCAAGGAGAGAGTGAATGACATTTTGTGCACAGTTCTGGTTACCATGGACATACCAATTCAAGGTTATTTAAAAATAAACAACATGAAAAATCAACACAAAGCAATGAAGAATATAAATGGTTCTAGAAATACTTTGTAAGTCTGGCATCCTTTAGTGAAGACCTATTGTAATCTCTGACTTTGTTTTGACCTCTTTGTACATATGTATGTATGTATGGGGGAAGCTTCTACAGTGTTTGTTAAATTGCTGTCTCAACAAAAGATCATCAAAACTCCTAACCTCTTGTTTGTAAAATTCCTCATCAATTTGTTTAAATATAAATAATAATAAGATAAATAGGTAATATTATCACAATCATGGTGGTAACTTTTACATGAATTAATGTCTTTTTATTCAGTCAGCTAATACACACTAGTACCTAGTGGGTGGTAAGCGCCTTTTAAACATTAAATCTTCAAATATAAGTAAGGCATGTTGCATAATCTTCAGAAGCTGGTCTAGTGGAGGAAAAGGATATATGAGATATAACTGATGTGAGATAATGAATGGTATGAGAGATCTGCACAAAGAGCTGTGGAACACATACAATGACTTGATTTGGGCAAGGGAGGGAGGAAGGAGTGGGTAGAACATGGTAGGCTTCCCAGAGGATATGCTATTTGACCAGAGTAAGTAACATCAAAGAAGCATCAGAAAAAATAAATTGGTTATGGTTAGACTGTCAGGTGTTTTTTGTACCACACTAAGGAGTATGTGTTTGGTCTTGTCCATAAGCAGAAAGTAGTGAATATTTAAAAGAGAAACATTGATACAGTTATGTTTTAGAAAGGTAAACAGAATATGTGTGGATTAAAAGTGTAAGATACTGTCAGGCAACTGGGTGCAGTTGGTTAAGCATCTGACTTGAATTTGGCTCAGGTCATGATCTCACAATTATGAGATTGAGCCCCGAGTCGGGCTCCACAGTGACAATGTGGAAAGAATTGTTTGGGATTAGCTCTCTCCCTCTCTCTCTGCTCTTCCCCTACTTGTTCTCTCTCTCTCTCTCTCTCTCTCTCTCTCTCTCTCTCTCTCTCAGAATAAATAAAAAAATAAACTTAAAAAAATAAAAGTGTAAGACACTGAAAGCAGGGAAACTAGTCAGGAGTGACAAGTTCAGGTGAGGGATGGTGAGAGCTGGAACTAGGCACTATAGGTTCATAGAAAGCAGAAGAGAAATCATAGAGCCTTCCTGGTGACTAACTGAATGTGATGAGAGAGGCAGTCATAAATGAACATGGTTTCTAACACCATATAGGTATGTACAAAGTGTTCATGGTACAGTCTGTAATTTTTGTCATAGAGTGTTAAATGGATAATCAGGAAAAACAATTATTGACTAATGAAATTTTGTTGGGTATGGAAATAGCTCATGTAAAGCAGATGTTATATAGATTTTAACTTTAACCAAGATTTTGTTAGACCAAAATACTTTAAAAAAAAATGGCAACATGAAAGTCTATCCTTGTTTGAATAGTTCCAAGTTTCAGAGTAATTTAGAGGCTGAGTAAAATGGTGATGATGTTGATTCTGGGGACAGTCATTTGGAGACTCCTATAGGATGCCCAAATAAATTGTGAAATATACAGCCAAGCATCAGGGTCTTACCAGAAGGAGTTCCATAAGAGAATGAAATGAGAAAACTTAGCTATATATCAAAAACTATAAGCTAGAAAGGATAGATGTGGCAAAATCCCACCATTACACTTTATAATGCACTGAAATTAATTCTAGAGAGAGGTTTTGTGAATATTGGAATATGAAAACTTTAACTGCAAAAATTCTGTTTCAATATCAAAAAAAAATCCAGTTTCAGGAGATGTCTTCTAAATGTAGTATCACTCCCCAAACTAATGCCATTGCCTATGTTTCTACTTCTCTAAGTTTTCAATTAGTGCCATCTTCCTACCAGCTCCTTTTCATCCCAGTTTCTGTGTTGAGCCAGTCATTGGTGAGGCATTCTTAACCACCTCAGTCTTTCCATCTCCAGTCTGGTGAGGGTCAGCATTTCTTAGCCCAGTGGTAGGAAAGTCTCATTAGTGACCGCTCCCCCATGTCTCTGCTGCTGATTAGATTCAGAATCAGAACCAAGTGCCTCAGCAATGATAACTTCTGTTGCTCCCTGCACTGCCACTCTTCCTGGACTTTCCTTACCTCTTATTTTCCAGACATGAACTTCTTACCTGTCCCCAAATTTTTGTCATTTTCTCTTCCCTGGAATGCAATTCTTCTTCTTCACAGCCCGGGGCTGTGTCCCTGAACCAATTTTGGTGCCTAGAAATCTAATTTTCTGTGGATAGATACTTGGACAATAACTGGCAGCTTCTGCCCCAAGATTACCCCACCCTGGGCTCTGCCCATCTGTTAGGACCCTTAACCCCCTGCTAGGTGCCACCTGCTTTCTTGAATTGTGCTCAGTATATTTGTGCTCTCTCTTCACCATGCCTTGCCTCTCCAGCTGTTTGACCTTTGCTAAACTTTGCACCAGTGCATCTTTACCTTCTGCCTGACCTGATCAGAGATCAGATCCAGTCCTGGCCCCAGTTCTCTCTTTCTCTTTGCCTTCCCTGGTTTGTGATAAAGAGTGTTCAGGCCTTATTCCACAGTCAAAAAGATGAAAGAGGCAAAGACTAAAGAGGCATGCCACTGGTAATAAGTAGACATGCCACTGGTAATAAATTGTAAGCATACGATCACCCTTCTTACCCCCATTCTGCAGCCCTAGCTCTGCAGCCCAGAGCTGTCCCTACCCCCACCATCATGAATGTTTTGGCATTATTCCAGACCCAGAGGGAGCTATGGAGGCTGAATAGGGAGCATTTGTGAGCCCGGCCTCCACTCTTATCAGATGGATAGGAACTCTGGTCCTACCCTGATGACATGGTGGGGAGTGTGGGCAGAAAGAGCTCCATGGAAACACACCAGGAAGCCATCTTCTAAGCACACTTCTGGTTCTCTTTCATGAGGGAACAGTCCTTTCTACTTTAATCTAATTATACGTTCTTGAATCTTGTTTCAGGCCAAGCATGGAAAAAGATCAACATGAGGTTGGTGGTGAGAACAGATGAAGCCCACCTATCAGATAAGGAGATGAGGACTTGATAGCTCAATATTGACATACCTAGTTATCAAGAAAATAATTCACATAGTTTTGGTATTTTCTGAGACAAGTAAAGGTGACTAGGGACCATTGGAGTACATTTTGCATTTTTCTTTCTTATTCAATTAACAGATAACTGTCTATGACTGGTCTACTAATAGAATGTTCTCTTGGATTAATCTTTATCTAAATGTGAAAAATTATAATTATCAACAAAGCTGAAAGTTCTATTCACTCTTTTAAAATTACTTTTTAATTATACATAAAAGCATGAATATGTTATCTATGTGAAAAACTAAAACATAGATAAGGTTAAAATACCATTTAATTATCTCTATCCTATTTACTTTTGAAACTATAAAATTTCTTTGAGTTATTTCTTTGCATTGTCTCTTCACAATTATTTTATTATCCATTTAGTACATTACACAAAGTGGTTCTCAAGGACATTTGGAGAATTAAATGTTTGCCTTTTTAAGATTATTTTAGGTTTGCCTTAGGTAACCTGATTTTGACTGTTCTGTGATCCTGTCTGGTAATTTGCTTGCATTGCAACTCTGTGGGGGGAAATGTCAGAAAGACAGAGGGAGATGAGATGACGGCTCACAGCTGGATATTGTGTTTGGGCTCCTCTCCAGAAGTAAAAGAATTCATGGAGATGGTATCCTTTTTTTTGAATTTTTTTTATGTTTATTTAATGTTGAGAGAGAGAGAGAGACAGAGTGTGAGCAGGCAAGGGGCAGAGAGAGAGGGAGACACAGAATCAAAGCAGGCTCCAGACTCTGAGCTGTCAGCACAGAGCCCGATGCAGGGCTCGAACCCACGAACTGTGAGATCATGACCTGAGCCGAAGTCAGACACTTAACCGACTGAGCCACCTAGGTGCCCCTGGAGATAGTATCTTTGCTAAGAAAGGTGTGCAAAGACATTCTTTAGTTGACAAAAGTCTTAACTTGACTACTGTATTAGTCTGCTAGGGCTGTCTTACCAAGGTACCATTAAGTGGCTTGAAACAACAGAAGCTTATTGTCTCAACAGTTCTGGATTCTGCAAGTCCACAATCAGGGGATCGGCAGAGCTGTTCTTTGTCTGAAACCTGTAGGGAATCTTTTCTTGTCTATTCCTAGCTTCTGGTAGTTTGTTGGCAATCTTTGGCATTCCTTGGTTTGTAGATTTATTACTTCAATCCTCTGTCTTCACATGATATTTTTCTTGTGTCACTTCACATTATCTTCCCAGTGCATGTCTGTGTTTGTGCCCAACTCTCCTCTTTTCACAAGGGTGCTAGTCATGTAGATTTAGGGCTCACCTTAACAACCTCATCTTAACTTGTCTACATCTGCAAAGACACTATTTTGGAATAAGGTCACTTTCTGAGATACTTGGTGTTAGGACTTCAACATATCTTTTTGAGAGTATGTAATTCAACCCATAGTAACTAGTAAAACAAAAATAGTTCATTAGATTATCAGAGAATATTCTTATAAGAGGAACTGAAGGCAAGTGGATTTTAAATTAATAACAAAGGATTATTTCCCAAAGGAAGAAAAACAATCATGTTTAAAGCCTGCATAAAGTTGATTAAGACTTTAATGGAATTCTGATTTCTTGAAAACTATATTCAGCATTTAAAAAATCGACACCTGAGAAGATTCAACACATTACAGAAAATGGAAAACCGTTAAACTAATACCTCTTTTAGAACTCATTACACTGCAAAATCATTATGAAGAGATATTATTCCATTACTCAGGTACAAGTAACTTGTTAAAAGTTCAAACATACCCTTGCTATAACAAATGCTAGTTTAGTTTCCTGAAAAACTAGATCAAGTTAAATGATGCTATTTTATTTTAGCAGCTTGGAAGAAATTATAAAATATGGAACTTAATCCGTAAACTGGTTTCTGACAAATTTGTGTTTCAACACAACTGGACAACAAGATGGATACATTCATATAAGCCTTTTCAGAAGAGCCACAGATATGAATGATTGATTCTGTGCATTGTCAGTAAGTCCATTTTATATCAACTAGCAGTATGGCACAGCGCCCAGGTATAATGGCTAGCTTCCATATTACATTTGTATATTGAGTTTGTTATGAAGCAATCCTAACTGATACACAAGCATTTACGATGGACCCCATCAATCTCACACTTTTCAACAATGCTTTGTTCATATTCCCTATCCAAGGAGTTTGATCACCCTGAATCCACACACTGATACTATACTGGCCTCTAGTTTTCAAGAAGCAGACTGAAAATAAGTTCTTTTCTTGAACACATGGGATTTTCACACCTTGGCATATCACATGTCTAAATCCAGAATTCTAGGTTCTTACCAAACTTACCCTACTTTCTATGAACCCAGGCCTGTCCTATCATACAAACTCTGAGCTTTTATTAAGTGAAATCATCCCTACTGTCTAAATCTGGAATTGTGTTCCATGTTCCATAAGTTTTTTAATCCCATTGCTCTCTTATACCTCTTGTGTTTCCATCTAGATTACAAATCCATCCCCTTAATCTCCTCCTTAGACCCTGAATACTCCCTCTGTATTGAGTCACAACAATTAGGGAGTTCACTCTACTTAAACATTTCTTCCCATTTCTGTGGGAAGGTGTATGCTGAGTTCTAAACAACCAATTTACCAATGGATTTAGAATCACAATCCATGGTTATGTTTTAAGTTTTTGAGGCTTTGGAAAGCCATTCAATATGTACAAATGAGACATGCTTAGGTAAAGAAAGCTTAGTATTATAACAAGTAAACTTGAAATTGATCTATCATTAATTATTTTAATTGTGTTTTGTTCTATAGTAACTGAAGATAAATTGCAAACAGCTAACTTAAATGACTAAAAGGCTTTTACTTTGCCAAAACAACTTGGCCACATAATCTTGCAGAAAAGAAGAAAATTAAACAAAAGAAAGCTATTCTGAAGTATCTCTGAAGATTTCTGGATACCCTTTCCTCTTCCAAAATTCATGTCTTTGAGCTCTCTCTCCAAGGGTTCCACTTAAGGAAGGCCTTCTTGGACAGGGAAAGAGGGACAAAAATCATGGCTCTCAGATACCTTCTTCTCTAAGTGGACAAGATGGGTTGTGGGAGATTCTGTAGAATAGAAGGCTATTCTGATGTCCAAAGGCAAAATCTTGGGTATTTAGCCCATGACTACCCACTAATACACTCCCTTTACTTTTCAAAGAGTATCCCTAGTCCCTGAAATATCAGCAATGAAAATATCTTTTGTTTACCAAATACCCTTGAAAGCCATTTCTGAACTATAGACTAGTTTGTACATATTTCTTTCTTAACCTAGTTAAGAAGCACTGCAGAAATTACAGTTTTTGTGATATTTGAATGTGGAGATGAGGAAAGATTAGGGATGAGAAAAAATAGTTTTTAGAGCATTGGCTATTTCAGGAGTAGTCAAGGTAGATCTGCGTCCTTTGTAGCAAAGGCTGGAGGGGTGCAAGTGGGCCACATGAGGTACTAGATTCAAGTGAGACCCAATTTAAGCATCGTGTAGTGCTCTGTGTTCTGCATCCCCTCACGTGAGAATTCCATGCTATTACCATTTGAGGAGAGGCAAATGAAAGTCTGGCCAGTCCAAGAAAGGGTATTTCCTGTCTCTTCCTTCACAACAGAACTGGAGCCTGCAACTAGAGGAGCCATCCTTATGCCCTTGTTCTCCAGATGTATTTCTTTTTTTTATATATATATGAAATTTGTCAAATTGGTTTCCATACAACACCCAGTGCTCATCCCAAAAGATGCCCTCTTCAATACCCATCACCTCCCCTCCCCTCCCCCCCCACCCCTCATCAACCCTCAGTTTGTTCTCAGTTTTTAAGAGTCTCTTATGCTTTGTCTCTCTCCCACTCTAACCTCTTTTTTTTTTTTTCCTTCCACTCCCCCATGGGTTCCTGTTAAGTTTCTCAGGATCCACATAAGAGTGAAAACATATGGTATCTGTCTTTCTCTGTATGGCTTATTTCACTTAGCATTAACACTCTCCATTTCCATCCACGTTGCTACAAAGGGCTATATTTCATTCTTTCTCATTGCCATGTAGTACTCCATTGTGTATATAAACCACAATTTCTTTACCCAGGTGTATTTCTTGATTTATAATATCTCTTACTGGAGTTTGCTGCCACGCTGACATAACCCCCTTATGAAACGAACAGAACCAGGAGACTATTTTGTAGGAAATGACTTGTGGGTGCTGAAAGGGACCATATAGGACTGTTCATTTTCTAGAGCCCTATGAACTGCTTGTTGCTTGTACAAGCCTGCTCAGTTTAGTCAACCATGGAAGTAAACACAGTGATAAGAAAAGTTAAACCTACTTGACATCAGTTCAGGTGTGCTAGGAAAAAGAAAGCAAAACATTTTTTCATTGTCTTCAAATCTACAAATTTAATTTTGAGTCTCTCTCTCCCTGAGTGGTATATTGTTCAAGTTTGGGCTATTTAGTGTCTAGATCTCATGCGAGACCAAAATACTGGGGAGGCCTTACCAGCCACTGATGTACTTTCCACACATTTTATCACCAGGATACCTTTTATGCCAGCCTTCCTGGTCCCTTCAATGAAGTCCCATTATTTCAATGCTTCTAAGCTATGCTTGGAGCATAAAAATTAATGGTTCAATAAATAATTATTCCATATTTTTGGCTTTTATAGTTTAGGTCTTAATATTTACTGTTAGGTAAATATGAAATACTATGTAGCATTCAAAATATTATCCTAGGCTCTTTCTATAAATTCCAATAGAGCTAATTAGAAAAAAATTAATTTAATAGGGTTTTTAGTTTCTCACTGACTTTACTGGCAATCTTTCTGGATGAACATGGCCACAAATTAGTTACTCTTACATTTGATTTTAAGCCTCCTAAATGCTAGAAAATGTTTAACATTTCTCTCTCCTCAAATCTACAGTCTAATGAGCATGATATTAAGTTGAGATAACCTGACATAGGCACTGGAGAAAGGTAGAAGATGTGGCTTAGGCTGATAGTAAACCCAGAACTCTGTAGAAACTACACCCAACCACCCCAATCTATGTGCCATAAGGACAATACCCTTGTAAACAGTTGCTCTGGAGCCTGTAACCCACCCACCCCCTAAAATTATATGTAGAGCGCTGTGGGTTTTTTGCATTGCCCTGGGGAATGTGTCTATGACTTTCCTTAATATCTCAAAATTTCCATGGGAACCCAACATAATTGCAGCCTCCCTTCAAGGGTTCTTTGTGCTTAGTGAATTATCATGCTTGATTATGTTACTCAGCCCTCTCAAGTGTGAATTCAGTATCATAAAGTGATCCTTGTGAAACTGATGATTAAATTGGACAAAGGAGCTTTATTTTCACGAGCAGAATCTAGATGTCAGAAATCCGGCTTGCAGTTCTTGCAGTTACCGACATGGATTCTTTTGGATTCTGAGGTGATATAGTGTTTTTGTCTAGAAAGTAGGAATCATACATTGTTCCTCTCTTTAAGTCATAAAAATGAATTGTGATGCATGAAGTTATTGAAATTCTGTGGAAAGAAATATTTGACTGCAAAGTATTCCCATTATCAAGGACTAGAATCACATCTCTGTTATTTAGCTTTTATTTCAAGGAAGAACAGGTTGTTAAATGTGATCTTGTCCACATATTGCATTCCCACTGGCTCAAGAGGATGCTGCCTGCAATGAATGTAGAACAATTTAGTGGAAATGTTAAAATCTGGCTGAAAGGGAATTTTAAAATGCACGGGGTAATTTGACAAAATTGAAATCTTTTATAATAGCACTGCAAAGATTAAAATAATTATAGCACAAGATAGTTCTGTCACACTTTATCATTCCGTTCTTAACATCTGGAGATATTATGAAGTAGATTTGGTATTCTACTATAATTTCTACCAGCATGTGCTATTATTTCTTTCAATCAACCATGCAAGGCAACGCTCACTCAAGCACATTAAGTCATTCTCCAGTGCATGATTTCTTTCAGTTATTTTAGAGCAGGTAATTTAATGGTGCTGTAGCACTCTCCTGTGACCAGCTGAGCATAACACCTTCAGGTACTCCATATTTTATTCTTATAAGTGGACTTAATGGCATTAATTTGAAAAGGAATCTAAAAGGCTCTCTAATCTGTCTCTCTCCTCTTTACTCATGCTTTCATATGCACATACACCCACATCTGACTGAGTTGTAAAGTGCTTGCTAGTTGAAAGCAAAACATTTCCCTTTCATATGACACTGAAGTGATGCTTAATTACTGCACTGTTGGTCATTAAACCAGTAAGTCTATAGGGAAATACAGGGATAAGTGAATGAAAACCTTCTAAGGCTTTTAATAAAAATATTTTAAATGTGCATTAGCACTTGTCATAACAAAAGTGCTTATATATTTTAAGGATAGCCACTATAATTGTGGCCTGTTTTAGAATGGCATAGCAGAATTGAAAGATGAGGAAATTAATATTTATTATTTATAATTATGCTCAAAATTCCCCAGGTGTGGAAATATGAAGCTTTACATTTTAAAAGAATTGAATATTCTCAGACATTATACAAATACTCAAAGAAACTGAAACATTTTTAGAACATTACAAATGATATTCATTCAAATGATTTTACATTAGAAAATGACTTAGATTAATGTCTGCCTCAAAATTTCATCAGCTTTCCAAATCAAAAAAACTTGAAAATGTAAAAATTGTATACATATTTAATTATCAAATTATTCTATGCCATGGGGGTTGGCTCAGTCAGTTAAGCATCTGACTCTCAATTTTGGGTTAGGGCATCATATCACGGTTGGTGAGATAGAGTCTTGCATCGGGCTTTGTGCTGACAGCAATGATCCTGGTTGGGATTCTCTCCCTCCCTCTGTCTCTCTCTGCCCCTCCCCTGCTTGTGCTCTTTCTCTGTCTCAAAAATAAATAAACATTAAAAAAAAATATTCTATGCCTCTTATTTCGTCCTTAGGTAGCAATGGGAGTGCTAGAAAGAAAAAATAAATGAACAAGTTTGTTCTTTTATTATTTATTGGGGTCCTTATAAAAATGACTAATTTAAATGAGGCTGATGAATGCTTTCTTGTCAAAACTATCAGTGGATGTAGAAAAAATAGGCAAGTTGTTTCTTTCCCATTTCTATCCATTTCTGCCAGCTGTCTTTCATTAGTTTATGTCTGTGTCAACTCCCCTCCTTTTAAGATATCCCTCTCTCATGTGTCCCCTCTTCAACTCCTCTTTTATCACTGTGTCACTTAGCAACAGAACACCTGTAATGACTGCCTGTGATCTAAAGGATCATTTGATCAGAGAATGCCCAAGATCTGTACATGTCTTGGGCATTCTGGGTTTACAAATAACTTTTCAGTAGTGTCTACCTTGACCGTCTTTCTCAAATCCTCCAGCCCATCAGAACGTATTGCCTGCCCAACTGCACATTCATTCTTGATCCATGCAATGTTACTCATCAGCTCATCTCACCTAGACTGGCTTTTCTCTGCTTATCTCCTCTTAGTGCTGTCTTATCTGTCTCTCTGGCTGAGCAGATTCCCTCCTCTTTCACAGTCTTAGATCAACATTTCAATCCAGAGTGATTTTTCAATACTGAATATCATAGCACTTTTTTTTTCTATTTTCCTTTTTTACATAATCAATCATATTCTGCATTATGATATTTAACAGAATGGGGAATTTTATTCACCTGAATTTCAGAAGAGCTGTTCTTTTTATGATAAGCAATCAGAGCACGGAACTGAAAGCATATTCCTGGGGGCTCTGCTCAGTGGGGAGGGTCATGTGCTGTAAGTATGAGTTACAGATGGTGGGGGAGAGAGAACAAGGAGTAGTTGGAGGGAAGTGTGGCAGTGAGAGGACTTTGTGGACAGCAAGAGAAGAGCTGCCACAAAAAGTGAAATCCTAGAGGGAATCTGAAATATCAGAAGACAATCTTTAGCAAATTTTGTAGTGTACTATGTTATCTAATTTCCTGTGCTATTTCCACAAGAAAACACATTGAAAGAATAGCATTATTTTTCAAGGCTATCAGAATGAGATGTGTGTTTCTTTGAATGCACTGAAATAAGGCATAAGGAGATGAAGGTTTTATAAGGCTTATAAAAGTTGCTGGGGCACCTGGGTGGCTCAGTTTGTTGAGCATCTGACTTCGTCTCAGGTCATGATCTCACATTTCATGAGTTCAAGCCTCACATCAGGCTCTCTGCTGCTCACATAGAGCCTGCTTTGGATCCTCTGTGCCCTTCTCTCTCTCTGTCCTCTCTCTCTGCTCCACCTCCACTCCTGCTCATGCTCTCTCTCTCCCTCCCCCCCCACCTTTAATGTTTTTATAAACATTAAAAAAAAAGGTTGCTAATAATTTTGCACTTTTTGTGATGGACACTGGACATTGTATGTAAGTGATGAATCACTAAATTCTACACATTACACTATAAGTTAACTAACTGGCATTTATTTTTTTTTTAATTTTTTTTTCAACATTTATTTATTTTTGGGACAGAGAGAGACAGAGCATGAACGGGGGAGGGGCAGAGAGAGAGGGAGACACAGAATCGGAAACAGGCTCCAGGCTCTGAGCCATCAGCCCAGAGCCCGACGCGGGGCTCGAACTCACGGACCACGAGATCGTGACCTGGCTGAAGTCGGACGCTTAACCGACTGCGCCACCCAGGCGCCCCAACTAACTGGCATTTAAATAAAAACTTGAAAAAGAAAAACCTACACTGTGTAAAAAAATTGCACCTTTTTTTACTTACTCAAATATTTAACTCAATATTTAAATGGGATTAAATTTACTTACTCAAATATTTAAATGGGATTATGATGTCTTCTTTATGCTCATGAAAAAAGGAAATGTATCTTACTTATAATCTTAATATTATCTACTTATAATAAGTAGTCTGAAGAACAGGATAATCACATGATAAATGCTTCTTAAATGCTTCTGTGGAGAGTCCAGAAAAAATTTTTTCAATAAAAGATTTCTCAAGTCATAGTTAATTTAGAAACAGAGTTACATTGTACAAAACTTTAAAACATATTTAATGACTCAAGGAGATGTCAACCTACCACTTTTAAATAAGTGGGTTTTTTTCCTGAACTTGAAACCTCTAGGGACATTGTAGCTAACATATCCAGATAAATTTTTAGTTCATGGCAAGAAAGAATGAGGAGTGCTTAATCTATTTCAGAAGAAGAATAAAAAGAAAAAAACAGGCAACAGTTGATTGTTGACATCAATTCTCTTTTGAGTTACTTAGGACATTTTTAGTTTAGTTCCCTTATTCAAATACGAGTGCTGCAGGAATCTATTCTGGGCATATTGTGCCTAGAAAGAAAGAACGTTCCCAAAAAATGCAACTAGAGCATCAAGACCCATTTTTACTCCTAAAAGCCACACAGTGGGGGCACAGTGGATAGTTTCTTAGGGTGGATAATTTTATGTAAGAAAAATTAAAAATTTTCCATCTTCTTTTGTTACTGAAACAGTGAATCATGGTCTGGGCATCTGAGGAAGAGAAAGGAATGGGAGGCACCAGAATCTTTTTCTGGACCTACCCCTCATTCATGCGGTATATTTGGACAAATCTCTAAATACCTCTCTGTCTCAGCATCATTAGAACATTGATTTATTGGGATGCCTGTGTGGCTCAGTCGGTTAACCTCCAACTTTGGCTTAGATCATGATCTTGTAGTCCATGAGTTCAAGTACCATGTTGGGCTCTGTGCTGACAGCTCAGAGCCTGGAGCCTGTTTCAGATTCTGTGTCTCCCTCTCTCTTCCCTTCCCCTGCTCATGCTCTGTCTCACTCTGTCTCTCAAAAATAAATAAATGTTTAAAAAATTTTTAAAAAGAATACTGATTCATTAATTCAATTATTAATTCATGCAACATTTTTGAGTAAACATAAGGTGCCCACATATAAAGATGAAAAGGGATCATTTCCAGAAATCCACAGTCTTGGAAGAGAGAGAAATGTATAAATAAGTCATTACAACTTAGTATGATAGGAATATGGCACATGTGTTCACGGTACAGTGGTAGTACGAAGGATTATGTAGGGTAGGAAGGGCCAGGGAAGGGTTCCAAGAGGAAGAAATTCTTGTGTGGGTCTTGAGCAAGAGGTGGGAATTTATGAGAAGGGGTTGGAAAAAGAGGATTCTAAGTACAGGGAACAGTATGGGCAAATGAATGGAAACATGAAAGAACGTTTTGCAGAGAGGTTACTGTAAATATGGTGCTGTCAATAGTCTAATATGATGAGCATGAGGTGTGTTGTATAGCAGAGGAAGCAACAGAGCATGAAATTAGGGAGAGAAAAAATGGCCAAAATAGTGGAAGACCCTGTATACTATGCAAATAGTTTAGTTGAATGTTTTAATCAGGGTAACAATATGATCTTATTTCTCTTTTTCCAGAAAATTACTATGCCGATCATGTGACAAATAGATTGCAAGGTACAGAGACTAAAATATAAGCAAACCATTTAGAAGGAAATTTCAATAATCCAGGGAGATAAGGAGAGACTGCACCAAAACTATGAGAATGAAGAGGCTGGGGTAGATATTAACAATATTAAGGAAGTAAGATGGACAAGAGGTCTATGGAATCATTAGAAATGGGATTAATCTGGAGTTAATCTATAATGCCTCCTAGATTTCTTGTTAAGTTGATAGGTTACTGGCTCATTTCATTAACTTATTATTGGGGGAAGATAATGGATTAATATTTGTCTGTGTTGAGTTTTAGATGATAAGAAAAAACTCTTGGGAAATTTCAATTTTCTTCCTTAACAGAGTTTTCTAAAGATTAACCCACACTTTTTCTCTAGTCTGGAGATGATCCCAATGAACTTTATAGTTCTGGACTTTTCTTGTACAGGAAGGCTTAACCAGTACTCCCTTTATAAAACTTTCTTTTGTTCACTTTTCTCCTTTTATCTTAATTTTAGCCTCACAGCAGATGACCCTTCAGCAGTCTAGAATTACTACTGGAAAATTTGGAGGATGATATCTACAAATAACTTCATAGGAAACCACTCTGGCCTTTCATATTGCCACTAACTGTTGTTGGTTTTTTTTAAAGTAGTTTTTTGTTTGTTGATATACTACAATAGGCATTTACACACTATTTGCTCATGAACTTTCTAACATTTATTTTAAAAAGCCCTTCCAGACTGTGGACGGGTTAACCATTTTCAAAATGACATGGTATCTGGCTGCTCTTTATGTTTTTCATATTTTACCAAAAAATCAATTAAAGAAAACTGTACAAAGGATCTGTAAAGAAAAGAAGAAAAGGAAGGAAGGAGAAAGAGAAATAAAGAAAACCTATCTAAACCAGATATGAAAATTGAATGGTAGGCTTGTATTCTAATATAAAGCTATTTTTTTCTGAGTTTCTTCAAATTTCTTATTTATTGTCTGGAATAAAAGTTCTGATTTAACATTTCCTCTCTGAATGTATTTTGTCAGTAGTCAAGTTGATTTGAGTTGATTGCCCTGAATAAACTATATTCTGTTAATTTGGAATTAATTGCAAGAAGACCTAAGATGCCATGAAACAGTTCCCTTCTTTGATATAACCAGAAGAAAGAAAGCAAATCACAGATAATTCAATCCATAATAGGCTGACTAAATTCCTTAAAGGGCAATGTATTTATATACTCCAGTGTGTATTACATATACTAAACTTTTAAATCAGAAATAGTTGTGTTTTTAGGAAAAAATTAAAGCTAAAAATAAGTATCTATTTAAGAACTTCCACAGATAATGTCTTTTTGTATTTTACAATTCAACACTCTTAAAAATTCAGTTTTTTAAAATTTCTCCATCATTACATCAGTTTTCAAATGCAGTCAAACTTCCATTACTTAAGTCCTGATTGGCAAATTATATTACTCCTGTTCTTTGTTCTCTCCTCCATCTAACTCCTCATGAACATCACTATCACTTGATGAAAAAGGAGAGGAATATAATGGCAAACATTAATCATTCTAGTCTGCAATTTTAACAGTCCTGGAAAAATATTGATTTCAGTTGGGTTAGGGTTAACTCAATTAGTGACTAAAGTTAAAAAAATAGGGGTGCCTGAGTGGCTCAGTCGGTTGAGCGTCCTACTTCAGCTCAGGTCATGATCTCGCGGTTTGTGGGTTCAAGCCCTGCATGGGGCTCTGTGCTGACAGTTCAGGGCCTGGAACCTGCTTTGGATTCTGTGTCTCCCTCTCTCTCTGCTCCTCCCCTGCTTGTGCTCTCTTTCTCTCTCTCCTAAAATAAATTAATAAACATTTTTGAAAATCCTCATAATCATTTAAAAAATAAATAAATAAAACAGTATGGAATTGTTGAATCACTGGAATTAAAATTAAAACTTAATAAAAATGTAAATTAAATAATTAGTTGAAACTGCAACATCAAATAAAACAAAGCCCTCAGGATATTTTTTTTTTTTTTGAGAGAGAGCAAGCAGGGGAGAGAGGCAGAGGGAGACAGAGCAAGAGAGAGTGAGGAGAGAGAGAATCTTAAGAAAGCTCCTCACCCAGCATGGAGCCTGGCTGTGGGGCTTAATCTCATAACTGTGACATCATGACCTGAGCTGAAATCAAGAATCAGATGCTTAACTGACTGAGCTGCTCAGGCATGCTCCTACTTGTGTCTTAAATACGAACTTTAATTATATTTTGCCAACATATACCAACAGCATAAAAAATTGAGAGCTTTAAATTCAGTATGAGATGAAAAAGTGTGGTTTTAATATGGGACTTTCTATTCAGTAGAAGTTATTGTCCTTTATTCTTTTAACTTAACACATAAATACAAATTCATTATGAAAATTATACACTGACCAAATAATGTAACTATTTAAAAATCTAGTAAATTATTCAGTTACTATTTGTTTATTCTCTCTATTCCACCTCTTTCTCTTCAATTCTTTTCCTCCTTCCTGTCCACTTGCTTTACTTCTTTAAAATAAGATGTAAAGGAGATTATTGTGCTTTAGTAAATTAATTAGTTAATGAATGTTTCCTTTACTTCCAGTGGATAAAGTTTATTGCATTTTAAGAATACAGTAAAATACTACTTGATATTGTGAGCAATGTGAGTAAATTATGCTGTTGGGGCAATTTCCAATTGTAACTAACCTAGACCTGTCATATTTTGGTGGGTTTCATTGAATGTAAATGTATTGAAGCTTAGAGTTTTTATAACAATAAATTACATATTTTAATAGATTATAAACTAGAAGTTTTAATGTATGATTTAATTTTACCATGCATTTTAATTCACTGCAAACAAAATGATTTTTTTCTTTTATCAGCTTGTTACCAAGATGCATTTGAACCTCTCTTAAGTATAATTTTCCTGAATATTTATATTTTAGTTTACTACAATATGTTTTATATGTTATTATGTGCCTATTGTACATTATTTACAACAGAACTTTTTCTAAAGTTAATCAATTCAAATTACATAAAACTATCTGGCATAAGTGATAAAGACCATATGGTATTAGCTAGTTCAACATTATCAAGTGAAGAAAAGGGTGATAAAAGGTAATAGCTTTTCTCAGAAAAGATTAATGAGAAAATGAGGTCACTCTGACAAAAGGATTTGGATTTTCTCACACCTTTTTAAAAACCACACATTTCATCAATTTTATATGAGCATGTGTAATTTATAAAAAGAAACTAATTATGGGGAGCCTGGGTGGCTCAGGTGGTTGAGAGTCCGACTCGATTACGGCTCAGGTCATGATCCCAGGGTGGTGGGATCAAGCCCCCCATCCGGTTCCACAATGAACGTGGAGCCCGCTTGAGATTCTCTCTCTCCCCACCCTGCCCCCCGTCTCTCTCTGCCCCTGCCGCACCCATTCTCTCTCTCTCTCTCTCTCTCTCTCTCTCTCTCTCAAATAATAATAAAACAAGAAACTAATTACATGAGATATCCAAAATAATATCATTAATGCTTTTCGTATGATTGAAGTTGTATGGACATGTTTATGATATAACCATCTATTTCCAAAGAATTAAACCCTGGAATGATAAAGTTGTATTTAGGCCTGAAATCTGGCAAACTAATTCAAGTTGAGGACTATATGTAAGAAAACTTAAAAATGTGACAGTTTCTCATAGATGTTGGAGAGAGAAGAATATTAACTACAAAAAGCCCTCAGTTGCAGTGGGACTTGGATATTGAACTGGGTTGAACAAGAACACTTAATTAGGTGGCAAGATTTGGGTTCATCTTAGTCAAGGTACTTCCCTTGCTATGGAACTTGGTTTCTCCATTATAAAATAATAGAATGCATGAAATGATCTTAAATTCTTTCTAACTATAATATTTGGGGCTCTTTACCACATGCTTATTGGTATAGGGGTAGCAAAAACCATGGATAAAATTTCTGGAAAAAAATAAAACACCAGCCCCTTTCTAAGATTTGAGTGCAATGATGAGGAAAAATACAAATAGAGGAAAGTCCATGTCATCAGTAGAAGTTTAGAGCTGTGTATCATCTACCTGCTACCAACTTTCAAGGATATCTGCTGTATTTGATGTAGGGGGAGCCAGATAATTGAAGTTCAGAAAACAGTATATGTCCTGGGGAACTAGAGAGGGGATCTTCACTGAAAATGTGTGAGTTTTCCTAATTTGAGTCATAAGGTAGGTACAGGCCAAGAGATAGATCAGAGATACTAACCCCTAGGCGGGGAGCACCACAAAGCAAATAAAAACCCTGTGGGTGGCAGGTTTTTGTCTCAAGCATCTTCTCACTGAGCTGTGACTGGTTACTTCTCTCTGACACTGTGGGTGTTAGTACCCAGTAGCACGAGAGACGGCAGAGCTGCTCCCTGCACGTGCTGGTGGAGAAAACCAGACAGAAAGGGGCTTTTCTGCTTGTGTCTTCACCCAGTTCAAGGGGGGGGGGGGGGAGTTTGTTTATTTATTTATTTATTTTATTTAATTTATTTTTAAGGAAAAGTTTGTTTAAAAGAGTCCTGAGACAAATCAACCAATGACAATTATGTGGACTTTGTTTGGATCTTGACTCTAATAAATAAAATGTAAAATATTAAGCTATGAAATTCTTGAAACAATTGGCCATTGCTAAGGAGATGACATCTAAATTGAGAGCTGAAGTATGAGTAAAAGTGGGGAGTTTTGGTTTTTGAGATAAAAAGCCCTATTTTTGCACTACTTTAGTCAGAATATCTACCAATTTATGGCTGAAAACATTCCAGCTGATTGGACTTAAAAAAAAGACTTTTTCAAATAAATGTACTCATACTTACAGAAAACATAGAATAAATTGTCAAAAACATGCTGTATAGCTTCACTCAGGTTCAAATATTACCATGTTACCATACTTGCTTTCCTATTCTCTTTCATCTCTCTGTATATTTGTGTGTGTGTGTGTATTTATATACATACATACATATATATATAACACATTTCTGTCCCTTTTGAGAGTATATTGTACACACAATGCCTCTTTTCCCATAAATAAGAATATATCTTAAATAACCTCAATACAATTCTCCAAAGTCAGGAAATTATTATTGACAGAATACTATTATCTAATCCACAGACATTATTCAGGTTTCATGATTATTTCATGAATGCATTTATTAGCAAAAGAAAAAAAATTCTGTGGCCTATATCCCATCCAGGTTCACAGATTTCCATGTCTCTTTAGTCTCCTTCAGTCTGGAACAGTCTGTCTCTCTCAGTCTTTGTCTTTCATGACATTGGCACCCTTGGAGAATAAAGGGCAAGTATTTTGTAGACTATTCTTTAATTTGAGTTTGTCTAATGTTGACTTATGATTGTAGTCAGGTTATACATCTTTGAAAGAATACCAGAAAAATGCTATTTTTTCCTCTCTACATAGTATTATAGAAATGTATATACTATACTATATACTATACTATACATTTCAGGAGAAATGTTTTATTTCTGGTAATGTAAATGTTGCTCAATTGATTAAGGTGGTGTCTCCCAAGTTTCTCTGCTGTACTTGCTATTTTTCTACTTGTAATTTATGAAGGGATATTTTGTGATCATGTAAATATATTGTTTGTCTTCAACTTTGTCCGTACTAGTTTAACATGTGATGATGATTCTTGCTTAAATCAATTATTACCATGATGTTTGACAAATAACTTTCTAATTCTATCATTATTTTTACATTTATTAGTTGACATTCAGCTATGTGTAAGAGCTTTTCTTTTTCCCTGATATATATATTTATGTGTTTTTTTATATATGTATGGACTCATAGATTCCTGTTATTAAATAATCATAATTATGAGTATAATTTTTATAATAATCATTTTTTGTTCAACTTGTCCCATACTAGACAGTGGGATCCCCTTTATTTTTTTTCAACGTTTTTATTTATTTTTGGGACAGAGAGAGACAGAGCATGAACGGGGGAGGGGCAGAGAGAGAGGGAGACACAGAATCGGAAACAGGCTCCAGGCTCCGAACCATCAGCCCAGAGCCTGACGCGGGGCTCGAACTCACGGACCGCGAGATCGTGACCTGGCTGAAGTCGGACGCTTAACCGACTGCGCCACCCAGGCGCCCCGTGTGGGATCCCCTTTAAACTGGCTCCTCTGTCTTTTTGACATGTTGTCATTATTGTTAATAGTATTACCTTACTTTCTGGCACAAAACATGTTTCCAGGCTTATCTTATATTTTATCATATCCATGCTGGACTCAACCATTTCTTCAAGGAGTGGTTCCTTTTAGTGGAGAATGGTATTCAGAAACTAGATGTGGGCATTAAGTTATCTCATTACTACTGGAATGGCATTGCACCTAGGTCCTTTCAGCAGAGTAGAAAACACACACACACACACACACACACACACACACACACACACATCTATGTTTATCTGTCTATATCTATATATCTATAATATTATAAAATACCCATACATATAGCTCAAATTCTGATTCAACCCAAAAAAGTTTATTCCAACCTTTCCCCTTTCCCCTGGCAATAAGAAACCTTAATCCCATTGTATACAATATGTTTATTTCCTTGATCTGACTTACAATACATGTTAAGTAATTTAATTTACTTTTTTAAATGTTTATTTATTTTTGAGACAGAGAGAGAGAGACAGACAGAGCATGAGCAGGGAAGGGGCAGAAAGGAGACACAGAATCTGAAGCAGGCTCCAGGCTCTGAGTGGTCAGCACAGCGCCTGATGTGGGGCTTGAACTCACAGACCGGACCACAAGATCATGACCTGAGTCAAAATCAGACACTCAATCTACTGAGCCACCCAGGCGTCCCACATTAAGTAATTTCAGAACTGTTAACTTGTAACACTGTGAAAAACAAACCTAGTAATTAGAATTCAATATTAGGTTATAGTTCTTTTTATCTTTAGTTTGAAGTTAATCAAATTACTGTTTCCAAATGTGACTTAAGTTGACTCTTTTCCCACTTGCCTCACTTCAGTGTGGTTATGTTTATTCATGTGAAATAGAATTAGATTTACTTGTTCTACTTGTATTCTGTATTTGAGGTTTTCTCATTTTTTTCCTTTTTTTTAGTTTGCAAAACAGTGTTCTAAAAGTTACATTCATCAAAGTGTCACTACCCCATCACTTCTACCCCATTCTTTCCTCCGTTCTTTTTTTTCCTAATTTTTAAATGTTTATTCATTTTTTAAGAGACAGAGTGCAAGTGGGGGAAGGGAAGAGAGAAGACAGAGAATCCGAAGCAGGCCCCAGGCTCTGACCTGTCAGCACAGAGCCTGACACGAGTCTCAAACCCACCAACCGTGAAATCATGCCCTGAGCCAAAGTCACACACTTAACCCACTGAGCCACCCAGGTGCCCCTTTCCTCCATTCTTTATACTCTTTCTCACTTATATCCTGTAGATAATCAACCTCACTAGTTTTCTTGATTATTCTCCCTGTGTTTCCTTTTGAGCAAATGAGTAGATGTGTGTATATTCTTATTTCTCAGTCTTTAAAAAGGTAGCAACTATAGGTACTCATACTTTGCATATTTTTAGTTAGTATTTCTGGAAATCATTCTAAGTCAGTTCAATAGATATCTTCCTCATTCTTTTTTTGTAGTTTTGTAGTCTGCCATTGTATGATTACACCATGGTTCATTCAACAACAGTTCTATGTATGGCAGTCAGATTCTTTCTTTCACGATTACAAAATAGTGCCACCTTGGGTAACTTTATGCATATATTTGTTCTTATTGCCAAAGTGTGTATCCTTAGGGTAAATTCCTAGGAGACATATCTGGATCAAAACATAAGTGTATATGTAGTTTTGTTAGATATTGTCAAGTTCCCTTCCAAAAAGTTTGTACCTATTTAATTCTGCCAGCGGTGAATGAGAGTACCTACAGCCTCACAAACAGAAGCATTATCCTACATTTTAATTTTTGCCAGTGTGATAGCCAAAAATGGTAATTGAAAAACAGTGGAGCTTTATTTTGCATTTTTCTAATGCTAAGTGAGGTTGATCATTTTTTCATATTTTTAAGGGCTATATTATTGTTTTTGCAAATTTTTGATTCATGTTTCTATTTTTCTTAGTCTTTCTATAAAAGGTACAAAAATGTACAAAAAGTATATATTAGAAAATACATTTATATTTTAAGCACACCACATTTCTGTCTTACACACTAACTTGAAATAATAAGTTTTATGTAATCGGCAGCTATACAAAATTTGTCTTCTTCTATCAGTGTTTTTAAAAAATCACCTTTATTGAGTTATAACTTAGATATAATAAAGTCTGTATATCCAGTGTTTAACATATGTATGTAACATATGTATATAACTTATATAAGTACCATCACATGAAATTTATATCACCAAATCTTCTCTAATTTCCCTTGTGACTTCCTTGTGCTATTTGGAAGCATGTGGTCATATTTGAAGATTTTTAAGATATATTTTTCTTGATGTCTAAATTAAATTCATTATGATCAGAGAACATACCCTATAATTCAAATTCTTTAAAAGTATTTATGACTTATGTTATGGATCAATGTATACTCAATCTAGGTGAGTATTAGTTTGATGTGTATTTGAAGGAAATCTGTGTTCTGCTCTGTTTGAGTACACTATTTTATATGTTTCAATTAGGTCAACTTTTTTGATATAATTATTCATCTTTTCTCTATCCTTACTGATTTTCTATCTACTTGCATTATAAGTTAAAAAAGAGTATTGAATGTCTATTTCTCCTTTTTCCTTTCAGTTTTATGTCATTAAATAAGATTTTAGAGTCTCTACACTCCCATATGTACCATTACCTCCTAAATTTACTCTTACATATTTTACAGGATTTTCCCCCTCTGGGGTAGAAGGAATGTGTGATTTCCCTCCATCTGTTGATTACTCATGTAAGGAAAAGCAGTTGCTTTCTGTAATGTTTCTGGTTTCTAGCCACTTTATTTGATTCTTTTATTCTGATTCTTTTATTCTGTTTTATTTTTATTTATATTCTCATGAATTTTCTAGGTAAATCCATCATAGTACCTCAGCAAACGGGTGAATTTTATATTATCTTTTCTGATAGTTATGTCCATTTCTCATCTTCTTGTCATATCCATTTGCAAAAATCTCCAAAACGCTGTTGAGCAACTAATTAATTGAAATGACCTGTATTTATTTTTAAAAAAAATTTTTTAAATTTATTTTTGAGAGATAGGCAGAGCGAATGGGAGAGGGGCAGAGAGAGAGGGAGACACAGAATCCGAAGCAGGCTTCAGCGTCTGAGCTGTCAGCACAGAGCCCAACGCGGGGCTCGAACTCACACACCACGAGATCATGACCTGAGCCAAAGTCAGACACTCAACTGACTGAGCCACCCAGGCGCCCCTATTTTTTATATTAAAGACAAGTTTTAGTGTGCCAAATTTAGAATGATGTAGTTTTCTTTTGGGCTTGGGTTTATGTCCTTATCATATTTAGGAAGTTTCTTTTATTTCACTTAATGTAGAAAATATATTTTTCAGAATATGTTAAGTATATGTTTTTGCTTTAATTTGTTAATAGATTTTCTGATATTCAACTGTCCTTATATTAAACTCACAAGTTCAAAATTATCTTATTCATTCAACATTTTGCTGAATTGAACTTATACCTTACAAGTGAAATTGGATGATAGTTTTGGTTTTTTTTCCATTCTATGTTTGTTACATTTTGTTATTAGTATTATGTTAACTTTTATCTTTTTCTAGAATCTGGGATAATTTAAATCAATTTGAAATAATCTTTTTTTTTAAAGTTGGTTAGAATCACCTGCAGAATTATCTAATCCTAGTGCCTTTCTGGTGGTAAAACTCTCTATTCTTTCAATCTTCTGTGCTAATTGGGCTACTTAAGTTCTACTTACTCTACTCTACTTTTCAATTTTTATAACTAATATTTTTAGGAATAAGCCATTTCCTCTGGAACTTCTAATCTTTCTCATAAAATTGCATGTAGAATTCTATTAAGTATTTTTATAGTTAGTTTTTTTCCTACTTGTGAATATGTTTTATCTCTTCTTTCTTAAAATTCAGGGAACTGGTAACTCCTTTTTAGCCTGAAATTTTCAAAGTGCTAGCTTCTCTCCCTCTTCACTTTCAACCATCCTACTCTTTTATTTTCCACTTACATATTTTCTCTTTTATGTTTTAGTTTTTAAAACTCATTTTCTTGCATCATTTTCTTTATATGCATGCATATATGTGCAAACACACCATACATGCCTACACACAAAATGTTTTGAGAATTAGCAATAAATATTACCAGCCTACTTTTCAAACATCTTACTATTATCTATAAATTAGCCCTAAAGGGATCAGAGAAATAGCATATTCAAAATGCTGCTTGTGAGGCTTGTCTCTAATCCTTTTACTTGCTTTATGACATACTTTATCTTTGCCTGCTTGAGAAAATGCAGACTGTACATCAGAAGTCCAGGGGTCAGCAAACCATCCACAGCTCAAATTCAACTTCTCATTCCTTTCTGGAAAATAGTTTTGCATCCACTTGCAATTCAACTCATTTACTCCATATAAATGGGTGCCTTTTGACTTTTCCTTGGAACTCTTTGTAGCATCTATCTGTTCCCTCGTGCAAGTAGAATAAAATCCTTACATAAGTTTATTTTTATATCTATGTAAGAGACATGAGTTTACCTTTTTCTGAAAATTATCTTTTAGCAGAACACAGCCACACTCATTCATCTCTGTGTTGCCTACACTTGCCTTTGTATCCCAGATGTGAGTAGTTGCAACACAGAACATATGGCCTGTAAAGCTGAAAATATTTACTATTTGCAGAAAAAGTTACTAACTGCTAGTCTACATCATACCAACTATAGCCAAACTTCAGAGCTTCTGGCGAGGAGTCCATTTTTCAATAGTTAGCTGATGTTTTACATTATTAAAGTTACAATTTAAGTGTTCATCCTCAATAATATCAAAGAATACCAAAGCAATTGGATGTTAGAAATGTAGGTTTAAATTACTATATTTATGTATAGAAATCAGCATTAAAAAATTTATATCTTTACATTGAATCATTAACTTCTTAATTGGATTTTTAAAAAACAGAATTGATTTCTATTTGATATAAAAGAGTTGATTCAGTTGTCTGGGCCCGCCTTTCCCAGGAGCAAATAGAACAAATTGAATCAGAGGACATCAAGGTCATCCCCATACTACTATGTTTTTGAAATAACATTAAAATAAGAAAGAGTTAAAGAATAACTCAGGAGTTTATTAGAATTTTTATATTCTCTGCAGTAAAACTTGATCTCCTCAGGTGTATATTTTGAGATTCAGTTCCAAAGGGTTTTATATACATAATCAAGAAAGCCTCTTGCTTTCTTGGTGAAAAACATGATTGTCATCACTAGAGGGAGCTGGTTTTACATAAAATCATGGTAGGAATCTAGAAAAACAAGAGAAGACCTCTTTGTTATTCATGTTTAAAAGAGCCCAAACTTTTCCAAAATAGTCCAATTTTCTACCCATAAATTGTACCTACCAAGTAATTTCTTTACTTTATGAATTGAAGTTTCCCCCAGAGTACTGTTACCTCTGTTCCCAAGAGGATCTTTGATGTTCTAAATTTGATAATAGAATAAACATTTTCATGGAGTATTATTTAACTTCACATAGTAGTATTGAAGTTCATAGTTTTTTAATTGTTCTTTAAATTTCTTTCATTTTCCTTTTTTTAAATTTCTTTAAAATGTTTATTTTTGAGGGGTTCCTGGGTGGCGCAGTCGGTTAAGCGTCCGACTTCAGCCAGGTCACGCTCTCGCGGTCCGGGAGTTTGAGCCCCGCGTCAGGCTCTGGGCTGATGGCTCAGAGCCTGGAGCCTGTTTCCGATTCTGTGTCTCCCTCTCTCTCTGCCCCTCCCCCGTTCATGCTCTGTCTCTCTCTGTCCCAAAAATAAATAAACGTTGAAAAAAAATTTTTTTTTAAATGTTTATTTTTGAGAGAAAGAAAGAGAGAGAGAGAGAGAGAGAGAGAGAGATAGAGAGAGAAGAGAGAGAGGGCAGAGGAGTTGCAGAGACAGAGGGAGACACAGAATCTGAAGCAGGCTCCAAGCTCTGAGCTGTCAGCACAGAGCCTGATGTGGGCTGGAACCTGAGAAACATAAGACCATGACCTGAGCCGAAGTCGGATGCTTAGTGAACTGAGCCACCCAGGTTCCCCTTTTTCATCTTCTTTAAAACAGAATTCTGTCATTGCTCAGCTTGTACAATATACTAAGCAAAGTTTCAGAATACAGATCAAGATTTTAGTTAAATTGCCTATTTATTTGATGGAGAAAATAACATTTCTGTGTTTATTTTGAAATGCCTAAACTTCAGTGAGTGTAAAATGAAAATAAAAGCATTTAAGTTAAGACAGTCATTGTATAGAATTTGAAGAAACTGGACTGAGTCCTTTCTTTCTGCTAAGAACACTGTGACTTATTGACCGCAAGTTATATGTTTTAAACAATTTTGCATTTTATGCAGAACAAAGCATCTACTTTTTATTTTTATTTTATTTTTTTTATTTTAACTTGTTTTATTTTTCATTTTTTAAAATTTACATCCAAAGCAGTTAGCATATAGTGCAACAATGATTTCAGGACTAGATTCTTTAGTGCCTCTTACCCATTTAGCCCATTCCCCCTCCCACAACCCCTCCCACAACCCTCAGTTTGTTCTCCATATTTATGAGTCTCTTCTGTTTTGTCCCCCTCCCTGTTTTTATATAATTTTTGTTTCCCTTCCCTTATGTTCATCTGTTTTGTCTCTTAAAGTCCTCATATGAGTGAAGTCATATGATTTTTATCTTTCTCTGACTGACTAATTTCACTTAGCATAATACCCTCCAGTTCCATCCATGTAGTTGCAAATGGCAAGATTTCATTCTTTTTGATTGCCGAGGAGTACTTCATTGTGTGTGTGTGTGTGTGTGTGTGTGTGTGTGTGTGTGTGTGTGTGTGTATATATATATATATATATATATATACCACATCTTCTTTGTCCATTCATCCATCGATGGACATTTGGGCTCTTTCCATACTTTGGCTATTGTTGATAGTGCTGCTATAAACATGGGGGTGCATTTGTCTCTTAGAAACAACACACCTGTATCCCTTGGATAAATGCCTAGTAGTGCAATTGTTGGGTCATTGGGTAGCTCTATTTTTAGTTTTTTGAGGAACGTCCATACTGTTTTCCAGAGTGACTGCACCAGCTTGCATTCCCACAAAGCATCTACTTTTAAAAAAAGGTTGCAAACTGTGGCTTGCAGGAAACTGGCTGTCTGTTTGTTTTTAAGTTTATTTATTTTGAGAGAGACAGAAACAGCGCAAGTGGGGAGGGGTAGAAAGGGAGAGAGAGAGAATCCCAAGCAGGCGCCACATTGCCAGTGCAGAGCCTGATGTGGTGCTTGAACCCACGAGTCATGAGATCATGACCTGAGCCAAAACCAAGATTCAGATGCTTAACCAGCTGAGCCACCCAGGTGCTGTCTGTTTTCATAAATTAAGTTTTATTGAAACACAGCCACACCCAATCATTTAAGTATTGCCTGTGGCTGCTTTTACACTACAACAGCAGAATTAGATATTTATGAAAGAGATCTTATATCCCATAAAGCCTAAAGTATTTACTCTCTGTCCCTTTAAAGAAAAAGTTTGTGGACTCCTACTTTAAAGCATGTTAATTAAAAAAATATGTGTTGATTAAATAAGTGAATGGTTGACTGAATGAATAAGCTGAGTTATTCCCAATAGTGTGTGGCAGAAAAAGAGCTAATAATTAGAGAATCTGAGACATTCTTTGAGCCAAGAAAATTTTCTTTTATAATTTTTTCTATCATACTGGTGAGTGTGAAAAATACCTATTTTTCAGTAAGTATTCTAATCATACCACCAGCTTAGTATTGCATAGTGGCTTTTCCCTCAAAGGACAAAAGTATTTCTATAAACCATCTCATTGAATATCATTGACCAATATTTTTTGCTAACTAGAAAGTATGATATGAAACTACTAAATTCACATTGTTTCCTTGAGAATTCTTAGTTGGAACAAAACCTGCAAAATTCCACTAATAGTTGAGCTAATTTATCTCTCTGCACTTTCCCTAGAACATAGATACCGATGCTTACCAATAATTTATGAATCTCCTTTCAAGTTGAGCAAAACACTGATTTAGAAACAGAATTGAAATTGGTAGAATGGGTTTGACTAGGGGAGTGAAAGCTTAATAGGTAAAATTGTCTGAAGCAGTAAAGAACTGGGCTTTGTTAATTCATTGATCAGCTTAAACACACACACACAGATTCTCTCTTGCTGATTTCAGTGGCTCACATCAAAGCAGAGATTTTTGGCATTTCTTATACACACCATAACTTTTTACCTTAAGTTTTTAAAATCATAAAATAATCTTGTCAGTATCTGTTCAGCTGCTCTTGAATCAAGTGGAGAAAATTTAAAATAATGCTAAGTTACACAACTGTTCTTTACTTCTTCATTAATTGTAATTGGACCTGTCAACATGGAATAGAAAAAAAGGGGGGTAAAAATTTGATTTAAAAGACAATTGTGTCTTTTTTGGAGAGACAACCAACTGGAAACCAAAACAAAACTAACAATGCCTTTTTCTTTTCTTGCTTTCTGGTCTTAGTAATCAGTGGTAAACAGTATGGGTTTGCTGTTGTGTCTGCTGGCGAGAATATGAACAGCTATTAGAAGCCACAGTTAATTGTTCAGTGAATTTTCTCTACTGAACTTATTGATTTGAATCACAATGGGGTTTCAAACAACGTAATAACCTTATTCAGAATTTTTAAGTGTCAGAAAAAGTGGAGGAATGTACAACTTGCAAGAAAGGTTTTCCTTAATGTGGCCCTGAATGGCACCATTTTGTTGACTCTCCCAATGTGCTCTAATGAAGAAGGGATGTAGAGATAATTGAGGTCAAAAGCAAATCTGCAAAGAGCCTAAATGTCCATCAACTGATGAATGGATGAGGAAGTTGTGGTTTATATATACAATGGAATACTACTTGGCAATGAGAAAGAATGAAATCTGGCCTTTTGTAGCAATGTGGATGGAACTGGAGAATGTTATGCTAAGTGAAATAAGTTCTACAGAGAAAGACAGATACCACATGTTTTCACTCTTATCTGGATCCTGAGAAACTTAACAGAAGACCATGGGGGAGGGGAAGGGGGAAAAAAGTGAGGGAGGGAGGCAAACCCTAAGAGACTCTTAAAAACTGAGAATAAACTGAGGGTTGATGGGGGGGTGGGAGGGAGGGGAAAGTGGGTGATGGGCATTGAGGAGGGCACCTGTGGGAATGAGCACTGGGTGTTGTATGGAAACCAACTTGACAATAACTTTCATATTTAAAAAAAAAAGCAAATCTGCAAAAGCTGACAAGATGTGATTCTTGCAACTCAGGATGGCTAAATGCCACCATCTCCTCCACAGTAGTTTTCAAATACTGTATTTTGGATTCCACAAAGACCAAACACTTTGGCCAAACTCTTTCTCCCCGCTCCATGTTTAACCCTGAATATAAACTAGCAAAGGAAATTTAAACCAAGACTCCTGAATAATACACAGTTAAGCAATTTAAAGTAGTATGGAATTTATCCCTAAATTACATGTATGTCTCTCAGCCCTGAACCTGGTAGCTGGGAAGTGGATCGCTATATTTTCAGTCTTATTTCTTGTGGGAAGAGACTGAAGTTTAGGGAATCCAGTCAGGTCTATCAGTCTTTTTGTTAGCCTCATGTCCATTAATAGACTTTTGAAGTCTATAAAATCTTGGAAATGGCACAATAGTTTTTATGCTTAGTGTATCTATGTATTCTGCTGGTATGATATCTGCCGGTATGATATCAATGATTTCACCAGATTCTCAAAGCAGTCCATGAAACTAAAAACATTGAAAGTGATAGGTAAGTCTATTAAGATAATTATCCTATGGAAAGGTAACTTTTCCACTTAATCGTCCCAGTAATTCTGTAAATTGGCTAAGTATCATAGTGGAAAGATTAATACAGATTCTGAAAACAGACAGCCAGTGTTCCAATCCCATCTCTGTCACTCATTAGTTTTATATCCTAACCTTCTATACTTCTGCAAAATGCAGTGTAACAGCACCTACATCATAGGGTGGCTCTGAGGAATGAATGAGTATTTATAAAATGTTTAGTCCTTACTAAATGATAAATATATTTATTAAAAGCTGTCAACAAAAATCCCTGGGATGCAAAGATTTGGTCAGAGGCAAGGGAAAACTTTATTGCCATACAGTTTGCAAACCAGGGAGACATAGGCTTTGGCTACAAACTGAAAGTATGCTCCAAAGGGGAAGGTTTAGGCTTTGGATTAAATAGGAAAAACTACAAGTTCTGTGTCCTTATTGAGGTTGGTCAGGCTCTGGTCCCAAACAACAACATCCTTTCGTGTTGCAGTGGTCAAACCTGAATGAGGGAGCAACCCTTCTGGAGTGTGAGATCTCACAACCTTAATGAGAGAAGACCCTCCTGGAGGGTAGGATTCTTACCAAGGCAGAAAACTTCTGAGACCTTAACCAGAAAAAGTGGGAGGACTTGGATGTGACAGGGTGCTCCTGAATGTCTCCCGACACCACTGAGGAGCAAATGAGCCTGATGGAGTCAGTCTGAGAGGATGTGGAGAGGGGTCTGGGAGTCATTGTACATCCCACTTCTGACATTAAGGAATGTCAACAAAAATTCATGGGATGCAAAGATTTGTCAGAGGCAAGGGAAAGCTTTATTGCCATATAGTTTGCAAACCAGAGAGACATAACCTTTGGCTACAAACTGAAAGTATGCTTCAAAGGGGAAGGTTTAAGCCTGAGGTTAAATAGGCAAAAGCTGCAAGTTTTGTACACTTATGGAAGTTGGTGAGACCCATGTCCCAAAAAGCAACTTTAGGAGCAGAGTGACAAGCAGCGATACACTTCATTATTTCTGATAGCAACTTTAGGATGTGGCAATCTCTGAAGAGCATGGTAAGATGTGTTGCAAGAATCTTTTTGCGTATTTTGTTGAAATTTGTGCAAGCTTGTCACCTCAGGTTGTGCTGACGGCCATTTAGTCTCATGATCATTCAACCTAATTAAAATTTTGGTTTCTCTCCCTTGACATGAGGGAACTCATCTTGTTTGTTAGCTTTTGTTCTCAAAGCTCTCCCCTGAAAAACTTAAATATACATACGTGTGTGTGTGTGTGTGTGTGTGTGTGCCAAATATATATGACAAGGACTAGGCATATGTTTATATGTAAGCATATACATGAACAGATATATATATATATATATACACATATATATCTATGTATATCTTTTTCATATAGATATTATATGCACATATATATGTGTATATATATGTATATATATGTGTGTGTGTATATATATATATATGTGTATATATATATATATATATATATATATATATATATATATATGAAAAAGTGCTAAGTAAATACCCCAGGTTTCAGATGATGAAACTGATTTAAGAGTTTTGCCTAAAATCACATTGTAAGAAAAGAACTAGATCTACACTTTGGGAACATTGTTTATTTTTTCAACTTAAATTTTGCTAGTTATTGGCCTTGATCAATTGTCTATGGATGGCTCTTAGCTTCGATTCCTCTGTCCTAACCTGCCCAGTGTTTCACTTTAAAATCATCTTCCAGGGGTGCCTGGGTGTCTCAATCAGTTAAGCATCTGACTTTGGCTCAGGTTATGATCTCATAGTTCATGAGTTTAAGCCCAGGTCAACTCTCTATGTTGACAGCTCAGAGTCTGGAGCCTGCTATAGATTCTGTGTCTCCCTCTCTCTCTCTGCCCCTGCCCCACTTGCACACTGTCTCTCTCTGTCACAAAAGTAAAGAAAACATTTTAAAAAATCACCTTCTGTAGGTGCCTGGCTGGATCAGTTGGCAGAGCATGCAACTCTTAATCTTGGAGGTCCCACATCTGGCATGAAGTTCCCACATCTGGCATGGAGTTTACTCAAAAAAAATTTTTTTTAAATAAATGAATGAATGAATGAATGAATGAATAAATAAATAAAATAGAATAAACTTCAACTCCATTCTGTTTGCAGACCCTCACAATATTTCCTATACCTAGTTTGGATCACATTTTTGTCAAGAGCCAGATTAAGGGTAAAAGAAAAAATTGTTGGAGCACTCATCTATGAGGGATGGTGAATTATCAATTGCATAGTAAAATAAAATGTGTTTATCCAAACTCCTCTCCTGGAAGTTAAAATGAGGTACATTAAAATATCTTTAGAATAAGGCAAAGGAAAGAATTTCATCCCGATGTTCCCTCCCACCACATGTGCACACATGCTTGTGCACATACTCCCACACCACATCACACCACATCGCACCACATCATACCACACCACACACCCACACACACTATCAATCCAAATAGCTCTGGCTAATTTCAGTGTTTTTCTTTTGCTAAAGGAAATGTGTTAATTTGGGGCAAATTCTCAATTTTTCTTGAGAAAAGAGGAGAGATTGATCCACTCTAGGGTGTTCCTTCTCCCTTCTGCACACAGCTCTCAGCTGGAGGACTTTAAATTGTTGAACACTTACTTAAAGAATAATAGTTTGAAGGGACCAATTATGAATCCACCCAAGAGCCCAATTTATCATCCTTGGGTGCTTTTACATCTTCATCTAGCCATGCTTCTGACCACGAATTACAAAACCTGGATTATTTCTCATTGCCTGGAGTAGAATTCATGCTTATATTCCAGTCCATCAGGCTCTCTTTCTGTCCCCCAATCCTCATTCTTTTTTTATCCATGCTAGCCCAAATTCAGGAAGTGGTTTTCTTTTTCATGACTGCCAGAATTATATAGTAGTGGAAAGTCTATTGGTAAATTTGTTACCAAGCAGATGAAGCTTTGAATCCTGGTTCCTCTATGTATCTGCTGTGTGATCTAGAGAAGGTTATTTACTCTCGCTGAGCTTCCTTTATCTTTTTCATCTATAAAATTGGAGAATAGCATTTACTTCAATGGTTGATATAAGGATAAAATAAAATAGCATACAAAAAAAAGATTCTGGCATAGAGCAGCTACTCAACAAATGCCAGGTTGTTTCATTAAATCATAGCTAAATATTCACTCTACAAATATAATCTATTACATTTTGAGTGTTTTATAGTTCACACAAAGAGTTTATATATATATCATTGTATTTGTTCCTCATGATGATCACGTGAAACAAAAAGTATGATTCCTGTCTTACAGATAAGGAAACTGGGTGTCACAATGATTAAATGGTTTGCAGTTGATTACATAGCTAGTGTCAGAGTTGGAACTGAAATATGTTTCTTTTTATTTGAAATAGTTTTCCCTTTCAATTATACCACATTGACATTTAAGAAACTTTTACTGGTTTAGACAGTAGTTTTAAACCCAATTTTGGCCCTGTTTATGTCACTTAAATTAATAATTCTCAGTTTCTTCATCCATTAAATAAAAAGGTAGAACCAAACAATTTAGTCCCTTTCCAGGTTTTAAAATATTTGGTTATATAGTTCTAATACTAAGCAAATTAAGACTCTCCCAACTCCATCTCATCTGAAATATTAAGGCTGGCATATTTTCCTTATTTATCATGAAGAATTACTCATGCATAGATTCTTCTTTAATCATTGATTATTGCTTGAATGGCCTTTTCCTAAGAATAGCTGGATGAACCTCAAAATAGTGGTGTAAGAATATGTAATCATGTGATATAATGATATTAAAGCAATTCATGAAGTTTTTGAGTTTACTTTCTATTCCATAAAATTATTTCATCTCAATTAAAAATGGAGACCTAAAAGCTAAACTACCAGATTGTAATGTTATCATAAATTACTGTATATACTAAGTCACTCTCATAAAATTTTTATGCTTATACATTCTTTCCAACTAATAATTGCTTTCTGTTGTTCCAAAGAATTAATGTGAATAAAACATAAAGTATTATCTTTTTCAACTGGATGGTTTTGGCTTCTCTGTTGACATCGAGCCTTTTAAAAGAAGTGGTAGAGAAATATATTATAAAATGAACTCTGGACTATAATGCTCTCTTCCTTTTCTTGACTAATGGCATCATCGTTTACCTGCAGTTTAGAAAACTTGGATCACTCGGAATTTTCTCAATTCCATGATCTCACCTATGCCCCAATATTCCCAAATTTTATCTACCACTAAAACATCCCTTGAATCTGATGGCTTCTGTGTACTACCAATGTCATAATCTCTTGTTGGACTATTGAAATTGATTTCTATCAGGCCTCTTGTCACCAGGCTGTCTCACACCATCCTTTTCTAAGTGATCTTCCTAAAACACAAATTAATCATTTCCCTCTGAAGGGTCTTAAAAAAAACTTTCACTATTCCGTTTGTTTGTTTGTTTGTTTGTTTTACCTTCTAGATAATGACCTGACCTCTTAGCATATAGTTTCTTCATGATTTGGTTTTAGGGTCCTTCTCTTCAATCTTATTTCTGAGCCCCACTACTATATACCTTATGCATGAATCAGTCATACAAAATTGTACTTAGGGATGCATGTCTTTGTGCATGTTTTTCTCGTTTGCTATTTCTGTACAGCTCTCCCTGACTGCCTCCCACTATGGAGAACCCATACTCATCCATTCACAACTCAAGTATTAGTTACTCTGTGAAGATCCCTCTGGCCTTCCCTTCTGGCAGAGCAGAGTTAAGTAGCCTATCACTGCGATATTGTTGGTTTTGTGCATGTGTCTTCTATAGGATTTCTGCTGCACCTTAATCAGTTATTTACCTGTCCATATTGCTCATTGGACTGTAAGATTTTTAGCCTATATCCGATTCATTTTCTATCCCACAGCCAACAGTATGCCTCATATGTTAAGTTATAAAATAGACATATATCGAATGAATAACAAATGCAAAAGTTTAGTATTGACCCCAAAGTTTATTGAGTATGTTCTTCACTGGTCCCTAAATCAAAGTTAGAGTCAACAATGTTGGTGACTTAAAATAGTTGACATGAAAGACACAAATGATGTGGGAGCATTAATTAACAATATGGGCCACAAACTGACAAAGCTTATGTATATAACTAATGGCCAACTAAATGTTTATACAGTATGTGCTACAAATTCGGGGGCAGAGACTGTTTGGTGAGCTAGAGTGATTTGGTAAAGGTTTTTGAAGGAGTGATTTAAGCCAAGATGGAAAAAGTATCTAGGATTTGAGAGCTAAAGAGGAAGGGAGAAGGTATTGGGGAAAGGGGGGAAATGTGATGAAAGGCAAAGAGACAGAAGTGAGTAGAGTTCATAAAACAGTGAGTTGACAAATTATGCTATACTAGAAAATGAGGATGTGGCCACATTGTGCACGGCTCTTTGTGATCTGTCAATAATTACAGATCATATCTGGAAAGCAGGGGTAAGCCATGACAATACATTTGGATAGGGAAATGTAATAAGAGTTGTGCCATTGAAAGAAAATATTTCAATGTCAATACCACTGGAAGGCTCCTGCTGGTGCATTTCAGGACTTGCCGTAAGGTGGAGTTAGTAAAAATGTATAAGGAAGACTGTGGAACAGTCTTAGTGTTAGTGTTCAATTTGACACAGGGCTACTGGTTAAAGAAAACAACTAAAGACAACTCAGGTTCAAATTGGGAAAATCAAGTGATAGAGGTAATAATGACTAGTATATATTGAACACACTAAGAATCACATTTTGATGTGTATCATTTCTAATCTCTACAAAAAAACTTCAAGCTAACTGTTGCCCCATTTTTTTTAATGATAAGAAGATGGCATTCAAGGAAACTAAGTAACTTGCCTTAACTTAGACCCTGATCTTTTACTTTAGTTCTTATGACAAAATCCTTATCTTACTGCCTATCCCCTGGATGTGATCATCTTCTCAGAACCAAAATACCTCAAAACTTTTAAAATAAAAGCTAAAAAACTTAAACAAAATAAAACTATAAAACTGAGACCATCTTCTAGAACTTTCAGTATCATTATGATATAGGATATGGTTTGGCCAAACTTCTTGTCTCTACTTGTTTTTGGCTTTTCCCTCCTATCCCAAGCACAATGTTTAGCTTCCACTTTCTGGTCACTCCCAGTGTAGCTTGTTCTATTGCTCAAAAGTGTATCTTCTGGAAGCAGGGTTCAAAAAAAAACAAAGGAAGTGAAATGGAGCAGCCAATTCACAGAGAATAATGAATTTCATAGTTAATTGTGAATCACCAATGCAATCTCCAGGAGCAACTATTCATCCCAATATTGAAAATGTGGGATAAGAGTTCAAGAGGCAGATCAAAACTGCAAAATACAGGCTTTAATCTAGAGGAATTTATTGATGGAGTTGAAGCCAAATGGGAGCTCCAATAGAAAAGATACAAAAGAGCAGGATAGAAGACTGAAACTAAAGCAATACATACCATTAGGGGGCAGCCTAGAAAGAGAAGCCATCAGTAGGAGCAAGAGAGGGAAGTGATGCAGAAACTACAGATGTCTTCAATGATGGGGTAGTCAAGAATGTCAATTCTTGTGAAAGATCAGGGAGGATAGGAATAAAGAAAAGATGAATGAACTTGTAAATCAGGAAATAATCAGTGACCTTTGAGAATGTGGCTTTAGCAGTATGCCTAAGCTTTGACATCCTCTTAATTATCCACTGTTTAGTCCAATGGCTTAAATAGAAAATTATTTCTAGACTTAAACAGTAAACTGGAAAAGTTTCAGCACACGTGAAACCCTTTTTGCCAGTATAAACTACCACCGTCCAAAAAAAAACTATGAAATAAGAAATGCTTACATATAGTCTTTGTGTGCCAATTCCTTTCTGCAAATTAGTGCCTTTCTTTCTGTGACTGCCCATGTAGAAAGCTGCACCCATTCCAAAAACTGTATCTCTGCTTCCTCCCTCATCATTCTTTTATTCATCCATCCATTCATTTATTCATTAATTGAGTAAATAAACATTTATGGCTTGTCATTTCTGTCTGTTGCTTTCAATAAAGCAATGAAAATATTTATGTTATTGAGGCTCTGTCATCTCTGCCAAAAACAGTAGAAGCAAAAGAGGTGAACTTTCTTTGACAAGCCATAACAATATTGTGTTTTATTTTCCATAATGTAGATTAAAAATAATAGAGTAGAAGGAAACCCTAAGAAAATCCAAGGAAAAAGGATCTTTTCCAACAAAAAGTTTATTTCCAGGGAGCATTTATGGCTTTAACTTCAGATGTAATCAGAGGTTTGGTTGGCCAAAATTATTATGTTGACATTTGTCTTTGAGGTCGACAACCTCCCCTTTCTTATTTAATTTATTTATTGCACTAAAATTCTTCCCCATTCTTTTGTCTCCTATCAAAACCCATTTAGAAAGTGCCCAGATCAGTCATCAACGCTTCATTTTAACTTGTATTTGCGTTTTAAGTCTTCATTCTAATCATTGAGTAAATAGACTTTAACTCCTTAAAGAAATGTTAGGACTGTCAATCAGAAAGGAAAGGCACTATTTTCAAGGAAGTGCTCCCAGAGCCCCTAATATTATGTCACAAGAAAGGCAGATCTCCCAACTGCCTACTACTTTCCTCCAGTATAGCAAGATGGTGCTTATACAGTTAATCTTTGCTGACAGAAATGGCAAGATGTAAAGGAGATGCTTTCAGGAAAAGCTTTAAAAATTATATTATCCTTTGGGAGGTTTTTTGAAGGCACACTTCTTTTTAATCACTTATTTTGGATTGTATACAATGGCCTTAGTATATTGATGTATTTTCTCTCAGCTTTTACATCTGAGTTATTGCTCTTCGAGATGATGTTATAACCAAGGATTTTTAAAAAATCACCTCATATTTTTTTATTCAATGATAATAAATATGGTCTTTTCGGTAGTTATCCTAGAAAACTCTTTGTAGGGAAGTCATCAAAGCCAGTTTTAGGCAAGGCCAATCTGAACCATGTGCTGATATATTTTTAACGCTTTAACTGTAGTTAATAATACTGTGTTATATATTTGAAAGTTACTGAGAGCATAGATCTTAAAAGTTTTCATTAATTTTTAGCACTAGATTCTGGAGCTATCACGTATCAATATTTTAAATGTATTCTAATGGTTTTCATCCCTCCCCCAAAAGCAAATGCTTTGTTTAGCTATAACGGGAAATTTAACAAGTATGTATGAGTTTTTTAGAAATACTATCCTTAGTCTACAGTGTTTAATGTTTTATTAATTTTACCTTGTATTAATCTAAGAAGTAATTGAGGTCAAATGTCAAGTGTTCATGAATCACTTTCCACCACAATTGATTTTGCTTTCTACTTTATTTTCTGAAGTTACTACAAAAACAGAATACTTGTAAAACTGGATGAAATCTTACAGAATAGGTTGTTTATTCATTTATTCAACAAATGTTTACTTAAAAGGGCTCTTTCATATGACATTATGATGGATATTAGGCAATGATATGCCTGCTCTCATAAAACTTGAAGCTGTCAGAGCTTCAACAAAACAAATTGTTAACATCTATGAAGCACTTACTCTGTGGAGGGCATTGTTATAAGGGCTCTATATGTTATCTCTGTATGTTTAATTCTCACAACTCTATGACATAGGGACCATTATGGTCCCCAATCTACAGATGAAGAAGTAGCAGTATAGAGCTGAAAGGAAGGTGCTTATTCACCCAGCCTTGTAAGTGGTGGAGTCAGAATTTTAACCCATGTAATTTGGGTCCAGAGCCTGCACTTTTAAACAAAGGAGTCACACACAGAGCTATAAAATCACCACTATGCTAATCATTATGAAGGAGAGAGGTATAGTGCTACAAGAACATATAATGATTGATTTGGAAAAATGGGAAACCTGGTCAGTGGCTGCTGATATCTTGAGAATGAGCTAAAGTTAACCAGTTTCTCATTTTTTTTATAACCAAGGAATGATTGACATATTACTTTATATTAGTTTCAGGTGTACAACATAATGATTAGATATTTGTGTATTTTGCAAAATGATCATCACAATAAGTCTAGTTACCATCCATCACCATACATAGTTACAAATTCTTTTCTTGGGAGGAGCACTTATAACATCTACTCTCTTAGCAACTTTCAAAAATGCAATACAGTATTATTAACTATAGTCACAATGCTATATATTACATCCTCATGACTTACTCATGTTATAACTGGAAGTTTGTAACTTTTGACCCCCTTCACCCATTTTTCCCACCTCCCCCATTCTCCTAAGTTCTGATTTTTAACAATGGGGTGTTCGTAAGTAAAACTCATTTCTTATTGTTTTGCCCATTTCAGAGAGACGAAGTCAAAGAAAGGTGGTGCTTAAACTGCCTATGTATGTTCAAGACATACTTCTTACAGCATAAATCCCCTCTCTTAAGCTACAAGTTTCCCTTCTGGAAATCTCACTCTACTTTTTCTTTCCAGAGGAGCTGTTTGCAATGAGTCTATGGAAAAACAATAGAAAAAAAAAAAGATCTTAAGGTGCAGGATTTCTGGTTCCTTTCTGAGAAACAGCTGGCCTCTTGGGGATGGGGTGTACCCCAGCTAGAGTGGGTCTTCGTGGTCCAGTAGAATGTGCCTACACTGAGCTGTGAAGTTTTGCCGTGAAAGTCTAGCATATAGCATGCTAAAACAGATAACATCTACTGATGTAGAAATATGCAGTGTTCTACCTAGGAATGTTGGCAGTAATTTTGGGTTATTTGTTTAAAATCATTCTTCTCTACTCAAGAGCTTTCAGTCTTTGTAAGATCTTAAGAGACACCCAGAAGCTAAAACTCATTAATGGCCCCAGAGATAAGAGTGCGCTTGGTGTGTTTACTCAGAATTTGTTCCTCACCAACATCATGAAATATGAAATAAAGTTAAAGCATATTCATATGTTAAAGGAGAGTTTGAAGTTGAGCCCTGTGCTGACTCATAAAGGCATTATGATTTTGGAAAATCTTTCTCCTCAAACAGAGTGTTAACATCTCAGACTCACTCTGATCAGTCAATTCTTGCTTTCTACGTTTGCTTCTCAGAGAGGCTCTTGGCAGAAATTGTACTTTATAGTTTAGGAAATAGTTGCACAATCATCATCACCTTGGTCCTCACAACTGCATCACAAGGGAGAAGCAAGTGTTGCTGTGTTTGTTGATATTATTTCTTCTTATTGTTATTGTTACCTCCATTGCACAAATGGAGAAACTCAGGCAGTTAAATAGTCTGACCAAGATTACATGACTCCAAGTGGAGAAACCATGCCTTGCACCAAAGTTTTCTTAAGTGCTATGAATGTAATACTGTAAATACTATATAATGTAAATACTATGCAATCCCTTCTATAAGATAATAAACAGTGACAGTTACGTTGGCTCAGGGAGGTCAGTTTGCATTCAATCTCAGCCCAAATAACAGTTCATCAAAATGCACACAGCTTCCAAAGTGATGGGTTTGAACCTTCCTACAAAACCTGCCTGGTGGTAGTGGTGCTGGGGTTGGAAGAAGTTGCTTCTTAACACTTTGTTAAAGTAAGAGACCATCCAGAAGTTCTCGTCTACCTCTTTCCCAGTCAGCTTAGTTGATAGACAGATTTAGAATGAAAAAGAAAGATGCCTCTAATTAAATCCTCATTTCTTTCACTCTCTTATTTTACTATTTTAGTCAAATAATATTAAGAGCTTGTGGCATCCAGCATTTCTAATATGCCATGATCCTAAAGGTCCCAGCCTAGTCGGGAGAGGAACAAGTAAATCAGGGATGACAGTACAATATGGTGAGTACTGGGATAGAGATACGCAGGGCAGGAAAGGCATAAAGAAGAGGGTCATTTAAATCAGCTGGGGGTTTGTTAGATAAAGCTTTGTGAAACAGAGGTCATTGCAGTGTATTGCATTTGATTGCTTCAAAATTATTTTTGTAAAAAATCGTTGCTAAAAAACAAAAGCAAAAACAAAGCAAAACAAAACAAAAGAAAAAATCTTGTAGCCCTAACTTAACTACTGGTGTGCCTCAGGGTAAATCCTGTGTGTGGCAGGTGGGTCACAGCAGGAGCAAGGAGGCCAGTGGTGGTTGGAGGGCAAAGCCAAGCTTAGCCATTGATGGTCATCTCCGCTAGTTCAAAAATCCACCTCCTCGCAATTTTTTTTAATGTAAAGTAAAGGTAGAGGGAATACCTAGCAAGAACCTGAGAGAAGCTAGTGTCTCAGGATAATAAATAGGATCTGAGACTTGGGAGGCTAAAAACCAGGTATGGTTCCCTTGCCCAGCCCTCTCTAATGAACCAGGAAAGAGAGGAGGAAAGAACAGAAAATTTGCTGCTGATTGGACTGAAACACTGGCTCCAGCATCTCTTTTAGTTCCTTAAACCTCCCCACCCTTGATTTCCTCTTCCTTGACCACCTCTCACATTTTAAGAGCACTGCCATCTAGATGGAACCTAATCTTGGATCTCCACCCAATCCCACTCAATCCCCATAACACGAATAGTAAATAAAGTACGTAAAATTGTTTAAAAATGCTTCTGCTGCAGTTGGACGGAAGGCTCTCTACTCTGCCTTCTTGATGTCTTCACAATCTATTTTAAGTGCCGAGTCACAGAATACATGTCACTCATTAGAGTAACTTCTGGACTATATTGACTGAGCTCTTCACCTGTATTTTTGGACCAACTGGAGGAGCTGATATCTGATGTCTAGGATCCTTTAGAACTGTTATCTGCTATATAAATTCTTGAATTCTTCCCTGAAGGATGTTATCACATAAAGACTGTTAATTATTTTAATTAGTTAGATATGGCTATTTTGGCAGAGTTTTCTTGTGGTTCCCTGTGAAGTCACTGCTGGTCACTCATTCAGCATATGTTTGCAGAGCACTTGTGTGTGCCAGGCACTGTGTATATAAAGAGTGGTCCCTCCAGAAGCTTACAGTTTGGTGGGGCGCCTGGGTGGCTCAGTTGGTTAAGCGTCCAACTTCGGCTCAGGTCACGATCTTGTGGTTCGTGAGTTTGAGCCCTGCATCAGGCTCTGTGCTGACAGCTCAGAGCTTATAGCCTGCTTCAGACTCTGTGTCCCCTATCTCTCTCCACCCACCCGTGCTCGCACTCTGTCTCTCCCTCAAAATAAGTAAACATTAAGAAAAATTTAAAAAAAAGCTGCTTCAAAGTTTGTTGAAGAATGCAGACAGGTGGACAAACTTCTTCAATATACTCAACTTCATCATTCTATAGGTAACTTTAGAAAGACTAATTGATGACATAGATAATTAAACACAGAAATAGTCCAGGATATTTTTTAGCTCGTCCACAAAACTTGCTTGTGAGTACTTTTGAGGGCATTTACTGAGGTTTTCCTTGTACTTCTAGAAAAGATGTCAAGAATTTTAATAATATCTATAATGAAGGTTTCTATCTGTACTGAAGTGGAATTATAACTAATCATGTAAGCAAGAAATTTCTGAATAGCGTCTTTTCAAAAAGAAGTTTTATTTACTAGCATAGAGTAAAAAAAAAAAAAGGCATACAGAACAAGGACACCATATTAAAAACGACTGATGAAAGAAACACCAACATACCTATTTTAGGTTGTTGTAAAGCAAGGTAAAAAGGTAAAATGTATAAAAAGACTAAAAGTTTATTGCATATATTAACCATTTAATGATTATGTGAATTTATGTTTTCCTTCTTGTAGTAGGGAGCCTCAAAAATGTCCCCCAAAGATCCCTGCCTCCTGGAATTCACGCCTTTGTGTAATCTTTCTTCTTGAGTGAAGCCTGAGCCCAGTGATCCCCTTTTAATGAGTAAAATAAGCGAAGTGGTGGGATGTCCCCTTGGAAGTGAGGCTACACAAACACTCTGACTTCCTTTTGTCTACTCTCTCTGTCTGCTCTCTCGCTCTGAGCGAAACCAGCTGCTTGCCGTATGGAGTGAGCTATCCTGTGCAGTGAGTGACCCAGGTGACGAGATACTAAGGGCTTCCAGCCAACAGCTAGCAAGACACTAAGGCCCTCAGTCCAACAACCTGCACAAAATTCAACCTTAGCACAAGCACACGAATGAGTCTGGAAGCGGATCCTCCTCCAGCAGAGCTCTGAGATCCCTGCTGCCCAAATGACATGACAACACATTAATCCTAGCTTCATGGAAGGCGTTAGTCAGAGGATCCAGATAAACTGTGCCCAGATTCCTGACCCACAGAAACTGAGACATAATAACTATTTGATGCATTAAATCACTAAGTTTGGGAGTAATTTGTGGTGGAGAAATAGATATCAAATGCTGCCTCCCTGCAAAACTGAGGAAACTTTGTATTGGATCTTGAAAAAAATAAAAGGCCATTTTCTGCAGGTCTGCAAGCAGATGGAGACGATTGGTCTTGGCGTAATATGCCTTGTTTATTTGTTTTTCCTTCTGTATCCTTCACTAGCCACTCTCACGCATTCTTTCCCCCAGGCACGGAGGGTTGTGTCAGGAGCACCGAGGGAGGTGCAAGGAGCCTGCAGGAGATGCCCAGGATCCTCAGAGGAAAGGCCTCCCGGGCTGGGGCCAGGGCTGGGCATGAGGCATGAGCAAACACTTCCTGTTCACTTCTTCCCTAGGGGTTACATTTTTATCCATTTCACAAATTGAGATTCCACTTAAATTTTTATTCGAGGAAACTGTCTCAATTAAAAAGCGACTCTGAAAAGCTCGGAAAGCACTTAAGTAGCGCTTGATCTTTCTAGAACAAAAGATTGGGAGTTTGAACTGATGAGCTCCATTTCTGGGTCTGCTATGTAGTGCTCTGAATCCCAGTTTCCTCGGGTCTCCAAGGCTCAATTACCTGCCCTACCCATGTCACAGGGGTGTTGGGAGGCTTCTCTGTGTGGTTTGTGCATGCTGTCTGTTCTTGTGGCCTGGAACACTCTAGCCCAGATATTGCAGGCTTGTTCTCTTACTCATTCATGATTCTCTACCCAAAGGCAAGGTCTTCCCTGACCTCCTACACGTATCACCTCACCACCGACCCCTCTCTCCATTCAGTAACTCTATTGATCTTTTTCATATCATTATCACCATTCTATATATTTTGTGCTTATTTGTTTGCTATTTTAAAATTTATTTGTTCTTTCGTCCGCCTTGCGCTGGGATACAGGCTCCAAGAGAGCAAGGACTTAGCCTATTTGGTTGTATTCTGTCCTTGAAGGAGTTAGAACATTGCCCGACAACCAAGTGTTCTTGGTTCAGCAGCCATTTCTTGAATGGAATGCATGAGCAAATAAATGAATGAGTGAAACGGGACCATGACACGTGTTCCTCATATATTTCATGTGAAGTTCTAAAATAAGTTATTCTTGTGGAAGTCCTCCACGGTAACTGCCTCCTTTGACTACAACAAACAGAATAGTAACCGATTTATCCTTGCCTTTGAGACATGTTAAAGCTACTTCCTACTTTCACATAAACCAAGGGTTTTCAAACCAGCTAATCTGGGCACACATTCTCTTTTTAATTTGATTTTTCAAAAGAAAATACTACCTGAGATTAAAGACCAGCTGCCACTCTCCCCCCCACATTCCAGCACATTCACATCATTACTCTGACGTTTTGCTGAAGAATCTGTGGTGTGCTTCACATGCCAAGCCGGTGTTACAACTCCCCCACCCTGTTGGCATCTGGAAAGTTTCCAGACCCATATCTGAGAAAAGCAGAATTCAGAGGCAAAGGAGAAGCAAAGTTGCCCAGTTATGTTTCTCCATAATGTGAGGCTCTGTTTTGTGCTCACAGTTTGAATTCCTGGGTTGGATTCGAGAAACGATTTGTGAATAATTTCATATGAAATGAAACTAAACAATAGCAAACAGTGTTAATTGGTCTTCCTATCGTAGACTAAAAATTGATTCGGGATTGCTAAACTTTTGAAAATGACTTGAAATGATTAAAAGGAAGTAATGCATTTCTAAGTGTTTCTGTGTATGAGAGTGGTATAAATTACCAACCCAAAGTGTTAAAGTAGAACTTTTTAGAAACATTTTTAGAGTTAAGAGGGGTTTTTTTTCCTCTCCAGTGGATTTATTTCTTTATAGAGAATAGGAGATGTCATAACTGCCTTTTTTCTCTCTTCCTACCTTGTTTTCTAGGCAAAGCCCATTAGCAGGTAGCACAAGCTGAATCCTGATTTTCTAGCTGCAAAGCACGATGTGAAGAATGATGAAGATTAGCTCATTCTTGAGTAGGTATGCACAGGATCCCTGAGAGGTGCCAACATCTTTTTCCTCCCCCGAGGCAGAGTTGAGACTCAGTTCTGAGCACCAGTCCAGAAATACCAGTTGTTTTCCAACTGACATCTGTTCTGAATGGGCTGGTATGTGTTCAGATTAGTTGTTTGCGTCATATGGATTGTTAAATTTTGTAAATATTGTTCTTCACAATGGCCCCGAATTCCCTTTGTGGATTCAGCTGGCTCGAGAGATGCTTATGGCAAAAGATGTAACCTCAGGGGTAGAGGTGGACTCAGGGTGGGCCAGTGAGGGCATCTCAGTCCGAGTAGAAGGAATCTCGGACTTTGGCTGGGAATTCCCGGATGCAAATACTGTTAATTGTTCTAGATGGTGTGAAGTGCAGTTGTGAGGGCTGGAGTTGCTGTAGTCACTTTGTCACCACGAGGAAAACTGGCCCGAAGAAGAATCTGATGCACAGGGAAGAACAGAGCCAAGTAGAAGAGAACACTGGAGGTGGAGTCTCGTACAAAGTGCACCTGAAGCATACTCTCTCTCTGAGCCTTTTTGAGCCACATGAGGTAATATATTCCCTTAAATGATGTAGCCAATTTGATATGGACTTTTATGACTTGAAGCAAAAATCACCAACTGATAAAGGAGGGATTTATTGCTAGGGAGGTTGAGAGTAGTGTTCTTACAAATATTTTGTCTTTGGACATCCGAAGATTTATGGTGTAGAAGCAACAATTTGCTGAGTGTCTATTATTTCCCAGTTACCTTACATCGTTATTAAAGTTAATATCTAAAACAGTTCTATGAGAAGAGGGATATTACCCCATGTGCCAGATCAGCCAGCAAGGTGACTGAACCCAGGACTGTCTGACTCTGGAACTCAATGGTACCCTCAGCACTGTGTGCTCCTTCCCCTTGCATTGCCCTGAACCTGCTTTGGTTGACCTGGTGGTGAGCACAGGCCATGTCACAGCACAGACACTTTTGAGGGTCTGTTGAAATCTGCTGACACTTAGTGACAAGCATACGTCATGCTCATAAAACAAGTCCTTGAGTGCAGTGTCAGAGGGTTCTTAGACCTCCTTGAAAGCCATCATGCATCTCTTTATCCCCCCACTCCCAGTTTAAAAAACATCTAGTGTGTTCTTTGTAGAAGCATGGGCAATTTTAAGTTAAAGAAATGACATAATTTGGGGCACCTGGGTGGCTCGGTCAGTTAAGCGTCTGACTCTTGATTTTGGATCAGGTCATGATTTCATGGTTTGTGGATTCAAGCCCTGTGTGGGGCTTTGCGCTGACAGCACGGAGCATGCTTGGGAGTCTCTGTCTCTTCCTCTCTTTCTGCCCCTCCCCTGCTCATGTTTTCTCTCTCTCTCTCTCTCTCTCTCTCTCTCAAAATAAATAAATAAACTTTAAAAAAAAATAAAGAAATGACATAATCTGATTTGCATTCTGCAGACATAATTCTGGTAGCTCCCAGAGGACAGAAGAGGGGATAGTGGCTGCAGGTAGGAAGCTGTGTTAGCAGTTTAGGGCAGAGCTGTGTGTGGCTGGCTGTGAGGGCCTGAGAGTGGAGTACAGCCCAGTGAGAGAGCAGAGGAAATGTGCAATGTGCAGAATGAGAGTGAGGCTGAAAGAGGAGTTGGGGTGGCTCCAAAGGCCTTACATTAGGTGACCTGACAGACGGATAAAATTGACCAGGAAAAGAAACACAAATAAGGGAAGCAGATGAAAGAATAAATTCAAACCATCCACACTATGATATAGGATGTGAGTTAGAATTCAGTTTAACATGGCTTCTACACCATGACTGATACGATTAAATGGGGTGGGGGGCAGCAGAGAAGTAGAGAGATGTTTCAGGTATAAGAAACATTATCTAAGAAGATGGAAAATTAGGAAGGAATATGGGCCAAGGGAAAGTTGAAGGGTGTGCCTTTCTTTTTCTCAAGAGAGTATTTCAATTTTTATGTAATCTGCATTTCGCAGGTCGTATTGGCCTGGGACTGAACATAGGAACAGAAGAACAGCAACAAACAGTAATTTTCTGGGTCGACTTTCTTTACCATGCACCAGACACTTCACATGCATAAGGGAGCCGATCTCTTCCCTTTTCTGCCCTAACTGCTGAGGTAGTGCCCGGGAGCTGCAATGCTCTGCCCAAGACTCAGTTGGTCTTGCACCCCCCACCCCTGACCTCTAAGGTTCGTCCATGTTCTGCTGTTCCGCTTTGCTCCATGCTGTCCTCTCTTCTCAGGGACCATAAGTGAGTAAAGGACCCTTCTTTGTGTCTCTCACATCAACACCCAGATAATTGATTTCAGTGGGGAAAGGAGGTAAATTTCTTAGAAGTTACCTTTTCTTATATGGTTGGCAGTCCTTTTCACTGGCTGCCCTTTCCCCCCTCTGTCCTGCTCCTCCCTAGCAAGACAGACACTCCACTGTATTCCAAATTGCCAGACTCCCTAGTCTAGAAATTAATACTTCAAATTCTTTCCTTCAGATGTCTTCTGGTCTCTCCTGCGAGTTGGCCAGTGGAACACAATCCTGTTGGGTTCCCTAGAAATCACTGTCAGGTGTGAACCCCGGAGGGAAAGCATTTTGTACTGATAACATGCTGTATCATAGTATAACACAATGATAAAAATAAGGGGTTGATAAATATTGCCTGATGTTGTCACCTGGTTGTTGCCCTAGAATTACATTTTTGAAAATTCCAATCTGGGGCGCCTGGGTGGCTCAGTCAGTTAAGTGTCTAACTCTTGATTTTGGCTCAGGTCATGTTCTCATGTTTTGGTTCCTGTGATTGAGCCCCACCTCGGGCTCTGCACTGACAGCACGGAGCCTGCTTGGATTTCTCTCTCTCCCTCTCTTTGCCCCTCTGCTGCCCATTCTCTCTCTCTCTGTCTCTCTCTGTCTCTCTCAAAATAAATAAATAAACTTTAAAAAAAGAAGATTGCAACACACAACTTTTTTTTTCCAACATAGTAACACAGCAACAACAGCTATAGCAAAGTTGTATTGATTCAATGTCTGTATGTTTGTTATATAAGTAGTTCAATATCATCTCAAGGAACCAAATTATACACTGAAAATAGAAACCCAAATCACCTTGGCTCTTGGTTCATGCTGATACATAAAACCATAAGTGAGAGTAGAAGACTTCTTTGGCTTTTTAGAGCCAGACCTCCCACCCAGATTAACGGTATCCCTAGTTTCTGTGGTTTCATATGCCGTGCTTGATGTAGCTGCAGTATGCATTCTGTGGGGAGTCTCCTTCCTGGGAAGACATCACCACAGCACTAATTTGCTTTGAGTTAAAAAAAAAAAAAAAAAAAAAAAAGGAGGTCAAATGAAAATATAAAACCAAAAGAAAGGAAGTTTTTAAAAAACAGCAAAATGTCAAATTTATAATTAGAATTGGGCTCGAAATTCACATTTGAAGCTGTCAATATAATTCCTGCCATGAGCTTCCTCAAAACTTACAGATACCAAGTATTTTACAATTTTACGACAGGACTCTGTATGTCATGTACCAAGAGCAGAAATGGAGTGTCAGAAAACGTTTTACAGCAACCTTGAAGCAGTTTCACCAAACAAGCAGAAAAAATTAAGAAACAATAGCATTCATTACACAGGCAGCAGCCAAATGTGCTTGGAATCAGTGAGCGATGGAGAAGAACTTTCTGAAGGAAATGCTTAAAGCTAACTGTGAGTGTGATAGAGATTCAAACATGTTTAGCAACTAATGATACAACCACAAATCCTCAAATGGCCTTGGCTTTTAGCTGTTTCTCAGACTTTTCCATTGCACTGGGCACACATGTAGCAATCACTGTGGGTAAAGACATCTTATAGTAAGCAACACTGTAGCTGCTGTGATACAGAGTCTTTGAAAACCTCTGGATCTAATTAGTCCCTGTAGTGAAAGTTGACTTTGAAGTTTCAGGGACAGAAGTAACTATTTCAAATCTTTAAGGGACAGAATTCCGCCCACCCGGGTTTATTCAGATATAATTTAACTTATAACATTACATTTAAAGTGTACATGGTTAGGGGAGCCTGGGTGGTGCAGTCGGTTAAGCGTCCGACTTTGGCCAGGTCACGATCTCGCGGTCCGGGAGTTCGAGCCCCGCGTCGGGCTCTGGGCTGATGGCTCGGAGCCTGGAGCCTGGAGCCTGTTTCCGATTCTGTGTCTCCCTCTCTCTCTGCCCCTCCCCCGTTCATGCTCTGTCTCTCTCTGTCCCAAAAATAAATAAACGTTGAAAAAAAAAATTTAAAGTGTACATGGTGACATTTTGATACACATATACATTGCAAAATCGTTACCAAACTAAGGTTAGCTAACACACCCATCGCCCTACAGTTACATATGTGTGTGTATGCGTGCGCGTGTGGTAAGAACTTTTAAGACCTGCTTTGTTAGCAACTTTCAAATATACAACACAGTATTTTCAACTATAGTCACCACGCTGTATGCCCAGAACTGATTCATCTTAGAGTTTGAGTGTGTGTCAGAACTTCTTTATCCTCTTCTTTCTCAGTGGACTCAGGTTGTATCCATGTCTTGGTTATTGTTAATAATGCTGCAGTGAACATGGGAGTGCAGATATCTTCTTGAGACAGTGATTTATTTTCTTCAGATATATATTACCTTATTTACTTTGGCCTTTGTTAATTCATTTCAGTGATAATTATGGTTTTCAGATAGAGGTCTTAAACATCATTTGTGAGATTTATTCCTACATATTCATGCTTTTATGCTCTTGTGAAAGCATTGCATTTCAAATTTAACTAAATGTTTTCCTGCTGGTATTAACATTACAATTAATTTTTGCCAATATTGACTTTATATCCACTAACCTTGTAAATCACTTATCAGCTTTAATAATTTAGTTATACATTTGTTTGGATTTTCTATAGATACAATCCTACCATCTGAAATTCCAAACATCTTTATTTCTTTTTCTTACTTTATTATACTGATGAGGTTTTCTAATACAATATTGGATAACCCTGACTTAATTTAATGGATTTTTGTCAAATTTCATTCACTGAATTTTAAATGTAGCCCATTTGAGGAACACACTGTTTTTAAAATTTCTTTCTCAAAAAGTTATAATTAGCTGCAGTGGTTATTACTCAAGAAATCCAAGTACAGGTATCTGTGGGTTCTATAGAGCAATCGATGTAAGTGAAATGATGTGGGCATAAGCTCTTCTAGGTACTGGAAGGATTATGTAAATAACCGTTATGTCTAGAAATATAGAGAAGATAAAGCATGTTTTAATCATGGCATTGCTGGGTTTACATTGCATTTATTTTCTGTGAAGAATTCACAAAGCTTTAATACTGCATTTATGTTTATCACATCCTTTGAATAGTCGATCACAAGTTGACATTATCATTCTCCATTTGGGGATGAATATGAAGCCCAGAAACACTGATATTTTCTAAGCTAGCAGCAGAGGCAGCATGGAACACAGGATTCCTGGATCTCAGAAAATTAGCCTTCCCTTTCCCCAATTCTCCTTTGATACAGCTTTAAAATTTTTCCCTTAAAGATTTGAAATAATTACCTTTGTCCTTGAACCTACAAAATCAGCCTTCGCTACAGCAAATGATGAGATAAGGAGATCTTTGAAGAATCTATATCAATAACTGCTGTAGTGTTGTTTCTGGAAGATGTGTTAGCCACTGTGATTGCTATTTGTGTGCCACATGAATTGGAAAAACCTGAAAGGAAGCTAAAACATCTTTGTAGACTGTGCCAAAGCCATTTGAGGATCAGGACTGTACCATTTTACTTTAGGTTTTGTGCTGTTTATACGTTGTTTAAGAAGTCTTTCTTTGTTCTAAGTTTAAGGTTGGTAGATATTCTCCTATATTATCTTCTAAAAGCTTTATTGTTTTGGGGCACCTGGGTGGCTCAGTCGATTAAGCACTTCTTGATTTCAGCTCAGGGCATGTTCTCACCATTCATGAGTTAAAGCCCCATGTCCGGCTTTGCACTGATGGTGCGGGGCCTGCTCGGGATTCTCTGTCTCCCTCTCTCTCTCCCTCCTTCTGTCTCTGTCTCTCTGTCTCTAGCTCTCTCAAAAATAAATAAACATTTTAAAACTTTATTGTTTTAACTTTCACATCTAGATAAATAATCCACCTGGACTTGATATTTTGGTTTGAGGTAGGGGCAAAATCCCAAGTTTCCCAATATTGATATTTTAATTGAGCCAGTAGTTTAATTGCAGAGACAGAGAGAGAGAGAGAGAGAGAGAGAGAGCAAGCTTGAGCAGGTGAAGGGCAGAGAGGAGGGAGAGAGAGAATCCCAAGCATCCTCCATGCTGTCGGTGTGGAGCCAACCTTGGGCTTGAACCCATGATCCACGAGATCGTGACCTGAGCTGACACCAAGAGTCAGATGTTCAATACACTGAGCTACCCAGGCACCTTAATATTTCATTGTTTTAATTAATGTTGCTTTTTAGTAAGTCTTGATGTGCAGTACTGTAAGTCTGGAGAGGGTCTGGGGAAAAACAACTTCTGTCTACACTAGGATTCCAGCCACTGCCTTGGGACCTGGTCCTGGCTTGGATGTGGTGAGGTGAATGAGAGAGAGGCAGACACAAAAAACCTTCTCAGGGATGCATCAATATCTCAGCTTTCTTTGCTTCTCTGATTCATTTTCTTTCCCAGCCAAGGGACACTGAATCGTCTCCAGAATGGAAAACCTGTGCCCTTTGACTATCATATATCCTTCCAAATCCATTTTTATGTTCTGAATTCTTCCCCATATTCTCTTGAGGGATAGGCTGTTGAAATCGAAAAGCCCCCAAATTTACTTCTGCTTTCTATTGCATCATCCCTCCCCTGAGGTAATGAATTACTATGACTGAAATGGTGGCAGAGCAAAAATTATAAGAAAATGTTGAGGAGGAAACCTTAAATCATATTTCAAAATATTGTTTTACCCAATTTGTTTAGAGTTCAAAAGATAAATGTGAGTTGAAGGTAAACATTGGAAAATCATGAGCAAACTAATGATGAGTTAGAGTAAATGTTAAGAAAAGGTTTATTATAAATAACATAAGCTAAAATTAATTAAGTCATCTTATCTGAAAGTTCATTGACTATAGTTTGTTCATCCATAGCCCAGGAAACTTTTTAATCAGGCAAGTTACGATAACTATTCATGGTTGCCTTCAGTGAATCAAGTGAACTGCTTATAGTTGGTTATTACGGAACTTCCCCCAACCCTGAGCCTAAATTAGTAGAGGCTATAAGTGGTTTTTGTATGAATACTTGGTGATTTCCTATTTAGAATTCCTGTTATAGTCAGATTATCTAAGATTGAAAATATGCATTGTTTTAAAATGTGGTCTTTAAATAAATTAAAAATGAAAAAATATAAGAAAAATGTGCTTTTTAAGTATGATTGATATTCCCATTTAGGATATACATACAAACAGGTTAACAGTTTTTATAAACCACAATTATTCTTAAGTAATTACTTTTTAAATAAATTCATGAAATTAATTAATTCTTCTATGAAGGATTTTCTTGGAAACCAACAAAAGTGAAAAGCTAATTTTAAAGCCTGGGGAATTCTTATTAGTTTGCCACATTCTTCCCATTAGCAACCATTAAAAAAGCACTTGTGTTGCTTTCTAAACTATTAATCCCCATCACAGACGGAACTACATAGCACCGTGTCTATGCTGGCTACTCCACTGTCTATATTTGTGCATTCAGATTATATAGATCCAAATACTTACTGAATATCCTTGATTGGCCATCTACTCAGATGCTCAAAATCTGAATGTCATTCTTGAGTCCTGTCCTTTCCCTGACTCCTCACATCTAATAAATTATCAAAGCTTCTTAATTTATTCTCAAATGGTCTTGAATCTCTTCTTTTCTCTCCTTACCTAATGTCACCTCCCTCAGCCAGGTTATTGTCATCAAAGACCTGAAAAACTTCAAAAGATATTCTTGGCTTTCACTCTTGTCATCCTCTATTCAATGATTTACATTGTAGCCAATAAGGCCTTTCTAAATCACAAATCTGGCCACTCTTCTCCCTTGTTTAAAAAGTTTTAATTGCATCTTTTCACAACCCTTTGCCAAAACACCAGCCCTTTCTCTGGCCATCCTAAGAAGAATTATGTATTCTTTATGAATTATCCTTCTTTGAATCCATTATAATTTAATTTTCTGTCTCCCTTTCTATAAGGGAAGAAACTGTGTCTTTCTTATTTATTATTGCATCTACAACGCCGAGGGCATAAACTAAAATTTTTGTTAAGTTAATATCAGGATGAACAAATAAATTATGTTTTGCACAGCCAATGCTTGGGGAGTTAGGAGGTGAATTGGTTTCCCCTTGGTACAGTAACTATAAAGTATGTTGTCACCAGGGATAATAATCCAATGAGTGAGCATGACCTCTGATGGTTAACTAAGAAAATGAACCATGACTTAAACTCAGTGATTTGTATGTTAAAGTATAGATGACATAACTTTTGAAAAAGTAGTTGTTAAAATCATAAACCCTTCACTATTATCAATGCAATAATAGAGTGACCCTAGTCTAAAGTAAGCTAAGTGTAGGGTCTTCCTGAAGCCTGTCCACACTGTTGATTCCAGAATTCTTTATTTACTATGAGCTTTAACTCTTACCAAAAAGCCTTTGACTGGCAAAGGATTTTTCACCTTACTAACATGAATTGTCCTGTCTCTCCCTAACTTTATTGTAAAGAGAAGCTACATTTTTTACTCATGAGATCGACGAGATAATACCTATACTGTACATCCACTCACCAGCAATATGAATATTTGTAGTTGTGTGTCTTTCACCAAGAGCATAGTTTATGTCCATCTGGACTTTTCTCTGTCTTTATGTTCTAAAGAAAATTGCTTTAAGCTTTTCTTTTACCTTTAAATCACTAGCTTAGCTGAGAGACATAAAATAACTATATTGTCTGTTTTCTCAGTACCCATCATTAGTAGGGTCATGTGCCTTTATTTCTTTTGATATAAATCTTCTTTCAGGACTGGGAAATACATGTCCAGGCTACATCAGAGCATAATTTTGAGAACATATCAAAAGAACAGAATCTTTTTAAGGAACATAGATATAAGGCAATTTCTTCATAAGTAGTCATTTCAGAATCTCAGCTCTCAGCGAGATAAATTTCCACCCTCAAAAATGCAATATCAGCTCCACTTTAGATATAAATCAACTGAGCTTCAGAAAAAACACCTGAACATAAGACTTGATGATCAACTGTGACTTCTATTTCCTCGGAAATCCCACTGTGACCAGTGTGGCCACGTGGGACTTGCAGTAATAGATCCTCTCCGTAAGTGAGTCTTGACTCACTAAAATGTTATCCGTATAAATCCCATTGTCCAGAAATAAATATAGAGTTTTTTAATGAAGCCGTAATTTTTCAATCTTAGAAAGATGGACTTTATCCTTCAGGAAAAAAGAACAGGGGTGGAGGGGGAAAGCAAGCAAGCAGGAATAATGAAAGTTTAAATGAGCAAGACATGGAGATAGAGTTAAAATAAGGGAAGAACAAATGTTAAAGGAGAGAATGGCTCGGCGACCCTATCTGGAGGAGGGAAGACTGAAGAGGAGCTAGCTCAAGAGCGATTCGAAAGGAGGGGAAAAGGTGTATGATTCATGAGAGCAGGTGCCACTTGTCAGGCCCACTGCTTTTGTTCTTTCATCGTCCCTTTCCTGCTCTGCATTCTGCCCTCTGGTTTCTATTTAAGTTCAGTTGCTTCCTTTATTCACAGTTTTCATCCTGGATATAACTATTTCTCTGTTATCAGCATCTGTGTTGCTTCAGATGGTGCTTCCTTATGTCCTTGAAGCATTTCCTGAGGTATGACTCCAACTGTTTGGATTCCAGGTGTCATCCGTGCCAACCATTAATCAAACGTGTACATCCTTGTCTCCCACAGAGGACTAGGCTGTTTGTTTATGGTTCTGTCTGGAAGGATTCACCGTAATGACGAGGTAGAGCTTCAATTGCTCTCAAAATGTGTAATCATACCTTACACATGCTACAGAATAGAAAATCATTTCTAAATAAAAGAGAATCACAGATTTCTTGATCTATAAAAATAACTTGTACAAAAGCACTATAGCATTAGCAAATATTTAAAGAGATTGAATTACTTACCATAGAAATTTAGCATGTGTTCAAAGCATTTCTATTAACTTTCCATTTTCATAATTAGCTTCAGAGTTGTTGACAATCTATTTATAGTTTTCAGCTTTCTTGTTCTGTATGTATCTGTGTGCCTGCCTCTTCTTCATATATCAGCAACTAATTTTAAGAGTAAGCTTTCTTATCATCACATATGTGACAAGAAAGCTATGAAGGACACATTTAGACAAGTCATTGTACAGACCAAGATATCCGTGTGAACAATCAGGGTAAAAGCAGCTTTATTTCGTTTATGGCATTTCATATAATAGGTCTCTGTCTTTTATTTTTTAATGTTTTATTACTTTTGAGAGAGAGAGAGAGAGACAGAGGGGACAGGGGAGGGTCAGAAAGAGAGGGAGACACAGAATCTGAAGCAGGCTCCAGACTTATTTTTTAATGTTTTATTACTTTTGAGGGGGGGGGGGACAGGGGAGGGTCAGAAAGAGAGGGAGACACAGAATCTGAAGCAGGCTCCAGACTCTGAGCTGTCAGCACAGAGCCCGATGCGTGGCTCGAACCCACGAACCATGAGATCATGACCTGAGCCAAAGTTGGACACTTAATCAACTGAGCCACCCAGGCGCCGCTGTGTCTCCCTATTTTAATATTGTTTTGGATGTCTTGATTGTCATAATCACTAAAGCTAAGCACTTTCAGAACAAGGACCATCCTTGATCCATCTTGGTATCCCATAATATACCTATTATAACATAGGACTTTACATACAATTGGTGAGTAATTAAAATTTGCTGAATGGAAATACATTTTATGAAATAAAAGAAAACAAAAAATTAATGAGACTGAAACCCATTTATTTGCCTTTCCATATTAAGCACTTACTTTATTATTCGGCCCAAAGTAATTTTCACAAATAGAGCAATTCATAATTGAGAAGAAATTAATAATATTGAAAGCATTAAGTAAAATACTCCCTTAGAAGAGAGAATATGCAATTGACTTTTTTCCACTTGCTTAAACCACAAGTTCTCTCCAAAAGATTTTTGAGATATGAGGACATTGGGTTTCCTTTGGAGCACAAAAATGTAATAGAAACTTTCTGTTCAGAAGCTTTTAAATGATATTGTGCAGTTCCTGTTACGGAATGTGTATTTGTGACTCATGTTGAATCTTCACTCAGGTTACTTATAGGTTGTTTATATATATATATATATATATATATATATATATATATATGGAGAAAAGAAGTAAAACAAAAATAATGCCATATACTCAAATGATTGATAAGGCTTTCCAGCACAAAATGGTTTGAGAAATTCAGTGATAAATGTTTCTTAGCCTTACTTATGCTACACAGAAAAATTATAGTTGTCCTCTACGAACATTCTGCTAATCTAAAAAAGACCTTCTTTCTTAGAATTGAGAAGGCTTAACCCAATAATTTTTTTTGTTTGTTTCAGAATCACTGAATTATTTACCAGTATATCAGCACCATATATGAGGAAGCAGAATTTCAGAAAAGACAAAAAGTGAGTTATTTTCCAATTGGTCACCTGTATTTAGTTAATGTATGATTTACAGTAGTGCATCCTCTTTATTCACAATTATGAATGATTGGACATCATGACAAAATCAGCTACAAGTCAAGCTATTTCTATTTGGTTAGGTCACATGTGATGAATACTCAGGCTCTACCAACTAATCATAGTGCTTCTGAAAGCATCTGTTGTTTTCCCTTCCCTAGATAAAAAGACTCTCTTTGATGTCTACAAAGGGAATACTTCTATATGGTGTCTGATTCTCATCACTAACCATCAGCATTTTGAATGTTGATCTGATATGTGCTAGATGTTTTTTATGCTCAGAATGGAATTTTTAATAAATTTCTTTCGGGTGCAAATGGACGTGTATAGTGAGATGGCATAGGCATGAAGACAACGATGAGTTTCAAGTAAAGAGTAAGTTGGGTTAGACTGAAGATGATCATTTTTACTTCGTGATTTAAAACTCCTAGCCTTCTGGAACTTGTCCAGATAGGAATATTTTTAAGTAGTTTTTTTTTTTCATTTTTTATTGTTATATATTCTCCTTATATTATGTAGGGGACAAAAATCAAAACTTTGTTAACCATAAGATATGTGATGATGGAAAATACATCACATTGTCTTAGGATTGCATTTTAATTTTGTAATTGTTATATTGAAGTTTAGTCCATTTTACCGAGAATATTGTTGTCTAAGGGAGCAAGCTCATAAAGTTCTATGTACGTACGGCAGTTCTCTGATGTTTGCAATCTAAACAAAAAGTTGGTAAACTTTGTAAGAACCGTGTGCTAGCACTTTTTCCATTTTTAAAGGATTTTTAAAAAAAGAATAATGTGCAACCAAGATCTCTTAAATGGCCCACAAAGCTGAAAATACTTATTATCAGCCCCTGCACAAAAGAATGTTTGCAGACCCTTGTTCTGCAAGTAGCATTGCGTTTAGATAATGGTTGAAATATATCTCCAAATTTGTCCTAGAGTCACAGCATCTCAACGTGAGGAAATATCTTCAGAGTAGTTGACTCATTCATTAGTCAGATGCATCCTCCTCACAAATGGACAGATGCTGTTCAAGTTACTCGTTGTGTTTCTTACACAACTGAAAACAAGATGAAAGGTACAATACCTATACTGTGAAGTGTCGTCAGTAAAATCTTTCAGTTCACCTATAAATAGACCTTGCATATAAAAGAGGAAGGATAATGAAAATAATATATTACATCACGTAATACTTCATTCCTTCTAAGGCGCTCAGACTGGACTTTCCACAGTGAGTGGTCCTTAAACAGAATAAGGAGACTCTGAATACACATCTCTTTCCCTTCAGTTATTCATCCCATGCCCGCAGCAAACTTCAACTACTGACCTTAGAACACCTTTCCAAGGAGACTGGATGCAAACTTTTCATCCCTTACCACATATGTCTGATGGTTGGTCACTATGAATTCATCACAGTTGTCAGTTAACACACGGGAGCTCTTTGTCGCATTGGTACCTGAAAGATTATGTGTGGCAGAGGGGGAGGGGAAGTTGAAGGGGGGTCGCTCAGGTGGTTGGGATGAGGAAGAAGTCAGAGGAGAAAGATATCTCTGTAAGGTAAGAAGGGAAGGGAGAAAAGGATATGGCAACTTTTCAGGGAAATGAATTAAAGTCTCCTTGTTTGGTATGAACCAGCAATTTCACCAGCAATTTCAGAGTTATGTTTTAAGAATAGGATAGGCACCTACAAATGACTGCATGACTTTAAGTTTCTCAAAGGCAGGAAATGGATCAGAAAAGGTTTCAAGACTTAAGGATGAGGTCAGCAATGAGAGAAAGGAGGAATGGAAATTATAGAAACATCTGAAGGGATGTGTGCTTGTATATTATTTATACCCCAATGATTAGCTTTAATATAAGAATAAGCTACAAGTCTCAAGAAAAATGCAACTAATATCCAGTGTAGCTCTTTAAGGAGATAGAAATCCAAGATGTTCATCAGTATCACAGAAACGTTAGTAAAGTCAGAATAGAAAATCAAAAGTACCCAATGGTGTCAACTGCCTGTATAAGGGAAAGATTATCAGCCTTTGTGAGTGAGGCAGTTTAGAAAGAATGACTCTTCACCAGAGGATACTCAGTGATTATGAGTAGATCAGATATTTAATAACGAATGCATGCAACACCTAGTGATTTGGTTAATTAAATGTTTTAATTTAGAGCATTTGGCATAATTTAGAACTGGACTGAGTTATATCTAGCTTTAGAAATGACACATTTCAGGGGCCTGTCATAAATTGAATGATTGTAGAGATAGAAAGTACTCTCAGTGACAACCTAGTCCTGCCTCCCCAGGTCAGAGTTGAACTCAAGGGGCTGAGACAGAATCCTCGCATTGCCACCCAGTCCTGCTGACTCAACATTGTTTCTATTATACCCTGTGGCCATATGTCACTGAGCTGTACAGAGCCTCCCTATACACACACATACCCCAGTGCCCTTGAGGCTATCTCCTAGCATTCCTGAGCATTCTTTATGCGGTATGGAAATTCTGTCGTCACTTCTGAATGAAGGCATCAGAACTTACTGACTGCTGTCTAAAATAAGACTATCCTTTGCCCACAAGTGAGGTTAGAAATATATTTAATTTTATATCTACTACATAACAAATGGTATGCTAGCTGCTATACAATGCTCTACATAGAGAAAATAAGCTCTCTTAAAATCAAACTAGGTCTTGCTATAGTATAAATGAAACCAATTAGAAATGACAATGACAAATATTACAGTGCTCCATTGTTTTTTAGTATCAAAGTTGTCTTGCAGAGTTTTCTCAGCCCCTTTCAAACATAGATTATGAAAATCTAAAGAGAAAGCCAACAAAAGAATAAAACATTTGTCCATGTACTAATACCAAATATAAACAAAAATATGAAAATATTTCTGAGATTAAATGTGCTAGGTACCAATGTATTGTCATCACAGTCTGTACCATGGTAGCACAGGACTAAGTTCCGTTCATCCCTTAGTGATCCAGAAATTTGACCAACTATACAGAATTGCCTTCCAATCAAGTTTCTGAGGTGAGCATGAAAAGGCATGGCTACCAAAGATTGGTATTTATGGGAAAGAAGGTGTTGCTTTTTCAAGAAGAGTGCCCGGGTGGCTCAGTTGGTTAAGCTTCTGACTTTGGCTCAGGTCACAATCTCACAGATCATGGGTTCAAGCCCTGTGTCGGGGTCTGTGCTGGCAGCTCAGAGCCTGGAGCCTGCTTTAGATTCTGTGTCTCCCTCTCTCTCTGCCCCTCCCCTGCTCATGCTCTGTCTCTCTGTCTGTCTGTCTCGCAATAGTAAGTAAACATTAATTTTTTTTAATAAAGAAGAGGGCTAAAAAGTTGGAAAATTCTTGCTGAACAAAATGAACTCAAGTTCATGACACTAAGTAATCCATCATCGCTACGTTTTAAAAGTGATATGGACAATAAAATGAATACAAGTTCGTAAAACATACATTGATCATAAGAGAGACACAGTGCTAATCCAGTGAAAAATGAGTTCTTATAATAACTCTGAAATAGTCCCAAGTACTGCAAAAAAAGAAAAAACACATACTCTTGGATAGGACGAATCTGACATTTAAAAACATGATGTTAAGATTACTAAGTAATGACAGCAAAGGACCAATGATTGATACCCAAATACAGATATCCTAGTCAAGTTTTACAGAAAAAAATAATAGAAATGATCCACACTTTTTAAAATGTGCAATATATAGCACTCAAGTTTCAGCCTTTCAGATGCCATAGAGTAATTACTTTGTCTTTTTTATAGCTTTCCAAATAGGTAAGTATATGAACTTCACCCCACCTTCTATAGAAGCCAGGTCTGGGTTTTGCTGTTACCACACACATTCTGCCACAAATCAGAAATTTGCATTATTGACAAAGCTGCTCAAACAAAGCATACCAAGTTAAAACACACTACATTGCAGCAAAGCAAGTTGGACAAATTATTACAATTATTTTTCAAAATAGGCTACCAAGCATAAAGTAAACATACAATTGCTTGAACTGAACTGAGAGATAAATTAGTCACTCTTGCAAGTCTGATTGTAATAAACTTACTTCCTCAGATCTTTATGGCCCATTAGTTTTTACATTTATAATTCCTGGGTTTAAGCTGAGTTATCACAGAGATTCCAGAAATCTCTGGTTTGTCTTTGTCCTTTAAGATTTGGGGTGGTTTTTCAAGAATCATGAGTTTTAAGGGGCGCCTGGGTGGCGCAGTCGGTTAAGCGTCCGGCTTCAGCCAGATCACGATCTCGCGGTCCGTGAGTTCGAGCCCCACGTCAGGCTCTGGGCTGATGGCTCGGAGCCTGGAGCCTGTTTCCGATTCTGTGTCTCCCTCTCTCTGCCCCTCCCCCGTTCATGCTCTGTCTCTCTCTGTCCCAAAAATAAATAAAACACGTTGAAAAAAAAAAAAAAAGAATCATGAGTTTTAAAATACATTCTTCAAGTTGCTGTGGAAGATCCATATTGGGTCATTAAAAGGGAAAGAAATTAAACCATTTGTCTGAAAGAGTGAACAAAATTTTCTCTTTCAGAAAAGTTAGCCCTATAATAAAAAAATCAAGAAATCTTTTATAACCCCCAAGTTCTGAATATGTAGAGAAGACTACACAATTTTGTGTAAAGTGGGACTAACAATACAAGTCATGGTGAGATTAGAGTTTAAAAATTTTATTTGTGCCATTCAGAAGCCTCTGACAAGTTGAAGAGTTTAGAAAATAATACTGGCCAAGTATCTGATTCATGTATGTTTCTAAAACGTACCAACAGCAATAGTGTGACATGTGATCAGAACTGGAAAAAGTCTTCAAGGCAGGATGGACACAGCTAGTTCTGTTATTTACTGTTGGCAGAGAACCAACCTAATGATGTCTGTTAAAAAGTATGTATAAACTGAGGGAAAAAGCTTATTTATAGGTCAGATGAAGAAAATAGAAAAACAAAGCCCAATATTGTGTCTTAAAATAAGTATTGATTGAAAGTCATCCTTATGTCTTCGGTAAGAAGAAATGCATATATATGTGGTTGTTAGTAATGGATTGAGAACAAAAAGTGTTGCAGATATTCCTATGATGAGCACGGAGAATGGAAAATACAGAAAAAGTTGTAGCAGAGACTACTGTGTTCACAAAACCATTTTTTCTTCTTCTTGGGCACTTAGCCATCCTATATTTTTCCAGCTTCTCTTATAGTTGCATGAAGTCATGTGAATTGTAATCTGTGAGATGTGGGCAGAATGATATATGCCACTTCTAGGCATGGCTACTACCAAAAGCAGTCTCCTAACAATTCTCTCTGCTGTCTCTTTTCCTGGCCTACTAATAAGATATAGAAGATACAGTGGAGCATTCTCAGGCCCTAAAGCAGGCACTGCATCCTTCATGGAGAAAAGTTTGGCTATGAACAATATATCAACTGAATTAAACACTGTGATAAGTAATGCGGTTGATTTATATTCTGCTATGAGCTCCTTATTTTATTGCTGACAGATAACAATTTGTACATTGCTACACTTTGAGTAGTAGTGCCCTAGGAAGGCAAAAGGAGACTGGATCCCTAAATCATCGGAGCAGATCACCAGACCAGTTATAGCCACCTTAGACTATTGCAGGAATAAGAAACGAAGTTTATTATTTCAGTTAAGCCAATACAGATTTTTTAATATTTAATTTTTTTTACATTTATTTATTTATTTTTGAGAGACAGGGTGAGACAGAGTGTGAACGGAGGAGGGGCAGAGAGAAAAGGAGACACAGAATCTGAAGCAGTCTCCAGGCTCTGAGCAAGAATTCAGCGCAGAGCCCGATGCGGGACTCGAATCCACAAACCATGATATCATGACCTTAACCGACTGAGCCCCATGCCAATACAGATTTTTTAAAGCATTTACACAATCTTCGTTAATGTAGATTGCTAGAAAGAAAAAAGATTCTAACCTACAAACAGAATAGACAATGTTTTCAGATGATCTTAAAATGTTGACAAACTTTTACGAATTCCACAAAACAAAAATTGTGAGTAGATTGTATATTCTAACCATAAACAATAAATTGTACTTAAGAACAGGATGTTTTTAATTCTTTTTAACTTTTAAAAATATTTTTATTTATTTTTGAGAGAGAGCGCACGCACATATGTGCACTCATGTGCATGAGCGGGGAAGGGGCAGAGAGAGAGGGAGACAGAGGATCCCTAGATGCAGGGCTCAAACTCAGGAACTGTGAGATCAAAACCTGAGCTGAAGTTGGAGGCTTAACTGACTGAGCTACCCAGGTTCCCAAGAAGATGTTTTTAATAAGCAAATTTAATGAAAGGTAAACATAATATTTTTTAATTTTTTGAAATGTTTATTTGTTTTTAAGAAAGAGATAGAGTGTGAGCAGGGGAGGGGCAGAGAGAGGGAGACACAGAATCTGAAGCAGGCTCCCATATCTGAGCTGTCAGCACGGAACCCCACTCAGGGCTCTAACTGTGAGATCATGACCTGAGCCAAAGTTGGACGCATAACCAACTGAGCCACCCAGTCGCCCCTAAAAGATTATTTTTAATAACTCTTTGGCCAAAGAGGATATTTAAAATATCTGTGCGACTGCTAGGTATCTACCCAAAGGATACAGGAGTGCTGATGCGTAGGGGCACATGTACCCCAATGTGTGTAGCAGCACTTTAAACAATAGCCAAATTATGGAAAGAGCCTAAATGTCCATCAACTGACGAATGGGTAAAGAAGATGTGGTTTATATATACAATGGAATACTACTTGGCAATGAGAAAGAATGAAATATGGCCATTTGCTGCAATGTGGATGGAACTGGAGGGTATTATGTTAAGTGAAATAAGTCAGGCAGAGAAAGACAGATACCATATGTTTTCACTCATATGTGGATCTTAAGAAACTTAACAGAAGACCATGGGGGAGGGGAAGGTCTCCCCCTCCCATGGGGGAGGGGAAAAAAAGTTACAGAGAGGGAGGGAGGCAAACCATAAAAGACTCTTAAGGACTGAGAACAAAGTAAGGTTAGATGAGGGGTGGGGGTAGGGGAAAGTGGGTGATGGACAGGGAGGAGGGCACTTGTTGGGCTGAGCACTGGGTATTGTATGGAAAGCAATCTGACAATAAATTATATTAAAGAAATAAAATAAATAAAACAAAATATCTGTGCCAACAATAAGATCAATATGTATCAAAATCGGGAGACTGAGGACAAAGCTGTTCTGAAGTGCATTTATAGACTTTAATAAAATATGCGTAAGAACTGAAGAAGTTGAAAGAATAAGCATACAAACATAAGGAAAGCAAGAAGAATAAAATACATAAATAGAAGGAGAAAATACTATAATACATTTTTAAATTTTTTTTTCAACGTTTATTTTTATTTTTGGGACAGAGAGAGACAGAGCATGAACGGGGGAGGGGCAGAGAGAGAGGGAGACACAGAATCGGAAACAGGCTCCAGGCTCTGAGCCATCAGCCCAGAGCCTGACGCGGGGCTCGAACTCACGAGCGCGAGATCGTGACCTGGCTGAAGTCGGACGCTTAACCGACTGCGCCACCCAGGCGCCCCTATTTTTAAAGGAAAAGCTGTAAACTTAAATGATAAACCTAGGAATTGGAGTTTTATGGTGAAACAATAGTAAAGGCAACAGAATAGATCCCTATGCAAGTCTAATCAAGAAGACAAAACCCTACCGATACATAAAATACAAAAGGAAATATTAAGAAATTATTTAATTTGAGGGAAAATATAAATTATCAGCATGAATTGAAAAAGAATTGTATCTGACTAGAAAAATAGTCAAGGATATATAAAAGTTGTTAATCTATAACCTCTATAAATATATATACAGGGAGACATCACATATTGTTTAGGTTTTTAAATTTACTAATTCAGAAGTATTGGTATACATTTATTATTGAAATATATAAAAATATAGCACATATTTCTTCTAAATTATCAGAGTGAAGAAATCAAATAAAAAACAATTACATATCAAAGGAAATAGCAGTGAAAAATTTTAGAAGCCAAGCCATTAAGCATAAAGTAAATGACAAAAGACCCAAACATCTGCCATAACAATAGCAAACATGCAAATAATATATGTTCGTATCAGTCAGGGTCCAAAAAACAGATGGAATCGTATGATGTCTATAAGAGACACAGTTTTGACTTGGGATCTTTAAGGTATTTAAAGATCTACCCAACAAATGCAAGCACAAAGAAAGAAGGGATCAGAATATTAGAATGAGTCAAATTTGAATATAAGGTTTTAAGCAGAAATGGCACATATAGGTAACTTTTTACTAAGAAAACATTCAATAAAACATACTAATAAAGTATAAAACAAAAGCTGTTGAAAATACAAGGAGAAATAAACATCAGTATGGTAATATTGGTAAGTGAATTTTACATAATACTTAGCCCAGCAAATCAAGTATAAAGTTACAAAATTGAATTGGAGAAGCACACCAAACTTGATTAAATAAACTATTAATGTAAGAGATTTTCTCTTTGTTTTAAATAATCCAGGTATCATTTACAAAAATTGACCATAGTAGCCCACAGAGGAGCAGTCGGTAGCTTTCTAAATATAGAAATTACACATGCTTTGCTCTGAGTACTATTCTGTTTAGAACAAAAATGCATTAACACTGGCTTAATACTGAACCTCTCTGATAACATATAGAAATGCTGAATTAAAACAAAGCAAAGTTTGAAATATATGGAAGAGTCTAAAGGAAAGAAAAGAGTAACCACAAGTGACAGAAGTCAAGTAAACTGAAAATTAGTTAATATAAGCTCAGGGGTTGTCACCAGAGTAGACGTGGGAAAAATGTGGACATGGATATAAGACCTAATGCTAAAACCTGAAGTAATAAGTAATAAGCCCAGTAGGAACAAGAGCTATGGCTTTGTGTTCCCAAATAGTAAAATGATAGTGATGAGATTTTTTTCTAAAGACTTTTCACCAAGGGTGATGTTTTTAAACCTCCAACCACTGGAACATGGAAGCTATAGGATTCTAGGTAGAATAAAAAGTAAAATTTACTGTACCACCAGTGGGTATGGAATTGAAATTTATATCAGCTGAACGTTGAGGAATCCTCAAACTGAGAAATCAATATATAGACTCTTCGTAGCTTATTTCCCAGTGAAGTAAATGCAAACTATTCTCTGCAGAGAAATTTACAGTTCAAATTTTATGGATTTGCTAGAGGAAAAACTCTCTACTGAAGATAAGCGTGTCATCAAAAATGCACAAAGTTCCTTATGAGCAAGAGTCAGCAGAAACAACAACAACAAATAGGAGGGTTAGCATCCCTTGAGCTTGATATCATCAAACAATATTCTGAGAGCCTCAAAAGGAAGAATGTTTAAAATAACTGAAGATAAATAAAGTAATACAATCCACAATAATACATAGTGTAAATAAATAAAGTATACATTTTTTAAATAGTCGACAGATTCTGAGAAAATATAAAGAGAAATTCCAGAAATCCAACAAGTAGTTGCAGAAATAAAAACCTTAGCACACTATGTAGATTGGTTTAAAAGATTAAATATAGCTGAAGAGATAATCAATGTATTAGAAGAAATATCTGAGGAAATTGCTCAGAATACAACATAAGAAGTTGAAGAGATGAAAAATATGAAAAAGAGATTCAAAACATAAAGAAAGGATGAAAAGACCTACCATATCAAAATAGAAATTTCAGAAGGAGAGAATGACAGAATGGGCAAAGATCATAATTTTCAAAATAATGACAGAATTTTCCACTATTAATAAAAGGTATGAATCCTAAAAATAAAGGAGCTAAAAATTCCTGGGTATAATAATTAAAAAGAAATTTAACTTTGACCATATTTTAATGAAATTACATATATCAAGAAGATAAAGAGTAAGAGAAAAACATAAATGCTACCAGAAAGAAAGGTCACATAACCAACAAAGAAAAATAATTTGATTGGCAGCAGCCTCTCAATAACCAAAATAAAACCCAAAAAATTATAGAATGATGTCCCAACAGTGCTGAAGGTAAAAATCTTATCAACCAAGATTTCTATACATGGATAAAATACAATGCAAGAATAAGGATGAAATTAGGGCATTTTCAGTCAAAGATTAAGATAATTTGCCACTCACAGATCCTCACTGTATTATTATAGAATGTACTTCAGGAAGAAATTTTTAATAGCACTGATAGCTTTCTGAATGCAAATTAAGCACAAAAAATATAAATAGCAAATCCCATTAAAATTAAAATAGTAATAAGATGCCATTCACAAGAACAATAAAATATATAATCAAAGGATAGATTTAGTGTAAGGTATTCAATAACTTAATGGAGAAACATAATTTATACTTGAGAATTTCTTATACAAATGAAATAACCTATCAGCCAAGATGTATAATGGTAAACTACTTTATTAATACTGCTGTAATGCTTGACTGTCTCTATGGAAAAATAAAATTAATTACCTGGTGCATACTGTATGCGAAATTCAAATCAAGATGGATTAATAACCCAAACATAAAATAAAATCTTTCAAAATTTTAGGGAAATATAAGATAATATTTTCATGAAGGTGGGGTATGGAAGGGTTTCATAATATGTGCTTCAAAATACACAGAAAACAAATCATAAAGAAAAAGACTAATAAACTAAAATTTAAAGCTTCTCTTTGGAAAGAATAGCATAAAAATAAAAATGCAGGTACGAGCAATGCATGCAACTCGTGATGCATTAATATCCAGAATATATTAAAAACTGTAACAAATCTATAAGAAGCTCTCAGGAGCAAAAGCAGTAGTAGAATGGTCAGATAATATGAACAAAAATTTTATAAGAAAGGAAATTCAATAGCCAGTAAATATGAGGACCAATCTTACTAATAAACAGATTAATTCCAATTATTTTTTTCAATATATGAAATTTATTGTCAAATTGGTTTCCATACAACACCCAGTGCTCATCCAAAAGGTGCCCTCCTCAATACCCATCACCCACCCCCCATCAACCCTCAGTTTGTTCTCAGTTTTTAAGAGTCTCTTATGCTTTGGCTCTCTCCCACTCTAACCTCTTTTTTTTTTTTTCCTTCCCCTCCCCCATGGGTTTCTGTTAAGTTTCTCAGGATCCACATAAGAGTGAAACCATATGGTATCTGTCTTTCTCTGTATGGCTTATTTCACTTAGCATTAACACTCTCCAGTTCCATCCACGTTGCTACAAAGGGCCATATTTCATTCTTTCTCATTGCCATGTAGTACTCCATTGTGTATATAAACCACAATTTCTTTATCCATTCATCAGTTGATGGACATTTAGGAATTCCAATTATTTTTAAAGGTTTATTTATTTATTTTGAGAAAGAGAGAGAACATGAGCAGGGGAAGTGTAGAGAGAGGGGGAGAGAGAGAATCCCAAGCAGGCTCCATACTGTCAGCACAGAGTCTGTGTAGGGCTTGACCTCACAACAATGAGATCATGAACTAAACTGAAACCAAGAGTCAGAGGTTTAACTGACTGAGCCTCCCAGGTGCCCCCAGATTAATTAAAGTTATAATTTGATGAGATATGAAGTTATAACTATCTCATTAGTAAACATTTACAAGTCTAACAAAATGTCGATGAACAAGTAGAAATATCTTGACTCATACTTTGCTAGTTGGATATAAATTATTATACAGAGCAGTTTGGCAATTTATAGTAAAATTATCATAAGTATATTTTTAATCTAATAATTTTACTTTTAGGTAGATAGCATTAAAAATGTTCCCCCTTGTGGGGCACCTGGGTGGCTTAGTCAGTTGAACACCCGATTTCAGCTCAGGTCATAATCTCGCAGTTCATGAGCTCAAGCCCTGCATCAGGCTCCTTGCTTCAGCCTGTCAGTGCAGAGCCTGTCCCCCGCTTGCCCTCTCCCCCGCCCCAAAAGTTTCCCCTTGTGCGCTTAGAGACACTTACAAAAATGCACATGAAAGCATTATTTATAGAAGAAAAAAAATTGAAAGCAACCTAATCTTACATTTGTAGAAAATGAAAAAAAATAAACTAATTTATTTACATAATTGAACACAATATAGAGGTGAAAATAAGATCTACATGAGAATGTGAATAAAATTTTAAAACATTAATATAGAGAAAAACAGTATAAAAAGCTAGGCACATGATGCCGTTTATGTAAATGTTTTATACAATAAAATAATGCTATAATTAACTGAAGATTTTACCCATATCATAAAATTATTGAAAATAATTTAGGAGGAAATGGTACATATCAGCTTCAGGATTTTTATATACTCTGAGTGAAAACAAAAACAGGAAAAGATAGATGTTAAGTCACATGTTGCTTTCTAAAAAAAACACAAATACTGCAGAAAAATGTTAACTGTTGTGAGTACATAATTACATGCCATATTATTTTTTTCTGAATGTTTAATATAGTGTGTATATGACATCAAAAGCCCAAGAAACAAAAGAAAAAATAAATTCATCAAAATTAAAACTGTTTGTGCTTCAAAGGATACCATCAAGTAAATGAAAAGAGAACCCACACAATGGGAGAAAATATTTGTAAGTCATATATATAATAAAGGTCTGGTATCCAGAATATACAAAGAACTCTTACAACTCAACAATAAAAAGACAAATAACCCAATTTAAAGACGAGCAAAGGATCTGAGTAGGTGTTTCTTCAAAGAAGATATACAGCAACCAATAATCATGTGAAAAGATGCTCAACATCAATATTTACCAGGGAAATGCAAATCAAAACCACAAGATACCTTTTCACACCCCCTAGGGTGGTCATAATAAAAAAAGAAAGAAAACGAGGGTTGGTGAGGATGTGGAGAAATTGGAGCTCTCATACATTGCTGGTAGGAGTGTAAAATGATGCATTGCTGTGAAAAACAATTTGGCAGGTCCTCAAAAAGTTAAATATAGAGTTACCATATGACCCAGCAATTCCACTCCTAGTTATATGCAAAAGAAAATTGAAAACATAAGTTCACAGAAAAAACTTGTTCATGCATTTTCATAGCAGTACTGTTCATAATATCCCCAAAGTAGAAATAACCCAAGTGTCCATTAACAGATAAATTCATAAACAAAATATGGTATATCCATACAATGAAATATTATTCAGAAATAAAAAAGATACAAAGTACTCATACATATGGTATGGATAAACCTTGAAAACATTATACTAAATTAAAGAAGCCAAACACTAAATTCCCTCTGTCAGTGGTTCCCAAGACCATCCTCAGACTTGATGGCTCACTAGAAAAACTCAAAAGAACCAGATGTTGTTATATTATTCATGGTTTTGATTTACTACAGAAAAGGATGCCAATGAAAAGCAAAAGGAAAAAGTGCATATGAGCAAGTTGAGGAGAAACCATGTGTAAGTTTCCAAGTGAACGCCTCTGGTGAAGTCACATAGGATGCACTTAAATCTCACAGCAACAGATGTGTGTGACAACAGATGCAAAGTGTTGTCCATTAGGGAGGCTGACATGAACCTTGATATCCAGGATTTTTACTCAGGGTCAGTCACATAGGCTACTCAGATTCAGCTACTCATGTACTCACATTCAGCTACTCAGACTCCAGATCTGCAGAACAAAAAAATAGGTTTCACACTAATCATATAGTTAACATAAAGTATACAGGCAAATGATACAGCATGGTCCAAGTCTGCTGGCATACAAAGAGTTACCAGGCTGAACACTGCAAGGGCTCAGAACTCAGGTCCCAGAGCTGGCCAAGGGGCAATTCTGAAAATAGACCTTTCTTGGTCATGTGCACAGTTTGAGTAACCTAAGCCTGATGTGCTTTTTCCTGCATAGCCACATTCTCTAGGATTCCATTTATATGAAATATCCAGAACAGGCAAAATCATAGAGATGAAAATTAGATTAGTCATTGACAGAGAATGGAAGAAAAAGGAATGGGAAGTGACTGCTAATAGGTATGAAGTACTTTTGATAAAAAAATTCTTCAATTAGACTGTGGTAATGGTTACACAATCTTGTGAATAGGCTAAAAACCATTGAATCATATACTTTAAATTGCAAATTTTATATGTAAGTTATATCTAAATTAAAATCTGGTAAAAATATTTCATAATTTAAAATTTAAAGGTTACTGTTACGAGAATTTATTGATAGTAAGGGTAGAAAGAGAAGATAATTTATGAAGCTATTGCAATAGTGCACATAAATTATTAAAATCAATTTAAGATAACAATGTAGTAAGAAAAATTATATAATACCCAGTTTGGGGTGGGTTTTCCATTAAGAAATAACCTCTTTTATTGTGAAATGTTGATTATGAAATAGTAAGTAAGAATAGTTTGGGAGTATGTCACAAAAGTCTTAAACTATAAATGTTTGACCCGAGAGAACCAATTAAATAGGTTGTATACTATATGATGACATACCATACAGTCATTAGATTGCTTAAAGTATTGTTAAGGACATGGGAAAATATTCATAGTGTAATGCCAAATAAAACAAAATGAAATGCTATGAAGATCATATATTTAATAATACACACTTTTAAAAGCTATCTATAATTACCAGTAATAATTAGATGGAAAGGTAACCAAACATTTATTATTTGGTGGAGGTATTTAATTATTTGTATTTTTGCTTACAGAAAATGTGACTTTTATATTCAGAAAAATATCATAAGGATAATCATTAAAGAATAAGCCCATGGATAGAGAATGGTACAATGATGAGTGAGGGATAATGATACATTTATTTGTAAAGAATTTTATGAACTGTCTTTATAAACATTATCTTATTTTGATCTCTCATTAATCTTATATGATAGGTCAGCTGTCAGCACACAGCACAGAGCCTGTCACAGGGCTCAAACCCATGAACTGTGAGATCATGACTTGAGCCGAAGTTGGACACTTAAACGACTGAGGCACCCAGGTTCTCCTCAGTTTAGAAATGTTTAAATGACTTACTCATGCTTATCCCACTAGTTAAGAAAAAATCCAAGACTCAAAATTATGTATTCTAATTTTATGTCCAGTGTTGCTACACTACAGGTAATACACACGCACTTACAAAATAAATCATCCAGTTACAGAGGATAGAAATAACAAATCTTTCACTTCACAGTACCATTCCTCCTCCAAATTGCAATGTACGGATAAGTTGCCTATGTGGATTAAATTCACTTTTAGAAATTAATTATCTTTTTTCATCACCTACATGAAGAACCTCAATCTGTCAAAACATAACTCACTTTGTGAAATACCAGTTGCTCACCTATGACTATAAATAGCCTAAATAATAAAACTGAATTATTTTTCTACTTCTTCCTCCAGACTGCATACAGGAAATGTCTATGATAGCATCATGAATAATTAGCATCATGATAGCATCATGAAAAGTAGCATTATGAATAATTCTCAAGTGTCTGGAAGACTAGAATACTTTTATATTGCTTTCAACCTTTTTCTCTGTAGAACTTCTCTTACTCTTTAAAGTTACGCATTTGTGAATGAAAAGGTACTTTATATTATCAACATCATTCCATGCTCTTACCACTATCATTGAATAAGAAAATTTGACATTAAAGAATATTAAGTTAGAAAATAAGTTCCATTTTGAAACCTTTCCACTCATGTAATCATAATAATAGAACTGGTTGACCTAATTTTCTGTGAATCTTTTTCCCATCTTGACTTTATTTGCCCCTCTCAGAAATGCCTTAGTAGATGTATTATTTAGAATATATTCAATAAGTGAGTTTTTGAGGAATAGCTAACATTAGTGCATAGAGGGACAAAAAACTCAGTAAGCTGGAAAAAATGAAGAGATCAAACAAAATTTTGTTATCTCTTTTCTTTGTAATGAGTAACCTGTTAATATAAGAAGATTGTCTTAATGAATAAATTCAACCCTTGTTGAAATTGAATGTTTTTCTTTTTAAACTCTTATTGTTTGATAGTACTAAAAGAAACTTGTTGTAAAAAGTAAAACATTACAGTACAGAGATTTTAAATAGCAAAGCTAATTATCTCACCTCCCTCCATTACATTATCAGATAAATAAAACCTGAAGGACCTTGTCACTAGCAGAACTATGCACGTGCGTGCACGCGCACACACACACACACACACACAAAATGTTAGGAAGATCTCAGAGCTGGAGGAAAATGTTTAACAGATAGCAATTGTGTACTCACAGAAATGAAGAGACCTATAATGTTTAATATCTGTGTAAAAATGAAATACTCTTCATTATTAAATTTCTTTTTTTTTTTTTTTTTGAGAGAGCACAAACATGGGAGGGACGGCGGGGTGGGGAGAGAGGGAGAGAGGGAGAGAGAGAGAGAGAGAGAGAGAGAGAGAGAGAATCTTAAGCAGACCCCACAGCTCAGTGTAAAGCCCATTGAGGGGCTCCATCTCACAAACTTCATGAACCTGAGCCAAAATCAAGAGTTGGCCACTTAACCGACTGAGCCAGGTGCCCCCTTATTTAGTTTCTTAAAAATTAAATCATTCATTAGACTTCATCAAATTAAAAGCTTTTGTACATGAAAAGATAGTATCAAGAAAGTAAAAAGATAACCCCTGCAATGGGAGATAATATATCTGATTAGAGTCTAATATCTAGAATATATAAAGATCACTTAGAGCTCAATAATAAAAAGACAAATAACCCAACTTGAATACAGGGAAAGAATTTGAACATACATTTTCCCAAAGAAGATACATGCATATGGAAAGATATGTTCAACATCATTAATCATTGGGAAAATACAAATCAAAACCACAATGAGATACTATTTAATATACATTAGGTTGACAAAAGAAAGAAAGAAAGAAACAAAGACAGAAAGAAAGAAAGAAGAAAGAAAGAGAACAAGTATTAATGAGGGTATGGAGAAATTGGAACCATCATACATTACTGCTGGAGATGTAAAATGGTATAGCCACTGTAGAGAAGTCCAGCATTTCCTCAAAAAGTTAAATAGAATTTACCACATGACCCAGAAATTACAGTCCTCTGTATATACCCAAAATAACTGAAAACATGTTCACAAAAAAAATTGTTTGTAGATGTACATAGTAGCATTATTCATAATATCCAAAAAGTAAAAACAATACAAATGTCCATCAACTGAAAAATAGATAAACAAAATGTGGTATATCCATTCAATGAAATATTAAGCTATAAAAAGGAATGAATTCTAGGAAGAACCTAAGTGTCCATCAAAATATAATAGATGAACAAAGTATAGGACTATTCATACAATAGAATTTTACTTAAAAAGAATGAACTTGATACATGCTACAACATTGATGAACTTTGGAAACATTATGGAAGTGCTAGAAACTAGACACAAAAGGTATTTTTTTAATTTCTATGTATTTATTACTAGTATACAGAAAAACTATCAATCTTGTATACAATCAATTGGTATACAGCAGTGTATTTAGTCTTCTTTACCATTCTATAAGTTAGTTTTACTAGAATCTGTCAGATTTATATCATGTAATTTGCAAAACAAGATAATGCCATTTAATCTTTTCAAATATTTACATTGGTTATTTTATTTCCCTACCTATTGCACTCATCAGCAGCTCTAAAACATGTGATGTTCAAACATAGTATTTATTTTAAAAATTTTTTTATTTGAGAGAGAAAGAACATGAGTGGGGGAGAGGGATGGAGAGAGAGAGAGAATCTCAAGCAAGCTCCATGTAGGCTCCATGTACCGGGTGGAGCCCAAAGAGGGGCCTGATCCCAGGATCCTGGGACTGTGTTCTGAGCCAAAATCAAAGGGCGGACACTTAACCTATTGAGGCATGCTGCAGGTGCCTGGATAGCTCAATTGGGTAAGCAACCAACTCTTGATTTCTGCTCAGGTTCTTGAGGTATCAATATAGAGCCTGCTTAGCGGGTGGGAGAGGGAAGATGGTGGCGTAGGAGGACGCTGGGCTCACCGCGCGTCCTGCTGATCACTTAGATTCCACCTACACCTGCCTAAATAACCCAGAAAACCGCCACAGGATTAGCAGAACAGAGTCGCCGGAGCCAAGCGCAGACGAGAGGCCCACGGAAGAGGGTAGGAAGGGTGGCTAGGCGGTGCGCGCTCCACGGACTGGCGGGAGGGAGCCGGGGCGGAGGGGCGGCTCGCCGGCCAAGCAGAGCCCTCGAGTCTGGCTTGCAAAAAGCGGAGGGGCCTGACAGACTGTGTTCCCACAGCAAGCGCGACTTAGTGTCTGGGAGGTCATAAGTTAACAGCTCTGCTCAGAAAGCGGGAAGGCTGGAGGACAAAGGGAAGGAGAGCTGCTGAGCCCCCTGACGACAGAGCTCAGTTTGGTGGGGAACAAAGGCGCTCGCCAGCGCCATCTCCCCCGCCCATCCCCCAGCCAAAATCCCAAAGAGAACCAGTTCCTGCCAGGGAACTTGCTCGCTCAGCGCAAACACCCAACTCTGCGCTTCTGTGGAACCAAACCTCCGGCAGCAGATCTGACTCCCTCCTGCTGCCACAGGGCCCCTCCTGAAGTGGATCACATAAGGAGAAGCAAGCTAAGCCTGCCCCTCCTGCCCCTGTGCACCTTGCCTACCCACCCCAGCTAAGACGCCAGATCCCCAGCATCACAAGCCTGGCAGTGTGCAAGTAGCCCAGACAGGCCACCCCACCCCACAGTGAATCCCGCCCCTAGGAGAGGGGTAGAGAAGGCACACACCAGTCTGACTGTGGATACAGCGGTGGGCTGGGGGCAGACATTAGGTCTGACTGCGGCTCCGCCCACAAACTCCAGTTATACACCACAGCACAGGGGAAGTGCCCTGCAGGTCCTCACCACGCCGGGGACTATCCAAAATGCCCAAGCGGAAGAATTCCCCTCAGAAGAATCTCCAGGAAATAACAACAGCTAATGAGCTGATCAAAAAGGATTTAAATAATATAACAGAAAGTGAATTTAGAATAATAGTCATAAAATTAATCGCTGGGCTTGAAAACAGTATAGCTGAAGCAGAGAATCTCTTGCTACAGAGATCAAGGGACTAAGGAACAGTCACGAGGAGCTGAAAAACGCTTTAAACGAAATGCATAACAAAATGGAAACCACCACGGCTCGGATTGAAGAGGCAGAGGAGAGAATAGGTGAACTAGAAGATAAAGTTATGGAAAAAGAGGAAGATGAGAAAAAGAGAGATAAAAAAATCCAGGAGTATGAGGGGAAAATTAGAGAACTAAGTGATACACTAAAAAGAAATAATATACGCATCATTGGTATCCCAGAGGAGGAAGAGAGAGGGAAAGGTGCTGAAGGGGTCCTTGAAGAAATAATAGCTGAGAACTTCCCTGAAGTGGGGAAGGAAAAAGGCATTGAAATCCAAGAGGCACAAAGAACTCCCTTCAGACGTAACTTGAATCGATCTTCTGCACGACATATCATAGTGAAACTGGCTAAATACAAGGATAAAGAGAAAATTCTGAAAGCAGCAAGGGGTAAACGTGCCCTCACATATAAAGGGAGACCTATAAGACTCGTGACTGATCTCTCTTTTGAAACTTGGCAGGCCAGAAAGA
>NW_024412400.1:49439216-49618082 GCF_014898765.1 Herpailurus yagouaroundi
ACGTGTTCTCTCTCTCTCAAAATAAATAAATAAACATAAACAAAACTGTAAAAATGATGTCTTACGAATTTCCTTGTTTTATTAAACCAACCGAAGTAGTAGCATTTGAGAAATGAATTCTTTCCCCAAACAATTGTTAATCATTAAAATTACCTTAAAAAAAAATTCTCTTTAAGTTGCTTCTTTTCTTGAATTGAGGTGTGTCAAAGATTCTTTTAAAGAAAACTTACATCTCTTGTATTTATTCAGTATACAAAACAATTGGACTCTGAGGTAAGGATAATGTAGTTTTAGAGATCAGGTTTCAGGGGAAAAAACCCCAATATTTTTCATGAGCTACCAAATCATATATCTTAAGGCAGACTTTTTCTCCCGGAAATTAACTTTTTTCTTTCTAAATTAAATACATCTTTCTTTCCAAATTAAATGCATCTTTTATTTAATAAAATACTTTTTTTAAAAATAAGAAATTAGTATGCTGTTTTACATTTATTAACATTTATTTATTAAACTTTTCCATTAAAGAGATTGTATTTCCATCATTTAAGGAAGAAATGTCATTTAACTTTACTACATGGAGAGAATGGGAGATAACAGTTAATTAAGTTGCATAAAAATCCGATTTTCATTACATCAAGCTCCAGCAGCAAGGTTTCTGACAGGAAGTCATGAAGTCATTATGTCATGGTGTTCATTATTATCCTACAAGAAAACCATTTCTTTCAGACTGAGGGGAGCCCAATATACATAAAACAGAAGATACAAAACTCAGCCAATATTAGTATAAAATTTAAGCTGAATTTATAATGTACTGGAACCCTGTGCTTATATTGCAATAAAGTACAAGATGACTTTTTAATTATGCTAGGTACCTTTTTCCGGTAACTTTTATGACTCAATGTGAAACTCAAAGTTAAATGTGTCTCATATTAAAATGGTAGCAGAGATAGGGAAAGATCAATATTATACTCTAAAGAAGCTGTTATGTGATTATCTGCTTTACTGGTCTGAGCAACAGTTAATTCCCAGGTGCAAATAGTATCATGAAATACAATATTCCTCTTAGAGAGTGTTTAACTTGTATTACTACACTCTTAATACAATCATTGACTCAAACCAAATTCAGTGAGGTACAGAGACTATGGAGTTACAAATGGCAGGAAACCACCAAATGTCTGTATGCTTGGTAGAAATCATTCCCATCTATTCAGAAGAAGCCTTCAGTTGTCATGTTTCTGCTATATTACCTTTCCACAAAACAAAATAAAATAGTATGGATTTTGATATGTCAGCTACTGAGAAAAAAATAATGGAAGGCTAAGTCAGACCTATCTGACTACAGGCAATGAAATCAATATATTACAAGGCTAGCAAAGGCAAATTTTTTCTAGCTTCTAAGAATATTCATGTATCTAGAGGCATGTAGAAAGGGAAAGATTGACCCATTACTTATTCCTCCAAAGCTATTGATCCTTAATAATAATGCTTCTTTAAAATCAACATTGATAGGCACATTAAAGCTAAAATGCTTGAAAAGAGTTTGCCAAAGTCAAACAATCCCCTTCCCACACATGAAATTCATAGGTTCAGTTAGGTGTCAACTGGAAAGCCAGGACTAGAAGTTCAGTTTCTGGGGACCACCTGAAGGAGGGTGTTCTGATCAAAACTATCTGAACCTCCAGCAGCACAATTCTGAAACCTCTGAGAATGTGCTTCATTAATGTGGAAATAGCTGGGAAAAAAGAGCTTCAAATAATTACCATAATCCATTGGAAACTCAAGGCTTAATTTCATAGATTGGCCGATGTGTGTGACTCAAGGGCAAGTCAGGATGTAAAGACCTAGGGCCAAAGCACCTATTAAGAGGCTAAAATTATCAGCTATATATCTTTTCCATACTTTTTAATTATTTCCTCATTAATCAATAAGCATTTATTGGAAGCATGCCTTTTATATGGTAAATAGTTATTTGGAATACAAAAGAAATATAAACATCTCTCCCCCAGAGATTTATGATCATCCTGGATATAGAACAGTAATTTTTCAGATTAGCGGTATACTAAATGAATTATATCTTCATGTATCTACAATTATGTTTGATTTGAGAAGCGTTTCTGGAAAGGCGGAGTCAGGTACTACAGGTAGAAGCAATTAATGAAAGTTCATTTAATTTGATAGTTCAGATTCAACAAGTGTTTATCCCACCATCTTAATAACTTCCAAGCAATTTTGGTGTAGAAGTGATGTATAAATCACTCAGACCAACCCATCTATCTATTGCAATAATGCCCTCAGTCTTACTTGATTTGATTTTCTGATGCTCTATCCCATTATTGCTCACATATGTCCTCTCTCTCCGTTCCATCTCCACAAAATCCTCTCTATTCTTTTCTTTAGGATAAATAAAAATAATTTCTTAGTCTGAAGATAAGCTGAGCTATATGAAGAATGTAATAGATGAAATGTGATGCAAGCTGGACGGGACAATAGAAATGTCAAGAAAAACATTTTTTTTTTTTAATTGTGGATAAAGTTCAGAGTTAACCTACTGGCCAAAGGTAATGATTATTATGCTATTAATAATCAGTTATATCACGTTAATTTCTAAGAGACAGAAAATATCTCTTCCTTAGACTATGTTTAATATTATCGTTATAAGACTGAAGCTGACTTGGGGTGCCTGGATGGCTCAGTTGGTTAAGCCTCCAACTTTGGCTCAGGTCATGATCTCACGGTTCGTGAGTTCAAGCCCTGCATCGGGCTCTGTGCTGACAGCTCGGAGCATGGAACCTGTTTCGGATTCTGTGTCTCCCTCTCTCTCTCTGCCCCTTCCCTACTCTGTTTATCTCTCTCAAAAATAAATAAACATTAAAATAAAAACAACAAATCTTCTGGGTGTTGTTAAAATGCAGATTCTGATTCAGTAGGTCTCTTGTGAGGTCTGAGATTCAGTACTTTTAGGATACTCCCAAGTGCCTCGCACTTTGACTAGCAAGGTTATTACAGTATTTACTGCGTGTTGTTTGCACAAGTTTCATCCAATAGACTATTGTACCTGGAGTGCTGTCGATGCTCACAAATGCTTATTGAATGAATGAATGTCTAGAATTCACCCTGACAAAAAGTTCACCATCCAGGCAGGACTCTCAGGTTTTCTCAACCTTCAAGGCTTCTAAAACTCCTGAGAAATTTCTTCTTGTGAGAAAAGATCATGACCCTGATCCAGTACCATGGTGCTTCTTCACTAACCAATCTACCGCAGGAGACTTGCTTTCAGACAGTAGAGTACAATTCCAGCACTTAACCTGAGAGGTTAATACCTGTGGAACTTTTTAAAAGGACAGAACTTCTGAGATTGGTATTTGAAGTTAGACTTTTTATTCATTTTCTATGCTGTGTAAAAGTTGTCACAAACTCAGTGGCTTAGAACAACATCCATTTATTAGTTTCACAGTTCTGAAGTCCAGGCATGATGTGGCTAGGCTTTCTGCTCATGGCTTAAAAATTGATATCAAGATCAGTTGGGCTGATTTGCCCTCCGGAAGCTCTGAGGAAGAATCCGCTTCTAAGTTCATTCAGGTTGTTTGCAGAATTTCATTCTTTGTGATTGTAGGACTGGGGGCACTGTATCCCTGTGGACTGTCAGCTGGGGACCACTCTCCTCTCCTGGAGATCACCTGCACTCCTTGCTACATGGCCCCCTCCATTTTCAAGCCAGTGATGGTGCATAGACTCCTTCCTGTGCTTCAGATCTCTGGCCTCCTCCATTTCTGACCTCTTGACTCAAATTTTAGGAGCTAGTGTGATTAGATGAGACCCATCCAGACAATCTGACATGAGCTGATTTGGGACTTTACATCTGCAAAATCACTTCCAACAACACCTAGATTAGTGTTGCCTGATAACCAGGAGGAGCACATATACCAGGGGATGAGAATTTGGGGGCCATCTGAGAAATCTGCTTACCATAGCTTCCAAATTAAAGACTGGGGAAATACGTTTACCTCTCTTCCTTAGATACCATGGAAATAAAAATAAAGGTGTACCACTGACATTGAATTGATAGCAACACTGACAATTGAAAGGGGTGAAATTATTGCACTGATTATTTTGACGAGGTTCCGGAGATCACATTGAAAGGCTGAAGACTGAATTGAGAAAACAGGCTACTCTCAGAGCACACAGGATTCCTGCAGCTGAGGGGAAAGCCCATCATCTCTAAGTCAACATGTTTAAATAAATTTTTTTAATTTTATTAATTTATTTTGAGAGAGAGAGAGAGAAAGCAAGAGAGAAAGAGAGAGAGCCCTGCCAGAGGGTCAGAGAGAGAGGGAAAGAGAGAATCCCAAGCAGGCTTCAGTGTCAGCGCAGAGCCCAATGCAGGGCTCAAGGTCACCAACCATGAAATTGTGACCTGAGCCAAAACCAGGAGTCAGAAGTTTAACCAACTGAGCCACTCAGGTGCCCCTCTAAGTCAACATTTTTACAGAGAGATTGGCTAGGGGGTATGTACTGTGTGTGGAATAGCCAGGCTGAGGGGTCCTTCCTCATATGCATACCCATACCATGATACAGTTTTACTGATATAAAGAATACATGTTAGTATATATTTTGGTTTAACCAAGAGAATAATGCAAAGAGAAAAGATCAAAAATGTGTATCTTTGGGCAAGGAGAATGGAGGTGTGGTATTAACAGGAAATCACGTTTCATTTAAATCCTTTAAAATAATTTTTGTGCATATATGCCAGTGTTATTATAAAAATGAATGTGTTATTTTTTCTGTCATTATGGTCTGATTTCTAAGATTCTTTACATAGTTTGGATACTAATCCTTCAATTTTATGTGTTACATATTTTTTACTGTGTGGGATCTTGTCTTCCAAATTATGATGACTTTTCACATGGATAAGGGCTTAATTTTAGTGTAATCTAGTTAACTAGTGTAATAATTGCTTTTATGGTTAGTGCTTTTGAGTAAAATTAAAATATCAGGATTTGTTCACTCCCAAACAATAGGAAACTCAAATTGCCATAAACAAAAAAAGGAAAGCATTGTCTCATATAATTGTAGAGTATTTCAATAATGATATCTTCTGGTAGAGTCTGAATCAGGGACAAATGACCATCAGGATTCATCTCTCTACTCTGACTCATAAGGATTAGTTGTGCCATTCTCCATTCCCATGTTCTAGGTGGTAGGCATTGGCAGCTTTAGACTCATCCTGATCATCACAAAATAACTGCAGCACGCGACTTCACACTCATACTATCAAATCTACAAGAAATAGATAAAGTCTCTCTTTCTAAGAAGCCCAAATGTTAGTTCTGTGTTTTATCAGTTCTCATTTCCATACATGCCCATCTGGAACCAATAACTATGGCCAAGAAGATGGTGCGAGCTGACCAGTTTTAGACTCATCTGGGGCAACTTCTGTTTCTGAAAATGGAGTCAACCACTAAAAAGCACTTGGACTGAGAGTAGGAAAATGAGGGTAAGGTTACCAAAAAACAATACCCCTTTGGGGTCAGGTGGTCAAAAAAACCAGTAAATGTCCAGGTAATAATCACTTTTAATTTCACATGCAACGCTGAAACGTGATTACTACTGCATTTAAGAGTAGAGATTTGATGGGTAAGGGGCTTAAGGAATCTACTCCTGAAATCATTGTGGCACCACGTGCTAACTAACTTGGATATAAATTATAAAAAAATAAATAAATTATAGGGAGTAAAGGAAAAAAAAAGATTTGGTGTCCAATACTGGCCTTTCCATTCCTTGTGATAATAATTTACTCTAAGTTATAATTGCTTCATATTTACCTTGTAAATAACACTTTTAAGGTGATTATGAATCAAATAGAAATTATATGTCAAGTGCTCACCATATGCTTGGTAAGTATAGTAGCATAACTGTTATTAACACTTGAGTGTTAATTGAAAGCTATGTGCTGCCTTTCTTCAGGGTATTTACATGTGAACCTTCCTCTCTGATTATGGTACTAAAAGCATAGTCCTCTGTTAATTAGACATCAGACATCTCCCATCAGGAGGAGATGAAGCTGGTGTGTAGGGCTCATGTCTGCCTGAGTGAGATCCCACCCTGTGTGACCTGCTTCTAGGCTGATGAAGAGAAGCAGCATAGGTGATCCTTCTTAACAGACCTACTATTCTGTTTTCAATCTATTAACTTCAAATTCTTCCCTTTTTTTCTGAAAGAAAAGTGAATTTAGGCAATTTCATTAATTTTCAGTGATTCATCAATAAAATGGGCAATAATATCATCTAACAGAGTAAAAATTATGTTAGATGTTAGCACTTAGCTAAAATAGGGACTCAACAAACATGAATCTCTCCCTGCCCCTTCCCCTACACCAACTGTGGGGCCTTTCTAGCCCTTCACGTTTCTTTCATCTTCTTCCTATATCAACATTCACCAGCAAAAGCACACGCCCTTTCAAGGAAACAACCATTTGTAGGATTTCTCTAGGAAAATATATTCCCAAGAAAAGCCATCAGCCAAAGAATAGTTAAGGGAGGGGGCATAGCACTTCCCATTTACTGTAAGAACATTGCAAGATGGCAGGGAGCCACATTTTAAATTTATTCTCTTTGGGCTTATTTGTGGCCAATTTTGAACTCTTGCTTATTTTTAGGGAAGCCCCACTTACAACACCCAGACTGGGAAAGATTTTCAGGGCAATTAAGAAACAGATGTATTTTAACATCAGTGTTTGAAGCTTTTAAAATAGCCTATTATTTGCTTATCTTTAAGAAAGTCCATCACAAAACAAAATCCTACTCTAAGTGTTCCATGAGAATATATCCTACTATTATCACTAGTGGCCAGTAGGAGAAGTTGGTATTTATCATAATCCACACACTAGAATATTTTATTTTTAAACCTTAAATATTTTTTATGTTTTTTATTTATTTTTCAGAGAGAGACAGAGCATGCGTGGTGGGAGGGCAGAGAGAAAGGGAGACACAGAATCCGAAGCAGGCTCTAGGCTCTGAGCTGTCAGCACAGAGCCCAATGCGGGGCTTGTATCCATGAACTGCAAGATCATAACATGAGCCAAAGTCAGATGCTTAACCAACTGAGCCACCCAGGTGCCCCTAGAATATTTTATTTAAAAAAATCAGTTTCAAAGTACATTTTTACTAGTGCCATGGATGTGCCCAACACTATGCTAAGAGTGTAAGGATAACCAAAGAAATGATCGCATATAAAAACATAAATCATTACAGGCATGGAAGAAAATTAGCTAATCATATGTCAAAAAAATGAAAAATACTAACAATCCAGTGAAGACTGGCTGAACTATTCAAAATCACAATAAGTCCTTTTTTTCTCCTTGCTCCATATATTCCTAAGAGGGGCTTGAAATTCGTGTAGCATAGGATTTCAAAATCAAATTCTTACATGTTGGACCTTTTGTATCTAAAAATGTAGTCAATCTCTATTCACCCAGAATAACTCAAGCCAATGATTCATATGATTGAAGTTACCAAAAAAATCCATCAAATTTAAAACATTTGAATAATTCAGATGAAAGTAAATTATTCACTTTAAATTACATGATTAATTAATCTAATTATTTAATTATAAAGTCTTGAGTTGGTTGTTTCTTATTTCACATGCCACCTTGTTCTTGAAGGCATCAGTGCCCAGAAGGCTGGGGATGGTTCTCAGCCAGAAGGAAGGAAAGAGATGCTGGTGGGAAGGAGCCCAAGACATTCCTCCTCTGAGAAGGAGGCCAAACCAGAAGAATATTTCAGAAAATTGATATAATAGAGCCTTGAACCACTCCAGGTGCAGTCCTGTACAGCTGTGGAAAGCTTTGTACACTTTCTAACAACTTCTCCAGGAAAAGGTACAACTGCTTCTACTTTGGTAACATTTGTCTCTCTGTTAAGGAGACTCAGTGGCCATTTGATGACACATGATTCACTGGTGAACTTTACAGAAATAGTCTAAAAGGGAAAAGTTGGCCTTTCAGTCAATCAGCAACCAATGAATTAGTTGGAGTGAGATGGTTCAGATATTTAGTCACTGCTGGGTTCAACCTGGTTTCCAGTGATGGATGGGGGTGGCGATCCAGGCAGTGAGGAAACAGGAAAATGTAAGATGAGAAAGATGTAACTATATAGGTCAGTGGGGGCAGGACAACTGTAGCATCTTGTTTCCTTGGTTAACTACTATTTAAATTCATAATTTAACCCCCAGGAGGGGGTCCCAGTAGAAGGTCCTTGCCCACTGAAACAGGACCCTTTCTGAACGATGAAAGGAGATTCTTCCAATAGGAATGTGATGGTATATTTTGGAGATGATCAAAGAAGGAGATAGACTGTACTATGAAAATAATAAATGTCAATGTTGTTTAGCACCCATTACCTCACAATTTATGAGTCAATGTTTGTGCAGACTTCTGAGTTCATAAGGTAAGAGTAAATAGAAATAATTACCATTAAATACCAAGTTTTTCAGTCCTCACCCCAAAGGCTGTATTTACAGAAGCAGTCTTAAACACCTCTCTGATGAGCCATTAGCCAAACTGATGAAAGAGGAAGATCCTTTCTGAGAGCACTATAATTCAGCAATCACAGCAACATCTTGGTGTTGGAAAGAACATAGAGCAGCACTGGATTAAGACATACTGAACCACAAGTTCATAGTTCCTTCTTTCCCATCAAAGATACGAAGAATTGATCTTTTTAAAGCCACAGCTTCTTTGTTGATAAAAATGGGAATAATAATAGCAGTTTTTCAAGGTTGGTATGAAGACTAAGAAGAACATGTGTAAAATTCCCATCAAAATGCTAGCATTGGGGCGCCTGGGTGGCTCAGTCGGTTAAGAGTCCGACTTCAGCTCAGGTCATGATCTCACAGTTCGTGGGTTCGAGCCCCGCGTCACGCTCTGTGCTGACAGCTCAGAGCCTAGAGCCTGTTTCAGATTCTGTGTCTCCCTCCCTCTCTGCCCCTTCCCTGTTTACACTCTGTCCCTGTCTCAAAAATAAATAAACATTAAAAAATTTTTTTTAAATGCTAGCATATATTAAAGTGAATTGTAGCTATTCACAATGGTGGTCAGAGCTAACCGATAAAAAGCCTTATATGCTAACTACTTTGTGTACTTTCTTCTACCTTTTCTTTTAAATCCATTGACTCTATGCTAGTATTTAACTTTTTGCCTCATACTTATTTTTACCTCTCTGACCATCTGAAGATTAATTGTGCCCCACTCTCTGCTTGACTTTTTCATCCCAGCTTTACTCCTCAGTGTTCTATACTATATCTCCCCTTGACTCCATGATCTGCATCTAATGGGCAAGTTCCATCCAGTCCCTACATCTACTTTAGAAGTGGGTAGTTGGGGAATATCTGTGAAGACTTTATGGGTGAACTAGGATCTGAGTTACACCTTGAGAACAGGCAAAATTGAAACTGAAGAGGACTGTATGTTTTCTTTTCAATATTCCATATAGACCACCAAGTTATGTTTTGCATTTGCCATTAAAATTGCATCTTTTCTTACTTCAGCATTTTGGTGTAGCATTTCAGTATTCCAAGAATGGATGACATCATTGTCAGGGACAAAAGAGTTGGCTTAATTTTTGTCGATAACAAGCTGGGTTGATTATTTCCTGATGATACGATAGTACCTTAATTCAGAGATTCCTGTGCTGGTGGGATCATGAGTCCAGTTGTCTTCAAATTGTGATTTGTGAAGGCCTGGAGTACTAAAAAGATATTACACGGCTCTTCCTGGGGAATCTAGAAGGGGAGAGCAAATCAAGATGCAGGCTGCTTGGCTCCAACCCAAGCATTCCACTTTTATTGCTCCATATCGGATTCTAGATAAGATTTTATTTAGAAAATAAAAAATAATTACACAACTTGAAAAAGAAAAACTTTGGAGACTCTCTATTTCATACATGAGAAAGCACAATCTAGTCTGTTAGCATGCCAATATTATACTATTTATTTTTAAACCATTTATGCATTTGGCTCAGTGAATACTTATTGAACATCTACTTAGTGTGTGGTGTGCTGCTCAGGTCTGAGGACAATGCAAAAAACAAAACAAAACAAAACAAATAGTCCTGCCCTTGAAGAAGAAATAGCCCAGCGTAGCAGTGATTGCTGGCTGTCTACTCAAAATCCCTCCTTCCCTTCTTCCTTACCATGTAAAGGCAAGCATCGATGTGCCCAATGAAAAAGTGACACTTCCCAGTCACCCCTGTAGCTAGGGGTAGACAATAAAAAGTAAGGTAAGGTATTGGGTGAGACTTCCAGGAAAGCGCTATAGAAGGAAACTAAACAGAGTAAATCCATCTTTTATCCATTGCTTTCTCTTCCTTCCTACTGTCTGATAGGGAGACATAATTGCTGGAGTTCTCCTGGACATGCGGCAACCTAGGGATGGAAACCATGTGCTGTGGAAGTTTAGAAAAATAGAAGGGTCCTAGAAACATGATGACTTTGAAGTTGACACACCAGCACAGGACTGCCCATTTATTGATTTCCTTTGTATAAATAAAAATAAGCCTCCAACTTGTTTAAGTCACTGTTATTATTTTTTAATATTAAACAAAACCTAATCCTAATGGGCAAGAAGACAAGTAAAGAGGCAAATTCAGAAGGATGATAAATTATGATAGGGATAGAATTTTTTAGAGAACCATGAAGTTTAAATGTAACCCAAGCACTGGGGTTTGGGAAAGGTTTCTTAGAGAAGTGATATCTAAACAGAATCCTGTAAACTGAGTTGAAGTCAGCCAAACAAAGAGTATGGGAAACAGGGATATGGAGCAGTGAGTGCAAAAACCTGGGTGGATGGGGAGTAGGGAGAGGATCCAATGCCTTCTGGGAATTTAAAGTATTTCAGTAAAGATAGTAGGAAGAGGGCATAGGTGGGGGAGTGGTAAGGCATGAGAAGGGGTCATAAAGTGTCTTGCCTGACTAAAAAGGGAGGCCACTAAAGGATTTTAAGCAGGGAGTAATATGATAATATTTGGATTTTAGGCATATCATTCTAAATTGAAGTGATGGAAAACCAATTAGGAGGCTGTTTTAATAATACTGTCAAATTAGAGCCAAAAAAAAGGTTAAGAAAAGGGAAATTTAAAGAATGTGGTTATTGATCAAATTGGATGAAGCAGTTGAATCCATAAGAAAGAAGGAAGAATCAAGGTTAATGTCTGGGTTCCTAGGTTGGTAATTCCATTCACTGATATAAGGAAACCAGGAAGAGGAGCAGGCTTGCTCTCTTCAAAGGTCACCAAAAGATGACCTAGATCTGCACATGAACACTTGTACATGCCAGTCATAAAAGGTAAGCTTTCTGAGTCTGCTAGCTTATTCTTTGCATGATTTAGCTGTCTTATTTCCTTTTGTTTCATCTTGTGCTATCTACCCACTGACCTCCTTCATATGAAATATAGCATAATGGATGATTTTCTAGGTCTAACTATGTTTCATCCTTTAACATGAAACACCGGTACAAATTTGTCTAATGTGAAAGACATAGGATACAACTGAAGAAACCAAGTTTCAATAATGTTCTGCTCTTTCCTGTCACTAACCTTTTTTTTCTTCTTCTAGTTGGATATCAAAAACCCAAAGGGGCACCTGGGTGGCTCAGTTGGTTAAGCTTGATTTCAGCCTAGGTTACGATCTCACACATTTGTGAGTTCGACCCCCACATCAGGGTCCATGCTGCAGTGTGGAGCCCGCTTGGGATTCTGTCTCTCTCTCTCTCTCTGCCCCTCCCTACTCTCTCTCTCTCTCTCTCTCTCTCTCTCTCTCTGTTTCTCTTTCTCTCAGAATAAACTAAAAAAACAAAACAAAACAAAACAAAACAAAACAAAACCCGAATAAGACTTTGTATAGCAGGAACACATTAGCCTAATTGTCCAAATCTCATATCAGATTTATTGTGCTCCACTATTTACACACTTTCTCTGCAAAATATACATTCTTTCATATCCAAGAGTGGATGTTAGGGAAACTTAGTTTAACCCTAGTCATTGTAGCGAGATCAGATTCAAGAAGGAACTTCTAATGGAGTCTGTATTGCCAGGGTAAAACAATACAAGATGACTTTGGGTGAATGCAGAATGAATAATGACAATCACTAACAGTAGTTATATCCAAACAACCAATATATCTACAGTTCTAGAACCTAAGGAAAGCAGGTAATCAAGCAGTAAGTAAAGAAGAATCTTAATATAGTTTTGCTTTATTAATTTCTTCAACAGTTGTGTGTTAAGCACTTATTATGTTCTCATGAAGCTGATAATCTAACAATTGAGACAGACCAACACATGAGTAAATATGTAATTACAAATTAGAACAAGTGCTCTGAAAGAAATGTCAAATATAATTAAAGAGTACAACTGAGGAGTCTGATTGAAGATTGAGGAGGGACAGTCAAGGTTCAGCCATAGATAACAGAATCTGTGTTAGGTAGCCTTAAATGCAAAAGTATTCATTGCAGAGTAATAAATGGCTTTCAGAATGAGTGGTTCAGCTTTAGTCCCTAGAATGAGCTGCCATAAATGGTCCCCAAAGCCATACCACAGATGGACCATGAAAGGAGCTACTACTTCTGCCAGAATCAGAGAGCTGATAATTCTTACTGCTGACCCCAGAACCACATCCCCTAGGCTAAGATCTGCTTCATAAAAATGGTCGCCTCAAACACTGCTTTTCTCTCCAGTTAACTCAGTTCTGGATTCAAGCCTTGCATGAGATCTTCTGTTTGGTAAACATAAATCGCATTCAGAACTCAGACAGCAAAGCAGTATGAGTAAAGCAGTCAGGATGCTATATCAGAAGAGATTGGAAGAGGTAATGTGCAAGAGAACCACAAAATCTGCTGCAAGTGAGGCTTGAGGGAAAAGTGTTGGCCAGGTGAAGAGTGGGAAGGAAAGAATCACCGAGGGAGATCAGCTTGCATGTGGGCCCTGAGGTAGGAAGTAGTTGGTCCATCTAGACCTTAAAAGAAAACCAGTGAGTCTGGAGGTCAGTGAATGAGGGGCTCAGTGTTGGGAGGAAGTCATGGAAGCTGGCCCAGGCGAGGTCATGCAGGACATCATACAACACGTTAATTTAAAATTTTAAATTTTAACAACTTTAAATTCTCTTCTAAGTAGCATTGGAAGTCATTTAAGGGTGTTAAGGTAAGGATTACTATGATCATATAAATATTTTTAAAGATAACCCTGGCTGCTCTGTGTAGAATGGGTTTTAGAGGGTCCAGATAGAAGATGGGGAGGCCTGTTGGGAGGCATCTGCTGTGAGTGGGGATGGGAGATGGAAAGAAGTGAAATGATCCAAAGCATCACCTGGAGGGAGAGAATCACAGGGCTTGGAGGAAATAAGGGAGGGAGGAGGCAGTGTACTAGGACTTACTATGAATAAGAACTAATTACAGTTGATCCCTGAACACCACCGGTTTGAACTGCACAGGTCCACTTACACACAGTTTTTGTTTCTTGGGTTTTTTTTCCCCAGTAAGTACAGCATGGTTATGTAAATGTACTTTCTCCCTCTTATGATTTTCATAATAACATTTTCTTTTCTAACTTACTTTATTGTGAGAATATAGTATATAATACACGTAGCATACAAAATATGTGTTAATGAACTGTTTATGATATCAGTAAGGCTTCTAGTCAACAGTAGACTATTAGCGTTATGTTTTGGGAAAGTCAAAAGTTACCCATGGATTTTCCACTGTGCAGGGGGAGGGGGAGGTCAACCCTCCTAACCCCACCCCAGCATTTAAAGGTTAACTGTACTGCTATATAATACAGACGCATTCTCCTCCCTGCAAAACGGTCATTCTTACGGCAGTATTGTTAGAGAAACATGAAAGTATAAACACAACTCCTTCATTACGAGGTTAACTTCCCAGTGTGTGCAGTTTATCAGGTGGTATTGACTCTGTGTGGTCTTGTTTCTTTAGTTCACCCATTGTCATTCTTTTTTGATGTGCTGTCTTTACTATAAACAAAAATTAATTACTGTGTTCTACCTACTACCTTTTACACTCAGAGGAACAACTCCAGGCCTCCAGTTTTAACATGTTACATAGGTTCAAAATGGAAGGAAACAGCTATCGAAAGAAAGAATGAAAGCAGGGGCGGAGGGTAAATGTGAAAGATGGATGAAAGTCTGCAGGCCATAGAGAAAATAGCAAGCAATAGAGAAGAAATTGGACAGAAGCAAAGAAGAAGGATAACATAAAGTGTTAAAAAGGTAGGGATCGGTTTTGAAGAAAAACCCCTAACAAAGCAGTGTTTAAATCAGTATATTTCTTGCTCCAATGCATGGTATTTCTATCCAAGACCCTGTTTGTGCATTTTTAACCTACATAAAACATTTCCTATGCTTGCACACCTCTTTGTGAGGGGGTGGTATGGATCATTTCGTGCATTGTGAGCAAAGAAATGGGGAGCTAGATAGCATACCACCAGGTGTCATCTCTAAGGTAAAGAAGGAGAGGAGATTAATATTGAAATGCAGAGGGGCGCCTGGGTGGCTCAGTCAGTAAAGCCTTGGACTTCGGCTGAGGTCATGATCTCATGGCTTGGAGCCCCGCATCAGGGTCTGTGCTGACAGCTCAGAGCCTGCAGCCTGCTTCAGATTCTGTGTCTCCCCCTCTCACTACCCCTCCCCCACTCACATTCTGTGTCGGTCTCTCTCTCTGAAAAATAAACATTAAAATTTTTTTTAAATATTGAAATGCAGAAAATGCAGAAAAGAGATGAGAAAGCTGGAGCAGTACAAAAGAGGTAATGGAATACGGGGAAAAGAAAAACCAGTCTAAGTTCCAAATTTATCTCTTATAGCTTTTCATTTTCTTTTTTTAAAATCCTACAATCTAGCTTCTCTCCATTCTAAAACTATTGTAGATTTTGGTCTCGATATGAAGGCCTTTTCCATAATTACTTTCTTTCTGTTCCACTTTAAAATTATGTTACTTAGACATATCCCTTTTTCTCTAAATTTACATATTTTGTAGTGTTAAAAATTGTAAAAGTAATAGTATTTGTTTAAAAAAATCAAGTAATACAAAGATGAAATGAAAAAAATCACTCCAAATTCCACAGTTCAGGTAAAAAAAAAAAAAAACCCTCTAAATGATTAGCTTAACCTGTTTCTGGACAGTTTTCTTTTCATGGATATACAGTCAAGAGTTTTAAGTAAATGCACTGTACATACTGTTTTTCTAATCTTTTTTTTTTATTAAACAATGTCAGTAAAAGATTTGTCTAACTGATCTCAATGATAGCATAGATTTCATTTACTTCTCTCTCTTTTTTAACTTGAACTATAATTAATATACAATGTTATGTTAGTTTCGGGTGTACAGTATAGCAATTCAACAATTCTGTACATTACTCAGGGCATATCACACGTGTCCTCTTAATCCCCTTTATCGACCTCACCCATTTCATTTACAGTACTATACTTACTTCTTTTGCTTCACTTGACAAACATGCAGTTGTTTCTACTTTTATATTAAACATAAAGAAGGAAATTGGAATTCTTTGGTTGAAGATATCAGAACACCGATGTGAACACTGACAGAGCACACCAAAGTAAAACCACACATCATCGTCCTCATTTATGAGTGTTGACATACTTGCAGGATTATTTTCTTGGTTTAATTAATATAGCACTTGGATCGCTAGACTAAAAAATATATGTTTTACATTTGATAAACATTTTAAACACTGTTAGAAAAGTTGCTCAAATATGTATTTCAAGTAAGAATGTCCCCACGTTTCCAAAATAATGAGTTTTGTTATGTGCTTCTCTTCAAAATACTCATTGATAGTTTCATTTCTTTGATTACTGATAAAGTGGAATATCTTTCCAAATATTCATTGGTCATTTATGCTTTTCCTTTCTGAAATGCCTTTCATCTCCTTTGCCTGTTTTCCTATCATGGTATGTATGTTTTTAAATTTGTTTTAAAAAAGTATTTTTAATGTTTTATTGGTTTTGTTTTTTTTTTGTTTTTTTTTTTGTTTTTTTTTTTTTTGAGAGAGAAGAGAGAGACAGAGCATGAGCAGGGGAGGAGCAGAGAGAGAGGGAGACACAGAATAGGAAGCAGACTCCAGGCTCTGAGCTGTCAGCACAGAGCCTGATGTGGGGCTGGAATCCATGATCCGTGAGATTATGACCTGAGCTGAAGTCGGATGCTTACCGACTGAGCCACCCAGGCACCCCTAAATTTATTTTTAATGTATTTATTAATATTAGAGAAATTAGCTCTTCATCTATTATACATGTTGCAAGTATTTTTCCTGGTTCCTGAGGTTATTTTGAAACTCATTTACTATATTTCTGCAGGTCACAAGTTCTCTCTTCTTATTTTGTTAAGATCTATTCATCCTTGCTTTTATGTTTTTCTTTCTCTCTCTCTCTCTCTCTGTTTCTCTATCTCTCTGTCTCTTTCTCTCTCTTCTCTTGTGCATGTGTACAATATGCTTGAAAATTTAGAAGGAACTTCCTCAACATTATAAAAATTTTGATTTATGCATTATCTAATAATTTAATTTTCTATAAACATTTAATCAGCCTACAACTTGTTGGGGATGTTTCATTTCTTCAATGGGCTCCTCAATTATTTCACCACCTTTTTTGCATAACTAATCCTGCACCCCTCCACCTGACATCAGATGTCATATTTATCACACTAAACTCTCACACTGATGTGCTTACTCATGGTTTCTCTGGTCCTTTCCATTAATGTCAGTTTGTTCCTACAGCATACAGTTATTTTTATAACTGCTATTTTATAATATATTTTTTCTATTTGAAAGCATATATCTCCTTACTCTCTCTTTCATCAGAATTTCTTAAACATTTTCCAGAATTTATACTGATTTAAATTTATAAAATTTAAAATCATTTTCTATTAAATTACAAAAAATCCAATTGGTGTTTTAAATGGAATTATATACATTTATAAATGCTTTCCAGGAGAATTTACATTTTAAAAATATTTAGCGTTAACTATAGGACTAAGAACTGTCTTTTTATTTAAGTCTTCCTTATGGTGTTTGGTAGTTTCAGAGTTTTCCTCAAAGTAAAGTTCTACATATTTCTTTCTAAGTTTATTATTATCTAGATAATTTAATATTTTGTTTTTAATATTGTAGCTTATGTCCTTTATTTTCTAATTAATTACTGTTTATAAAGAAAAGTATATTTTTGTATGTTAATTTTGTTATTGGCCACTTTTATAAACTCTTAATGTACTTCATATTTTTTTTAGTATTCTCTGGAAAATTCCACATAATTATATTATCTACAAAAATTATAATTTCACCTATTTATTTTCAATATCAAAATATTGTGTTTCATTCTATTGTCTAGTGGCAATGGCTAACATGACAATGACGCTCTTGATCTTAATGGAACTTTTCTAGTACATAAATTCAAAACTGATCATGATGAAAAGTCTTTCAGGACATGTTAATAGTGCACTGAATAAAAAGGTTTTTTGTTGGTTTATCCATTACAGTTAAACAAGTTTCTTTTCTACAGTGTCTTAAGGCTTTTATTGTGCTTTTTACATTTTATAAACCTGTAATAAAGACATTTTAATGGAGAAATTCCTAAGTTTATTTGACTATATTTCCCAGAATTAGTCTGTTTGATACACAGTTAAGTTCAACACAGACTTTTAGTGTTATGTATAAAATATATACCATGAATGTATGTATGTACGTGTGTGTGTGTGTGTGTGTGTGTGTGTGTGTGTGTGGTACAACCCACATAATCCTTTTAAAAAAATCAGAAATAGTGACTTTTACCAAATACTTCTTGAGAAATCATTAGGGATGATAATATTTCCCCTTTTACTCGTTAAAATTAATCATCATTTATAGCATTCTTGGAAGGAATCTTTATGATCATGAATTTATAAGACTTTCTATGTTTTCCTGGATTCTAATTGCTAACATTTTATTTAGGATACTCATGTAAATATATACAAATGGGGCTAGACTGAAATTGTACTTTTTTTGTTTCCATTGAAAAATAATGTTTTTGAGTTTTTCTGAATTCATTTAAAACATTATGAAGTTTGCTTTCTTTCCTTATGCTCTGGAACAGTATATATCACCTAGAACTTATCTGTGGCTTGGAGACATAAAAGAAAGCTATTCTATAAATTTCTCCTTTTATTTTTCTTCTTGGCTCAAGTTTCATATTTTATATTTTCCTAGAAATGGGTATGTTTAGACCAAATTTTCTCACTCATTATAATGTTGTGCATAGCGTATGTTTTCATTTGTTAATACCTTTTCTAATATGGTATAAGTTTGTTTTCTTATTTTTCTTCTGGCTCATAATTCATGTATTTTTGGCATTTCTAATAAACTACCCTTGGATTTATCATTTCATTCATTTTAGGTCTTTCTTTCTGGTACGGTTACTTCCCTACAGTGTTTTTCATGTACCTATTTGGTTGGCCATTTTCTGTTTGGGGGGTTGAGTACTGATTTATTTATTTTTCTTATTTAGTAATGAAAAAGTTTAAAGCTATCAGTTTTCCTGAGCACATCTTTGGATTCATTATATGTATTATGTAGATTTTTAACAATATTTTTTTTCTTTTTACATTGTAGTTTTGTGCTCCTTTTTGACCCAAGAATTATTTTCTAAATCATACTTTTAAATTTCCAAGTATTTGAGTATTCATTTTAATTCTATTTGAATTTCCTAATTTATTTCTAATTTTATTGTACTATAGTAAAATTGGTCTCTACTATTTCCATATATTAGAATTTTTTGACATTTCCTTTCATGCCTAATACACAGATAATTTATGTAAATGCCTCATGAGCCTTGGAACAAAAGTATATTCTCTTTTAAAATGATATAAGGTTAAATACATATTTCTATTACTCCGAACCTGGTCTTTTTTTATATTTTTACTTTTCTCTTCTTGGTCAGTGGAAAATTGAAGTGTTTTAAAGTTTTTCTTTTGGTGTGTGTCTCTGTTTCTCATTTTTTATGTTGTTGTTTTTATTTTATATCCCCCAATTAGATTGTCTTTCATTCTTCTCTCTATAAATAAGTGGTAAGACCACAAAGTCAGTTACTCAAACCAAAAATTAAAAGGGTTTCCTCATCCAATTCAATAGTAAGACTTGTTAAATCTACCTCCATACAAATTGCAAATCCATCCACTTCCCAATCTCTCTACTAACACTACTCTAGTCCAAGCCAGCTATCTCCTTCATAGATTACTGAAATCAACCCTCCAGTAATCTTCTGATTCCATTCTTGAATCTCACATGGAAGTCAGAATGAACTCCCCTGCTCCTCTGCTTAAAATCTCCCAACGGCTTTCCATCCAAACTCCACATAGAATAAATGCACACTTTGATATGCTCACAAAGTATACAGGTTTGGCTTGAGCCTGTCTCTCGGTGACCGTATCCTTCCCTTTCCCCAGCACCCTCTAGCCACACTGGCCTTCTCTCTCTTCCTCAGATAAGACAAGCTCACTCACATAAATAGAGTGTGGGTACTATTCCCACTTTCCAGAATGTTCCTCTTCCTGTTTTGTGCATTGTGGTTTCCTTCTTGTTACTCGGATCTTAGGTGAAATTACCAATGTCTCAGGAAGCTCTGATCTGATAGATACTTATTATATCACCCAACTTTACTTCTCTCTACAACATTCACTATTGATCATTTTATCTGGAGGTGTTTATTTATTAATATCTTTCTGTGTTCCATTAGAAGCTTTTTGAGAGTAGGAATATTGACTCCCCTTTTAAATTGTCCAGTAACAGAAAAGTGTTGGCACATGATAGATAGTCAAAATTTGTGCAATAGATGAAAGAATTAATTCTGTGCAAAAGGTATAAGGCAATTATGCTTTCATATGGATTATAACGGTAACAAAAATAACTGTCCATTTTAATGCTTTTTGTCTTGAATTCAAATTTGTCTGATTTTAGCATGAGGACATATCCATCTGTACATGGTAGAATAACAGGAATGGGGACTGATCTCCCATGTTGTACCATTATAAAACCATACCTAATATGTGAAGCAATAGTTTTCAGACATTGAACAACAAACAACACAGGATAGTGATTTGTAAGAGAAGGAAAACAAGTGAATTTAGACCTATGAGTGCTCCAGCTTATAGCAAGTTTCTGGATGGTACCAGAAAGAAGACAAACCCAGAGCCCAGCAGCCTTGCTGAGTTGAAGAAACAGTATGCAGTTCATGAAAGCCAACATGAATAGAGTGTTCACAGCAGAGAACCAGAAGGAGGAAGATGCAGAGATGGTCTGGGAGATTTGCTGAAGGATCCCCCAAGTTTTTGGCTCAGTGTTGGTATGCACCTGTGTATAAGAAAACAGCCCAAGACTTAGGAAAGACCCACTGGAAAGGAATGAGCAGAACAATCCCCAGAGCTCACACAGGGCCAAACATAATTTGTGCTCCCACCAGCCAAGTGGAAAGGCCTCCTCTACAGAGAGCATCTGTCAGTCCTCAGGAAAGCATTGCCTCAGCAGCCAAATTAGCTCTAGACTAAAGGCTGTCCAGGACCTGCTCTAACAAACTTTAAAGGCAGGTTATGAAAGGATCGATTGTTTCCAAGTAACTTAGTGAGTCCCAGAAAAAATCCCCCATACCAAAAGAGGGAGAGATGCAGCACAGGAGATAGAAAGGAACCAATATCCAGCATACAGTCAAAACTTAACATGCATGCAAAGTGGCAACAAAATATGCTCCATAGTTAGGAGGGAGGAAGTCAATAGAACAGACCCTAAAATGACATAAGTAATACAATTCAATAAGAGCATTAAAACATGTTTTTTAAATTCCCCATATGAACATATGAGGAGAAGAATGAGGGATATAAAAAACATTCAAATCAAAATTCTAGAGATGAAAAATGATACTGTGATTATAGATTAGAAACTGCAGAAGAAAAGTGGGGGAACTTGCAGACAAGGTGATAGAAACTACCAAAATGAAATGGAGGAAAGAAAGACAACAAAAGTTAGAGCCTCAGTGAAGTATGAGTCTATATTATACAGCCTAAGATGCATGTTTTCAGTCCTGGGAAAAAGGGGGAACATAATAAAATATTTGATGAAATAATAGTCAAAAAATTCCAAATTTGATGAAAACTGCAAACCCAAGATTCAGAAAGCTCAATGAATCCCAGGAAGAAGAAACATGAAGAAAACTATGTCAAGGCACATCATAAGTAAGTTGTTGAATTTAACATTATTCCTACTAGTTTTCTGTTGATTTTTCTTTGGATCATTATTTATTTTCAAACTTTCTGAAACACATATTTTCAGTATCTCTTTTGTGGATTGCACATCATTTTAAGTTTTTTGAATAGAATCATTTTCTCCTAAAAGTCTATTTTTAAACGTTTTTAAATGTCTATTCATTTTTGAGAGAGATAGAGACAGAGCATGAGTCAGAGAAGAGCCAGGGAGAGGGGGGAGACATAGAATCTGAAGCAGGCTCCAGGCTCTGACTGTCAGCACAGAGCCCAGTGCAGGGCTCGAACTCACAAGTTGTGAGACCATGAATGACCTCAGAGCCGAAGTCGGATGCTTCACCAGCTGAGTCACCCAGGCGCCCCCTCCTAAAACACTATTTTATTTGTAATTATTACTGAACAGTCATATTTTTTAAAATTTTATTTATTTATTTCGGGAGAGCACGTGCACATATGCATACAAGCAGGATAAGGATAGAAAGAGAGGGAGATAGAGAAAATTCCAAGCAGGCTCGACACTGTCAGTGCAGAAACCAACATGGGGCTCTGGGCTCTATCCCACGATCCGTGAGATCATGACCTGAGCCAAAATCAAGAGTCAGATGCTTGAACAACTGAGCCACCCAGGTGCCCCTGAATAATCATATTTGGTTTCACATCCTCCAGCTTATTTTTATTTCTTTTGTTTTCTGTAATTTGCTATATAATCTATGTTTGTTTTTCTATACCCCTGTGACTGTGTCATTGATATCCTCAACAAGTGCTCTCCTTAATGCCCATCACCTATTTAGTCCATCCCCCCACCGAACACCCCTCAAACAAACTTCAGTTTATTCTCTGTACTTATGAATCTCTTATGGTTTGTTTCCCTCTCTGTTTTTATCTTATTTTTACTTCCCTTCCCCTGTGTTCATCTGTTTTGTTTCTTCAATTCCACATATGAGTGAAGTCATATGATATTTATCTTTCTCTGACTGACTTATTTCGCTTAGCACTATACACTCTAGTTCCATCCACATTGTTGCAAATGGCAACATTTCCTTCTTTTTGATTGTCGAGTAATATTCAAATGGACTTTTTAAATTATTGAGTCTATTTTTCTAAGCTTTAACATATGAAAAACTTGATTAAATATTTAATTCTTGGTTCACAATTTTATATTCAATACTTTTTAATAATACTGCTCTACTGCTTTCTTTTATCCAAAACTTCTAATGAGAAGCCCGATAAGTAAACTTACTTATTTGCCTGCATAATGAATAATATTTTTACATAACTGAAGATCACTAATTCACCAGGATAACCTTTCCCCCTTTTTCTATCTCCTTTTTCTCTCTGTCTCTGTCTCATCTCTTTCTCTTTTTCATGGGCAATGAAACTTTCTGAATTATAGGACGATGCCATTTCATTAAAGTATTTTTATTCTAATATTTCTTTGAATACTCTTTCTGTTCTCTTTTTCAGAAAATCAACTATCCACATATTGGATTCTAATATCTATTTAACAGTCCTCATTTAAAAAATTTTTCCTTGGAACTAAAAAAAAAATTTTTTTTAACTTTTATTTATGTTTGAGAGACAGAAAGAGACAGAGCACAAGTGGGGGGGGGGGGTTAGAGAGAGGAGACACAGCATCTGAAGCAGGCTCCAGGCTCTGAACAAGCTGTCAGCACAGAGCCCAACAGGGGGCTCAAACCCACGAACTGTCAGATCGTGACCTGAGCTGAAGTTGGACGCTCAACTGACTGAGCCACCCAGGCACCGCTTCTTTGGAATTTTTTAAATTAAGTTCTCAAGTATGTTACCGATCCTATTTCTTAGATTACTAATACGTGTTCTAGTTTAAAATTTATTCTAATATTTTGTAACAACATTAATTTTCTACATTATTTCCTTTATTAGTACTGTTATTTTTAGTTAATACATCAGTTAATCATTTTATATCAAAAGCTTAAAAAAATTTTTTTAATGTTTATTTATTTTTGAGAGAGAGAAAGACAGAACATGAGCAGGGGAGGGGCAGAGAGAGAGGAAGATACAGAATCTGAAGTGGGCTCCAGGCTCTGTTAGCACAGAGCCTGACGTGGGGCTTGAACTCACGAATCATCAGATCATGACCTGAGCCAAAGTTGGATGCTTAACCAACTGAGCCACACAGGTGCCCCTATATCAATATTTTTAATAGCTTGTATCAAAAAATTCCACATTTTCTTTCATTTTCTTGATAATGCAAAATTGTTACTGTCTAAAGTTGTCTCTCTTCTTAGGGAATACAAGATAGATTTTAGATTGTTTGTTTGTGTTTGTTTGCTGTAGCAGTTTTTCTGTCATACTTTGAGACTTTCTGCCCTTCAACAGTAACAATGACAGTTGCCACTATTCTTATTGCTCTACTACTCTGATTACTACTGCTAAGACCATTACTAATACCACTTACCAACACCACCACCAGAAGTTCATCCTTTCTCATTATTACTCTTTTCTAGGCCCTATATCACTCAAAATACTATCAGGAAGCAAAATCCAATTCAGAAGATTGAAGAAACTTTCATGTAAGTAAACCTTACAGTGTTGTGGTTGGGATTAAAGAAACCAGTAAGGGATGTTGAGGAGCCCAAAGATCCTCAATGGTGGAGAACCCTTACCACTCTGTAGGCCTCAAATGGTAAGAGTAGAAAATAGTGTTACTAGCAAGCCAAGCTGGAGGACCAAGCTGGGATAACCAGCAGAGTCATGTGCTAAACACTTTAAATATATTATGTCTTTTAATTCCCACAGTGAGATAGGTGTTATTATTACATGAATTTATATAACTTTCCCAAAGACACAAAGCCAAAAAGTTGCCAGTCTAAGTCTCCTAACCATCTCTGACTTCAACATCCATACTCCTACCTTCTGCAATGATCATTTTTTTTAATCAAATCCTTATTGAGCCCCTTCTGTAGCAGGTACTGCCAGAGGTATTGGCCATAGACTAATGGACAAAAGCAACATGATCCTTCCTCTCATATAATTTTCTTACCTTTGGCGGGGTACAGATCTGCCATTCTGCTATTTTCCCTAAACTAGTGTGGGAGACATCTCTCTAACCCCCTCAGACCTTCCTCTTCACAAACAACATCATGGAGGTTTGAGTGTTGTTGGCATATGTTCATTCATTTTCCTGAGAACCAAAGGAAGGGAGGTGGGACTTAGGCAGAAGAGATTTTTTTCTGCTGTTTGTCTCAAAATTTGTTGGAGCTCAATCTCCACATCCAGTAAGCCTGGCTGAAGACCCAGCTGGTACCACAACAGCACATACGGTGTTGCTGGGAAGAGGTGTTCTCCTGCTTCAGTGTGTTTACCCAGGATGAAAAGTCAACCAGAAGGACATTCTGTGCTTCTGATTTTAGGTCCTTGAGTATTTGGTCATTTGTTGTCTGCAGTTTGTTTCACAGTAGACCTGCTTCCAAATTGTAGCCCATCAAGTAAGAAGCTGCTTAGCCTCGAGGTTTTCCTCAATTGTGGCTGAGCTGCAGTTGAAGAATTGGCTCAAGACAAAATATTTCGGTTCTTTCCCACAGTTTATTCATGCATATAGCCCATGCCTCTCTAACTGGTGGACATTATTGGCGGCTTTCATATTTGTTTGCTTATTTCTGCAACACCTGAATTTCACTTAATTTCTGCAACACCTTAATGACACTTGCTGCACTGTGTTGAGAAACTAGTGTTTTGTATACATTAGATTGAACTTGTGTCTTGATAATAACTGTTGGATTTGTAGTATGAGGTTAAGACCTTTCTAAAAGTCAATAGAGATCATTTTTATTGCTCTTTTTTTTAGTTCTGTTGGTTAGCTTTACTGCTACGAGGGAGTAAAACCCTTGTAAATGTGCCCTTTTCTTACAAATTCTCCATACATGTTTTAAAAAATACATGCTTCAGAGCAAATTTGGTTGTAGCAAATAAAAGAAGATCAAGTTCCCCTAATAGGTGACTAAATGAAGAAGAAAATAAGGAAGTTAGGCAAAAGTTATTTTAAAGTGAGTGGGTTCAGATGTTCTGTTCTTAAATTTGAAATGAAAATAGGATGTTAAAACAGAAATCTGCATAGAGTTGCAAATATGGCCTTGCACTCAAACTCCAGCCGTGGCTTCAGTGAATAATGGGATAAATAGAGCACACTGTGGGAGGAGTAGAAACCATGGGAGACGAGTACAGAGGAGGAAAAGGAGCTGGATTCAGCAAAGGAGACAGATAACTGACGGAGGTTTGCACATGGTGCATTTCCTTTTAAGTGTTTTTTATTGGGTTTAATATCAAGAAATTCTTTATCTCTGGTTACAGATTTTTTCCTTCTATCACTGATGTTTCTTCATTCTCTGCTTTGCATGTGCTTTATCTTTCCCAATTAATTTAGACACATTTCCCTTATTAACATAACATATAAATAAGGTAGCAATTCCAACTGGATATCCTTATCAGAGCAAACCTAGGTATCGTGTGGTAAAACCTCCATCATGAAATGAATGTTAACAAATCATTTTCATAGGAAGTGTCCCTTTTATAGACAACTTCATGCTCAGTGATTAGCCCAGGAGTATGACTCCTAAATTAAAAGGCATTTTCATGCTATTTTTCATTTGATCATGAGATACCTTTCATGCTGTTAATTCTCCTTTGGTAGCAATAGTTACAGCCAAGGTCTGCCGGTCACAGATGTACTCCCCTAGTATCAAACCTCTCTATTCATTTATTCAACATGCCTTAATGAAGCCTCTATAACATCACTTGTTATGTGCTGAAAACAATTCAAAAATAATACCTGAGAGTCTCTATCTTCAAGGAGATTACTGTTAATGGATTACTAATAGTCATGAGAGTCAATTTTTTAATTGTTTTCTTTTTATTAAAGGCTTTTGGTACATCTAGAACTTTGTACCAATGTAGAAATAATCATTATTTTCAAATGGAAAAATCTACCTGATTTATTCAAAAGGGAAAGGAAACATGTATTTAGGAATAAAGGAAACTAAACTCTTTTTCCAATTGAAGGTTTCTCTCAGAAGCTACTGGCTTTAATGGGATTATCGTTGAAGAATATTAGCCTTGAGTCAGTGTGCTCTTCAGTGGTTGAGAATAATTTTCAAAAATTATAATTAATGATTATTAAGTGAGTCAATAATATAGACCCTCCTTTTGTCCAGCATGAGGCTAGGTAAGAGAAAATTTTTAGAGTAATTATGACATAAATTGAGAACCGGAAGTAACATATAAAATAAGTTTAAATACACTGCCTATGCAGCGATACTTGATAGTTTACAGACAACTAATTTATTTGATTATATACTATTCTGTCTTTTGAACTGACATAAATATGGTAGAGCAGACAATCAGGACTGATATAGCAGGACAGATTAAAACATTACAGAAGACAAGGAAGGGAGAAACCATTTTGGACTGGAGTGGTAGACAATGTAGTCTTCTTTATTTACTTTATCTTTTTAAATTCTGTTTTCCCAGCCAGGGCCTTTAGATGCTTCTGTATTCATTCTGTAACTCAATTGTAGTGCAGATTTGAATGAACAATTAAGAGGGGAAAACACATTATTAAAGGCAGGTGGATAGGAAACAGAATAAAATTTCTATAAAAATCACCATCGAAAAGAATACAAAGAGAGGTGAATATGTGACATTTCTTTTACAGCCACTTCCTCATTTTTACTAGACCCACTGCCTGGATTCCTTTGTGCACTGAGTATGTTGTGGGCCAAGTCTAATTTCTCATGAATGTTGTGTTCTGATCATTACTCCTGCCAGAAATTTGGAGCAGTGTTGTTCAGATCAACCTGGACAACAATTACGTGCTCTGTGCACATGTTTAACTAAACCAGTGATCAGAAATGACACTTTGCTGCAAAACGGCAAAGTTGGAAACGGTGAGTGAACATTCCCTTGGTCTCTTTAATCCTCTTTGGGCCAAACAAAATAACTAAATACACATGCATACACAGATGAAAGGCTTTTAAATGCCTTTAAATGTTTTTGTATGTTTTTAAAATTTTTTCAAGGCAGCTTGAACAAACCATTGCATTTTAATGGCAATGGTGATAGTTACTAAAATGCCAAGGTGCCTGTGCTCATAACAGGTCTCTCCCAAGCCTCCCTTTATACTTCTCCTATCTTAACCTTACTGTGTTACATCGCAGGCCTCACATGTGCAGGTCACTGGTGAAGGTCAAAGGAGATCACCATGGGGAGATAAGAGAAAGATAAAGGGTATCTTACCATTTCTCAGTTTTTGTGTGTACAACACTTTCTACTTCTTCAGTCAAGGGGGCATATGGGTCAGTGTCTGCCCTCTTATTTGAACTTGATCCTGACATGTGATTCAGACAAGGCAGGAAATGGAGTTTATTTGAGCAGATATATGTCTTTTTTTTAATGCATATACACAATACAAGCACATTTGAAACTTAAAATTAGCATATAAACTGGGCACAGTAGTCTTATGGCACTCTACTTGGAAAATGGAGCCAACATAAAATAACCAGAGAATAAATATAAGATTGTGTGGTAAGTAGCTGCTAAATTGTGAATTAAAAGCAATAAATAACCAATAACACTGCATTTATTTTCTCTCCTGTGTAAATATGTACTTTTTTAAAAAAAAAACATTTTTATTAGAATAACTATTCTACTCTCAGATTTATTACTATCTTCCAAAATGAAAACCATCCAAATTTCAACATACAGGATTCAGCTGCAACAGCTGTACTATTAAAAAAAAATAGCAAATACAAACCTAAGATGAACATACTTGGCTAAACAGCATTTTTCTTCATTATTGGCTTTTGGTTGTTGTTATTTTGGCTAATTTAATTTGGACAGTTGACATCCAACATCTCAAAATTTCTAATCCCTTCTCGGAGTCTCTGAGTGAAAATAGTAAAAGTAAGAGGTAATTTAAAATCATTAAAAGGATAAAAACAAAGAAATTCTGCAGGGGAAGTAAAACTTTTTATAAACCAAGAAAAGAAGGCAAAGGCAAGAGGGTATAGAGAAACCAGCAAGACAAATTTGAAGCAGAGGAAAGAGTAATAAAAAGTATCATGTTGTTACAAAAATAAAAAATAAAATAAAATAAAATAAAAGGGATAAGGAAATCAAAAGGAAAGGGAGAAATTCTAGAAAAGATATTCTCTGTGGTCAAGAGAGGATTGCACAGGAGACAGTAGATGTGGGTTTCACCTTACTCATTGCTAACTGGTTCTGTGACTTTGGGCAGGATATTGAATCTTCCTGGGTTTTACTTCCAACTCTGTAAAATCACTTTTTCTCTAAAGTATAAGATCACTTTGGTTTCTCAAAGTCCTTGAGAGAAGATATTTTTACATCTCTTTGTTTCTTCTTTTGCTATTATTTACTACCAAAAAATTAAAAATAATTAACTTGCTACATTAGACTGACTGAATACAGCAAAGTACGAATTTAATACTGCCTGTTTTGACACATGAAAAGATTCTCAACATTACTCATGATCAGGGAAGCGCAAATCAAAACTAGAATTAGATATCATCTCACACCTGTCAGAATGGCTAACATCAAAAACATAAGAAACAAAAAGTGTTGGTGAGGATGTGGAGTGAAAGGAACACTCGTGCACTGTTGGTGAGAATGCAAATTGTGCAGCTATTATGGAAAAAAATGTGGAGTTTCCTCAAAAAAATTAAACATAGAAGTACCCTATGATCCAATAATCACACTACTGGGTATTTACCCAAAGAATATGAAAACACTAATACAAAAAGATATATTCACCCCTATGTTTATTCCAGCATTATTTACAATAGCCAGAGTATGGAAGCAACCCCAGTGTCCCATCGATAGATGAATGGATAAAGAACTGGTATTTACATACAATGGAATATTACTCAGCCATAAAAAAGAATGAAATCTTGCCATTTGCAACAACATGGATGGAACTGAGTGTATTATGCTAAGTGCAATAAGTCAATCAGAGAAAGACAAATACCATATGATCTCACGCATATGTGGAATTTAAGAAACAAAACAGATGAACAAGAAAAAAAGAGACAAACAAAAAAATAAGCTCAACTATAGAGAACAAACTGATTTTGTTTTGTTGGTAAGAGAAGGGAGGTGGGTGGGGGGATGGGTGAAACAGGTGAAGGGGATTAAGACTACACTTATTGTGATGAGCACTCAGTAAGGTATGGAATGGTTGAATCACTATATCGTACACCTGAAACTAATTTAACACTATATGTTAATTATACTGGAAACTTAAAAACCTCTAAAAAAAATACTGCCTATTTTCAGAGTTAAAATAGTTAACAGTAAGGTACGTAAATGGGTCCTCATTTCTGTAGGTTTCATTTCCTGTAACTATTCACAACTCCCCTGAGTGTATGTGACGCACTGATACACTAAGAATGCCCGAATGGCACAGTACCCCAGAAATACTATTTCTTTAATGTTCTCTGACTAAAATGAAAGCAAGAAAAGAGAGTGAGATGAATTTGTCTGTGGTAACTGAAGATCAAATACAGACTGAGGGCTGCGCTTATGTAAGGACAAAAGAAATTATCAGGGTATTTCTATGGTTTATAAATGTACTGCTTCTACTTTGCTTTTAAGGATTTCATTTAGTGTTTCCATTTTGATTATAATTCATGACCAAAATGAGGTAATCCTTACTAGAGTGCTGGTTACATGAAAGTATTCAATAAATACTAGCTTATTATTATTAACTTCAAAGTGTGTTTGTATTTCATAGCTTTTACTTTTCAACTAAAAAGATGAGTTGGCAAAGGCACATTCATGCATTAGTAGTAAAGGTAGAAACCATTAAAATAATAAGGAAACAGAATTAGGAAAAGCAAGGAGACGTGGATATATAAATTACTATGAAGATGAATTTTTTGCCATGGTTTGTTCGACTTTTCACTCTGTCAATAATTAATGTCTACACACACACACACACACACACACACACACACACACACACACTTTAGAAATTCATGTCCACAGCAGGAAGGAAGGAATAATTTTAAAGATTCATGAATTGGAGTTTAATTTATCACAAAAGGAAATCTTTTCTGAGACTCCATTCTTTGTCAGCATATGTAAAGAAAAGTATTTTATGTTTTTGTTTGGAGAGGCATTTTTCATTCCTATTATATCTGGAAGAAAATGGCAGTGCTTCTCTGTGAACAAAAGGCAGGTATCTGACAAGATCTAGCTTTAAAAACAATAACAGAAAGCATGAAGCCCCTTCAGTGTGTAGAAGGTTCTTCCATCACAAGAATGAGTTGGTGGAGTGAGCATCACAACTTGCAAGAAAATCTTGCTCTGACTGGGAAACAGGGATCATGACAGTTTAAGATGATTGAGAAAAACTAAGTGTCCTGATCTTTATTCATAAATTTTGGTCACAAAAAAATGAAGATATAAACCACTAAGGCAGGAAAATATGATTCAAAATCATTCCTTAAATTACTAGACAGAATAGCAAAAAGCCACTTCTGCCTTGAAAATGGTTCCACTCAGGATTGAACGGCTAGAGCGTCTCAGAGACAGGAGCAGTGAGAAGGCATTCAGCATTATCTCACTGGTGGGTCTAGTTTAGAGAAAGAGAGGCTATTAAATCCAACAGTACTTAAAATATTAATACATCAAACCACCAGGCAACTATAAACACATCAAGTGCTAATGCTTTGCAGTACTAAAAGCAAATACATGAAAGAAAGATGACAATCAATATTAAAGAAGAATAAGGAAGCCCAAAGAGGGACTAATCGATGATTGACACAGTTGAGTATGGGTAAGAGAAAAGAGCCACATAATACTCTTCTTGATGTTTCTTTAAATATTACTATAAAGTTTACTCATCTGGTTCACAGTTGAAATTCTCGTATATGGCAGGCACTGTGTTGGGTAATCAGGAAGTGTCAAATGACTTGAAGTTTCCTATCCAAATGGAGCTCAAAGTTTTGTTGATTAAAAAAAAAAAAGAACAAAACAGAAATGAGTCATTACAGTACTGAGTCATGGGTGTTACACGCATCCATGGTGGGTATAGAGTGCAGTGGAAACACAGTGCAGGGAGCCCCCACACTGTGCCAGAAAGGTGGAGGAGGCATCTCAGGCAGGCGGAATCTGAGATGGGTCTTGAGAAGTGAGGACATGTTCTCTAGGTAGAGTCAAGGGAAGAGAGAGGCTATTCCACACGGAATAAACAGTGTGGACGAAATCCAGAAGAATATAAGGGCAGAGACTGTTTGGGGAAAGGTGAAGGACCTGTCAGGAGAACCGCGTGCGGGGAGGCCTGAGCTCACCGGTGAGGCTGCTGGCTCAGCCAGAGTCACAGGCACAGTAAGTCTGAGGAAGTAAGCTACTCTACAATTAGACGAGCAGTGTCCAGTCAATAAAGTGAGAGCAATTCCTGCACTATGTGGAATATTGACTGAGTCTAGATCCAGACCAATTTAAAAATGCGTGGAACAAGAAATTATTTTATAGCAAACACTAAGGATTAAGGAAAGTATAGATGCTTAGTCCAGACAAATCAGTCTGGCAAGAAACATGTAAAAGGGTCCAAATTAGCAATGTGTCACTTGTTTTCCTTCGCCCCAAATACTATCCAAACAGTGCATTGTATAGGTGTTATTATATCCTTCCCATCCCTCACAACATGCATGTGTACACATGTATATACACACAGAAGGGATACTGCAGGACTACTTTGGACCCATTTAGGAACATCAGAAAACTATTTAGCTAGTAAAACTTCAATGAGGTCTCTCTTGTTTCTATTTCCAAAGGAAAAACATTGCACCATACTTACAAGCTGCATGTGTTTTCTCCATCAGCAAATACATGTCATATGTCAAAATAAACTGGCCAAGAAAGTGTAAATAAATGATTCAGTACAGCCCCATTACCAGTACTGGAAAAAAACAGAATGTAAAACTCAGAGTACAACTCCTACAGACTGTGAGTCAGGAACACCATGTTTTCACATAATGGGCGGTACGTGCTGTAATGAGAAGCGGGAGGTGGAGGGAAAGCTCTTACATCAATGGGTGCCATGGTGCCCTGTGAACTCAGACTCTCCTTAACATATTGAGATGCCCTACTTTGCAGTCTGTCTCCTCCACATGGAATAATAATGCTCCTCAAAGGACAAGAACAGCTTAATATTCATTCACCTTTTTCCCTCAATACCTAACACAACTTAAGCACCAAACAAATCCATTAGGCTGAATCAACTTACAGAACCAATATGAGAGTCAAAAACTGTGATACATAAGATCAGAAGAGCCTAGCATAACTGTTTACCATGTCTGAGCAATGACTAAACCCCTCTCAACAGGTGAGGAACTGTGGTTGTCCATGGGAAGCCCACAGAAATAAGAAGAGCAGAGAAGAGAACAGAAACTAAGCTTTGTCAGTTACCAGGGCAGGAGCCCTGCTGGGAAAGGGATCTTTGCTTCAACCATGGTAGACCAGAGAATACCATACACTCCACTGACCAAGTTTCTAGGCATGCGTCACATTATATTCTGAATATATCTTTGTGACACTTTCAGTTATTATTTTAGCACAGCATCTCTGATTTTATTAGGTCATGGGAGTTGTCAGCAAATAACACTGTGCCTGGCACATAGTGGATATCACAGAAATTATTGAATAAATATATTTGAATTTTTCCTCTCAAACTGGCTATTAGTAACTGTAGGCTACCATGGACTGTAGCTGGAACTGGCCGCCTGTCATTCTTGGCTGAGCTCAAGCCAGGGCAATAAAACTACTATCAACCCTGTTCACAACAGCCACTGCCAACATTCTGATAGTGCCAGACCCTGTTCCATGTTTTTCATGCGCATTAACTCATTTAGTCCTCACTAATAATCCCATGGATAACTATTATTATGATCCTAACTTTGTAGAAGCTGAAACTGAGGCATAGAAAGATAGGAATAAGGGAAATGTGAAGGCAAAGTCTTATTAAGGAAGACCTGGCTGTTAATTACCAAGTCACAAGGATTATGATACATTATTACTTAGAAGTCACCCATATAGGAGGGGTGACCAAGAGTGAAGGGTGAGTTAGTGCGCTAGATGCAGGAGCTGGTAATTGTCCTGGACTGCAGTGAGAAAAATCAGAAACAAGGCTGGGTTTTTCTGGGGTCAGATCTGATGTCATAAAGATGACAGTAGCAATTTAGAAAAGTCACAATTCTATGTATTGAAGTCAGGCTTCACTACCCCAATTTGATGGAGGAAGAAAAATTACCAATATCTTGTCAAGTTGACAGCTCCTCAATTCTGGGGTTTGGCATCACAGCTTAGGGAGTGCTAGAATGCATCTACAACTTGCAGGGACAGGACTATGGTAAGCAAGGACTGACTGACACAAAGTAGATTTAATCTTTTTCAAGTCATTCATTTAATGTCCTTTGGAGTGTTTGGGAGCTCTTGGTTACTTGGGCTCAGACATTTATACAGTGAAATTTTTAATGCAACATTGAAATTCAAGTGGCGTATGAGATTACCCAATTCAGTTCAAATATCTACCTTCTACCATGAATACCTGCTCAAGTCAACGAATTCTCTTTATATCCAGAAAAGAGCAAGACTGATTAAGCACTACAGTTTTGTTGATCTAATAAGTAACACATCTAATAAATAAGTGAAGTTTTTGGCAGGGTCAGGGGACTCCTCCATCCTGCTAATTAACCAAAATTTAACTTTCTAAGAAGATGCTACAAGGGAAGGGGAAGATGAGTCTTTAACCTAAATTACTTGGAGCCCATGCATTTTCTGAAGCTTTAAGCAATGGTTTCTATGCATGTGTTTGGGTTTTTTTTTTTTTAATGGAAAGAATATCCTTAGCTTTTGTTTCATTGAAGAAGTCAGGACACTAGAAAAGATTAAGTGGTACAGGTATAAAGGCAATAAGTTAGAACTAAGAAAATTTCCATAATTCAATCTACTGAACTTTCTACACTGAACTAAAGGGATACCAAAAGTCCTTTTCACCAGAGAGGGGTTAACTGGTCATTACTATTCATGCTCTTTCCTTAGAAAATACACATTTGTATACTAATGGAATGTATCATAATAACCGATTGTAAACCTGGCCCTGACATCAGATCCTGAAGTTCAAATCCCAGACCCACTTCTTGCTGGCTGTATAAACTGGAAGAAGTTACCTAACATCTCTCTTGCTCAGTTCTCATCAGTGAAATGATTGTAACAATACACCTACCTCCTACTGCTGTTGAGAGGATTAAATTGCATTGTTTACAAAGCCCTTATCAAAGCACCTGGCATTTAAGAAATGTAAACTATGTGGTTATGATTATATAGTTGTGATGAAATGTTCCATTAAAAAAAATAATTTCCCCTAATTTGTAAGGTTTTTTTTTCCAGACATCTATGATGGACCAGCTGCCAGTCTTGAAGAATCTGGTCTCCATCTGCATTTAGTGCGTTATCCTTTGGATTATTTTGTTAGGTACCAAGGAATCCATTGGTTTATAGCTGCTTTTGTTTTCCAGTGATGACATTGTGCCAGGTTTTTGCAAGTTTCCTCAAATATGAGTTGTAACTTAATATTAAGCAAAGCTTGAAACTCTTGGCATCTACACTTCCTTATACTTGGCAAAATAGAACTTACTGTTCTTTTTTTTTTTTAATTTTTTTTTCAACGTTTATTTATTTTGGGGACAGAGAGAGACAGAGCATGAACGGGCGAGGGGCAGAGAGAGAGGGAGACACAGAATCGGAAACAGGCTCCAGGCTCTGAGCCATCAGCCCAGAGCCCGACGCGGGGCTCGAACTCACGGACTGCAAGATCGTGACCTGGCTGAAGTCGGACGCTTAACCGACTGCGCCACCCAGGCGCCCCAGAACTTACTGTTCTTAAGACAAAAGGCGCAGAGTTCTTTTGAGTTTTTACAAAACAATGTGTATACATGAGGAATTGTTGGTAATCCAAAAGCATAGAATTAAAATTCCCATAAAATATGTATTTTGTTTTAGCTCCTTTGCTTTTGATTTCAGCTCAGGTCATGTTCCCAGGGTTGTGGGATCAAGCCCCCTCGTTGGTCTTTGCAGTGAGCATGGAACCTGCTTAAGATTCTCTCTCTCTCTCTCTCTCTCTCTCTCTGCCCTCTCTCCCCTGCTCACGCTTTCTATCTCTAAAATAAAAATTTATTAATTAATAGAATATATATCCACCCCTCTAACTTCGCTGTCACAATCATAATCTAAGCCCTTTTTATCTTCCCTGCTTCTTCTACTTCTGTATGCTGTTGAAGTCCTCATCTGACTTTTACAGCTGCATTTACCTTTACAACATCACATCGTAGACTATTGTTTAATAAATACCAGCCAATCTCTTTCTAAGCCAATCTCTTCTCACATTCTGGACTGAGCACACTACTCCACTTCTGTTCTCAACGTTATAGAAAATGTTCCCGCTGTATTGCAGCCATGTGGCTTGAATGAAAACCATCATGCTCTAATGGATTTTACCCTCCCCAGTACCTGAAGTCATGTTTTACTTGTGTTTTCTACACTTTGCAATTGAAAGAGTGTTTGTTACATAGCCTAAACTCCACGTTAGAATAAAAACATCCAGTTTAAAGTTCAGCTCAAGGCTATCTCATCCAGAAGGTGTCCCTGAGTCTCCTATAGATGAGTAATCTGCTCAGGTGTAATAGTTTATTTACATGTCTCTTGTAGCACTCTCCAATTTCTAAGTTCTATAATAATATTAGTATGTGTACATAACTTCCTCCCCTGCTAAGCTCTTTGGTGAGTGTACAATAAACACCTGGTAAATGTTTATTGAACAAGTGAATGACTAGATGGATGAGGACAAAATCTTTGCAAAGGATTCTCTAAGCCTTCTTGCTTTTCATCCAGATGTTTGGCATCATAGAGACACTTCTGAAAAGGAAATAAATTGGTAATAAATGTTGTTTTCTCTCAGCTTCCATTCAAGTCATTAAGAACCAGTCATATCGTCACAATGTTCTAACTTCATGTTTGCGCTTCTTCAACTTTCACAGCCAAACACCTGCAGTTAACCAACCACTCATTCCAGAGTATTTTCAACATGACTCCAATTGGTCTGGGAGGTTAACCACCTCTGAGTGTCCAGCTGAAAACCAAACTAAACATCAGTATTTTCAAAGACTTCTTTAATAACATGTGAAAGCCAGAGATTTATCTTCTCTCATTAAGCAGCTCACTGGCCGGAGTACGCTGACCGCCTCTTGTCCACTGGAATCACAACATGGACACCTCTATTGTGAATACACTAAAAGGGTCAGGAAGTCCTAGAAGTTTCTATTTTCAAATGCTGTACATTAAGGTGTTAGAACTACTATTTTGCCAGACACCCAGACTGAAAGAAAATGTAACTAATTCTTAGCTATCACAGTTTCTCTCTCAGACCCTCCTTCCATTTCAGTCAATAGACTTCAAGTGAAAAATGCTACTAAACTTTCCCTTTAGAGCAGCAGTAATACCAGCTACACCACTACCTATCACTTTTAAACTAGGCTGTCTGGCTTTCAAGATCCAGGTCAAATTGTTCTGCACTAAAGGTATCAAAAATATTTCCTCTAATAACTCTATGTTTTAGGACACTCTAAACTAGCTTTACACTCTGCAAGATTACCTCCGTAAGATCAATAATACATGGCCAAATTTTTATCCTATATAACTAACACTATTTTATAATGTAGTTTGGTTTTTGTTTTATTTTGGGTTTTTGTTTGTTTGGTTGTTTGGTTGGTTGGTTTTGGGGGTTTTGTTGTTGTTGTTGTTGTTGTTTTTTGGTGAGTAGACAGGATAATATTTCATTTCAGATTTTGGATATCTTGAGAAAACAATGGTAAAAGATTCATTATTTATATTGTACATAGTGAATTGATGAAATCATTTTATATTTAGTGGGATTATAAATGACCACATAGTAAAAAGAAAAAAATTATTTTGATCTAGGAAAAAAAATATATATATATATATATATATATACATTTCTGTACTGAGCAAAACTCAAAATCACATAACATTGCTTATAAGAGGTTTACATATAAGCATAGCCAATCTCAAAATCTAACTTCAAATGTATTAAATATCTACTCTCTGCATAACATCTCATTAGGTTTTAAGCAGCATCATATGGTTGACTTTTGTTTTCTTAGAGGCTAGATGCGTATTTGGAGGGGTTGTGTAGAAATAATCAACAATAGGGGCGCCTGGGTGGCGCAGTCGGTTGAGCATCCGACTTCAGCCAGGTCACGATCTCGCGGTCTGTGAGTTCGAGCCCCGCATCAGGCTCTGGGCTGATGGCTCAGAGCCTGGAGCCTGTTTCCGATTCTGTGTCTCCCTCTCTCTCTGCCCCTCCCCCGTTCATGCTCTGTCTCTCTCTGTCCCCCCAAAAATAAATAAACGTTGAAAAAAAATTAAAAAAAAAAAAAGAAATAATCAACAATTAGTTCTTCAATGAGTACAGTATCTTCAATGGTACCTTTAGACATATTTCCTTGTGCTGCCCTTAAAACTAGAAGGTAAATACACTATATGAAAACATTCTACATGACTGGATCTAGCTATTATTCCTTGACTTGTTTCTAAGGCTATGCATACTTAAGGTTGTTGTTTATGAGCCTTGAGAGTCCCCATCCCCTAATCTGTGGCCTACCCGCCTGAAATGAGATTAAAATTCTCACCATCATTATTATTCTTTTGATTTATGTTATTTTTTTCACAGTGTGGGTAAATTTGCAAACTGGAGCAAATGGGGATATACCAGAAACTTAGAATGGATTTGTAGGAAATTTTCAAACTACCTGCATGGTAAGTTTCTCTCTAACCTTCCACTCAAAAAAAAAAAAAAAAAAAAATTGCATTACAGCTTGCTCTTACCCTGTATTTTTGGGTGTTTTTGTAATATACAAGTTTTCATTTTTTCCCCTCTAATTTTGGTACTGTATGTAAGGCAAAGATCTTCCCCTCTAGGTGATGGATTCAGGCTAACTCGATCCTTTCTAATCAAACAACAAGGTTATTTTGCCTAGAAATCTTTTAAAATTCTCCCTGGGAACCAACACAGCATGATATGGGTTGAATTTCCTGAGGACTTGGCTCTCTCCAGGTACTTTTGATAATCCGCATACAAAGCATTGTGCTGCTCCAGACTGATATTAGCCAGGCACATAAAAGCCACCAGCCACTGTAACCCAGGCAAAAACAAGCCAAAAATTGGTAGTCAGACTGTTGCTACAATTCAGATTCATGGCACTTAATTCAACATGCATTTATCAAAAAAATGTATGATATTCAAGACACTGAACATGACCTCAAGAAGTTTCACACATTGAGATAAAGTAGAAACTCACAGGAACTTAGATGCCATGTTTTTTTTAGTTTTTGCCTGTAGGGGAAAGAAGCTGGGAAAAGAAATTTGGTTATACTTAATTTTGGCTTTGAGAGATGGGGCCTAGGTCTTCCCAGCCTTGAAAAGAAATATAAATGACCAGGAAGAGGAAGGAGAAGAAGGAGAAGGAGAGGAATTTTTGAGGTTATTAAGTGTAATAAACTTGAATGATTACTATTTATTACTACTCTTCCTTAACAATTAAGACCCCAGTGTCTTTTTCTACTTGTAGGACTTTGCAAGATCAGAGAACTAACATGTATTTGGTAGCTAATTCATGTCAACCACTATACTAGGGATGAGGCATATATCTCTTTGCTTAGAGCAGTGGTAAGATGGACCTTGGCATTCCAAAATGTTGATACGAAAAGTAGGATACATTTTAATTTCTTTAGGAATTAATTAAATAACCTCTAACTGTGTGTGAAACAAATTCCCAGAACATTAAACACACTCATCTTCAAACCTAAATGTTAATAGATGCATTCGGAATTGTCAGCTGCTTGGAACTCACTCCATTATCAGTGCTAGGCAGAGCCATGTTGGAGGTGAGGCAAAAGAAAAACTATGTGTGCATCTCTATATTTATCAAAATATCCTCTCATAGTTTAAACCAAGTGGAAAGAGTTAATAAAAGTTCTACAATCAAAACAGTGTTCACACACCATTGTCAGTCCTCATAAACCACCTGGCAGACACCATGAGGGCCACCTTGGCTAAAAACTATGGACTGGTTAGAAATAACTGTTCCAGTTATGCAAAAATATAGGATGGAAAAACAAATAAATAATAGCCCATCTTTATTTCTAATTTTAATTTTTTCATCATGGATTTTTGTGTTAATTTTTGTTTATTTTCAAAATATTATTTTAATTATTGAGTTTTTTTCATGCCCCCTTAAATTTTGCTCCAAGGCAAGTGACATTTATCCCAGCCCATCCCTGTCCATTATTGTAACTTATCTAAGATTGATTTAAGTTTCAAAGTTTCTTTCCTGTCCACCTTGTTCATTGAAGCAAGACTCCAGTACCTTTTTTTGGTGATTAAAAAGTCAGACAATGGCTGGGAAAGGAATTTTAAAAATGAAGATCAATAATGCAAAACAAAACAACAAAAGAGCAATGTACTAATATTTGAGAGTTAACAGTATTTGCCTAGCACTTTTTCACTTGTGGCATTGAGAATGGTTTAATCTTACTTTGATCAACATTTAAGAATTTGCTATTTAGTGGGTTATAACTCTTTCATATTTTCAGAGATACTTTTTGAACCATTATACTGGTCAAAGCACAGCTGTGTGTATTATATCCCTAGTGTAGATTTAAGGGAACTAAAATTTTTAAAAGAAAAAATTTTGAACTTTTAAAAATTAGAAGAGTAATAGTTTTTCTGTGACTTTTTGTCACTGTACATGCAGAGCTGACAAGAAATGCAAGGACCCTGGTTAACCTCACCTCTAGATTATTGGAGTGACTAACTGAACACATTTTACTCAACTAAGTGGCTTGAATCCATTATGCAGGAATATAGTGAAGGTTTGCTTTTCAGTGAATGTTTCTTAAAACAAACAAACAAACAAACAAACAAAGAATGCTGATTATTTACATACATAATCAGCTCAAAGACAGAAAAACGTATTTCTTCAGTGCCTTTTTTCTAAATCTCACAGAGAAGGAACTATCCATAATAAACCAGAGGAATGAATTTCTCCAAGTCTTTTAGAGAACAGAGCAAACATTTGAGGTTGCAAAAAAGTAAGACCTCTGTACACCTGCATGCCAGTAAATGTGCCTAGAAAACTCATTATTGCATTCATTTCCTAACCAAAAATAAAGTCCTAGAATCATAATTTGGGTCTGCTTTGTTAGACACTACTAAAGTATTCTAACACTGTTTATGATAAAGAGTACTAAGACTTTTTAAAAATCCAGAGTCTGTGTTTCCCTTGAGTTTCTAAATTTCCTTTTTTATTCGAAATACCATTGCATTTATACACTACCTCTTGCCATTCTTCATTAAGAGGCAAATTAATGCCTTTATTTTGTCCCAGATATGTGGCATGTTGTACACAGTTGACTCTGTCCTTCAATGAGTAATGAATTTTGATCTTCTATATTTAGCCTTCCCCATTCTCCCCCTTTCGTCTAGAAAGAATGGATTCCCACTTTCCACCTTAACACACTTAGTGAATTGCTTTTAATTTGGAACCTCCAAGAAAACGTTTCAGAAATGTCTTTATAACTTTTGTTCTCTGATGAACTCATCACTGTTGTCAGAGTCAGACCTTATTTGAATCCCAGGTCCAACACAGACAAGCCGAGTGACCCTCATGTAGGCAAATTACATTACCCTCTGACCTCCTTTCTTATCAGCTTCTTGTGGATAGTAGTGCCTACCTCAAAGCAGAACTGTAGGGATTAAAGCAATAACATATCTAAAGTGCCTACTACTGATTACTAGCAATTTCAAACAGTTCAGCTCAACAGATGCTGCCTTCCATCCTCCTGGGAAGAGGCTAGGCAGGCAGGGACTTATAGGGCAATGGACTTCCCTGAGAGGAAATGCAATGTATCTCATGCAAAGTCCATAGAAAACAAGGTGGACCATAAGTGTAAGACACTAACCTCTGTCCTCATCTAAGGTGGTTGATTTTTTTGCTTTTGTTAGTTTTGGTACAAAAATCAGTCAAAAGCTGGCTCTGCCCTAGCTTTACAGAACTTTTCCAGTGGGATATAGTAAAAGGATTTTCTTTCCATTTCTTTGGTCATTTTCCAATTTCCTAAGGGTCATATTTGCTGAAGTACACAGTAATTTTTTTTCTTTCCCCTACTAGGAAAGCCTAAGATGAAATCTTAATTTCTTTTTTTTTAACATTTATTTATTTTTGAGGCAGAGAGAGACAGAGCATGAACGGGGGAGGGTCAGAGAGAGAGGGAGACACAGAATCTGAAACAGGATCCAGGCTCTGAGCAGTCAGCACAGAGCCCTATGCGGGGCTTGAAATCAGGGACCGCGAGATCATGACCTGAGCCGAAGTCGGACGCTTAACGACTGAGCCACCCAGGCGCCCCGAAATCTTAATTTCTTAAACACTGGGTGTTTTGTTAAATTCCCATCACAAGTTTTCGTGACCTGTGATAAGAAAAGACTTTTAGAGAAGACCACAGAGACCTTAGGACACTGCTGCTTACAGATACTACTGTTTCTGGAAGGCATTGAATAAAAACTGCTAAATTGTTAACTTCAAACATTGCCTTGGTTTCTACATCAAATAACAAAGATTTCTGAAAAAGTTTTATTTTTTATTCCAACTTCTAGACAGACTTTTTTGCTTTCTTCAACAAAAGCTAACCTTCTTTTCCTTTACTTATTCCCAGTGGGGCAAACCCTCATTCTGTTCCTAAAACCCATCAATTTCTTGCCTTGGGGCAAAGCGCCCTTTGATGTGAATGGGAGCTTGAATGTGGCCCAAAATGTGGGGACAAGACACAGGGATGAGATGGTAAACCAGACCTTGACATTTAATATTCATAGCCTCAGATTTACTTCCCATGATATTCAAGTAGGAGGAATGAAAATATATCCATATTTCAGCAAAAACCCTTGTTATTCTTTCTAGCTTTATCATTAATTTATTTGGAAGGGTAGTTGAGGGGGAAGACTGCAGAAACGTAAACTGGAGTTACAAGTCCAATCCTGTTCTCCTCTAAACATGTAGCATTTCCCACGTGTTTTGTTTTCATGAATTTTTCAACCCATCACCAGGTTTAGCCACTGTGTAGATCATATTCTTGCCAAGCCAAAACATTATTGTGACACTCTAAAAATCAGCTTTTCTGAATTAAAGCAAAATCTGTTCAATTAGTGAAACTAATAAGTTGCATCAACTATTTATAAGTTTATTTTCAGAAGTGGGGAGGGGCAAAGAAAGAGGGAGAATCTCAAGCAGGTTCCATGCTGTCAGCTCAGAGCCCCATGTGGGGCTCCAACTCAAGAACCTTGAGATCATGACCTGAGCTGAATTCAAGAGTCAGACGTTTAACTGACTGGGCAGGTACTCCTAGTTACATCAATTCTTGTAAATATCCTTTAATCACAGATAATCTTGGTTAAATCCCTATTCTTCTTGTAGTTAAGACTCAAGAGTGAGGGCACCTGGGTGGCTCAGTCAGCTAAGCATCCACCTTCGGCTCAAGTCTTGATCTCACAGTTTGTGACTGTGAGCCCCCTGTTGGGCTGTGTGCTGACAGCCTGTTCAGAGCCAGGAGTCTGCTTTGGATTCTGTGTCTCCCTCTTTCTCTCTGCCCCTCCCCCCATTCATGCTCTGGCTCTGTCTCTCTCTGTCTCTCTCTCAAAAATAAATATCAAAATTTTTTTTTAAAAAAGACTCAAGAGTGATAATTATTAATCATTTAATTATCAAAGATTTGTGCCCACATTGGCTATATTTTATTTCAGCTTTAAATGGGAAAAATTGAGGGGAATTATTGTGATTCTTCTTCAACATGTCAAAATAAAAATTTTTCTGCCACCATCTAGAGACAATTTCTAGCTAGCCAAAATGATAATAATGGATACTTCTAGATTAGTATGGATGATTTTCCCTTTCTCTCTTTATACCTTTTTTTCTCTTTGTTTTCCAAATTTTCTACAAGGAGCATGTCCTGTTTTAGTAATAAGTACAAAATATTTTGATCAAATGAGGTATAAGGTAACTTTCTCCGAGGACAAAGTTTCCCACCATTTTGTGGAGAAGATGTGTTTTGAACAAGATGCTGGATGAATGTCACTTGGCAGAGAAGAGGAGAAGAGCAACGCTCGGAGAGTAATGACAGATAAGGATTATCTCACAGAAAGTATCATCTGGTGGCAAGCCTTGAAGCACATTTGAAGGTTCTTAGAATTTATGGATATTTGTATTCACTGTAATTTTCCTAGCATGAATTGTTCAAAAGCAAACATATTTTATAATGATGATTCCTATAGCAATGGTTGCACAAACTAGATACTTTGCTATATTCTCTTTGATTGATTTGATTGATTACTGCTTTGTCCATTCATTGGTTTTCCAACTTTTTTGTTCATAACCCACAGAAGGAAATATATTCTAAAGGACAACTCAACACACACATGCACACATATACATTCACATCATTACCGAGATCTATTTCAATATCTGTACCTGTATCAGGACTCCCCATATCTATATAAAATTGTTCTGCTGCAACACCTATCCTTGCAACACTCCTGTTCTATCTTGTTCTGTTTCATTCTATTCCATTCTGCTTAAAAGTAAATACTGGCCATGTCCTACTAAATTATTTCTATGATGTACTTGTGACTTAAAAAACACGAGTTTAGTACATTCTTAGGTGACAAAGTCCCCCTGCCTGAAAGCAGAAGTCTAGCAAATACATTATTGTAGCAGTCCTGGTTTGACTTTAAATGCCAGGGCCATGGCTATATAAAAGAAAAAATAAAAGAATTATCAGGACTTATTTAGGGACATTTTAATGGAGGCAAGAAAGAGAGAGCTAAGGTAACTCTAGTGTTATGTTCCTAAAGGATCTGAAGCCAGTCACTCTTTGGATAGTGTTGGAAACACCAGATTAGTGTTTTAAGGGTATGATGCCTTTAACTTTTTGCTTCAGACAGAAATTGTTCAGCAATTTTTCATTCATTTTAAAATGATCAAATTTCTTAATTTGCCTTTTTTCCCATTTTACTTTTTATGACTTTTATGTCTCCTCCCTCCATTAATTTATAATGAGGACACAGGAAGCTATTCTGATTTCTACTTCCTTCTCCAGTGAATTTTAACATAAGCATGGTATTCTGCAAGGACACATGTGCCAGACATGTTGGAAAACAAACTGGTTTACTGAGATAATACTTCTTGAAAAGTTGTATGTGTGCAGTTTTCTCCTCCTTGTTCTCCAGCTCTCTGTGGCAATGGAAAGGCATATTCTCTACTTAAAAGATGGAAGGGTTTGACCTAAGAATTTAGTTCAAATCCTAGCTCCTGACACTTAATAGTCATATAATCTTGGAGAAGGACATAGCTTCTTAATCAGTCAGAATGTTTTCAGTGGCAAGTGACACAATCCCACATCAACCTGGATAGAGCAAAAAGGGAAACTGTTGGCTTCCAGGACTGAGTCAGTAGCTTGTAAATACTGATTCCAGGAATCTACAGCTCTCTCCACCAGTCCTCTGTTGGCTTTATTCTCAGTCTCACAGTAACTCTCTTCGAGGTAGAAAAACAGAATATGCCTAACAACTCCAAACTCACATTCTTCAGCTTAACAACTCTAAGGTGAAAAGAATTGCTTCCCTATTTGTTCCAGAAAAAAATGCCCTGAGGCTAATGCTGATTGATTCTAATTTACCTGAATTGGGTCACATGCTGATCTCTGAACCAGTTGCTGTAGCAAAAGAGTATGCACTGCCCTCATTTGCAGAGCCTGGAACAAGAATCCACCCATAACAGCTGGGGGAAGAGCCCACCATCTAAACTATAAGGATGCAGAATAAGAGTTCTCCAAAGGGAAATTAAAACATACTTATAAGGAGAAGAGTCAAGAAATAAAAGAGGTCGACTTTATCTCTTCAAGCCTAGTTCTCTTATATCTAAAATATGGATGATAGTGCATAAGCTTAGGGTGAGGATTAGAAATTGCAAGCAGGTAAGACCAAGTCAAAAGAGTAGGTACTCAATGACAGAGCAAATGACAAAAGATCAAGTAAATGAGATAAAATAACAATAGGTGAATGTGGGTAAAAGGGTAACACTAGTGTTCCTTTTACTATATCTATTATACTTTTTAAAATTTGAAATTATTTCAATATAAAAAGTTTTTTTAAAGAGTAGTTTCTCAGAAGTTATTGTTAATATTTCTCCCAAGCCTAGCTCATCAATATTCATGGTTATGAAATCTTTATAAGAGATTTTGCTTTTAGTCCTCCAAAGTGTGTTAGAATCTTACACTATTAACAAAATCAACTTAACACAGATGTTGGGTGCTAAACTACTTAAACAAACAGTATTTTAAGATTCACTGAAGCTAGTTGAAGCTAGAGATACTGTCACATTCATAATTTGTTATCAATCATCATAAGTAATATAAAGTACCAATCTGGAGAAATTGTTTATCACCAGAGAACCCAGAGTCCCTTGGAAAAATGTTTTCATTCCAAAAGTGAAGCCTTTGGGGGCGCCTGGGTGGGTCAGTGGGTTAAGCATCCAACTTTGGCTCAGGTCATGATCTCACAGTTTGTGGGTTTGAGCCTTGTGTCCGTCTCTGTGCTGACAGCTCAGAACCTGGATCCTGCTTCGGATTCTGTGTCTCCCTCTTTCTCTGCCCCTCCCCCACTCATACTCTGGTTCTCTCTCTCTCAAAAATAAAATAAACGTTAAAAAAATTTTTTTTTAAGTGAGGCTTTTGGTAGTAAGTGGAGAAACCTAATCAGCCACACAAGCAATAGGAGAGTAAGATAACAATAAGGATCTAGAGGGACATTCTAAGGGTAAAAGAGCAGGGGTCAGCCATTCTTTCTCAAGACAGAAGGGCAAGGAAAAGAAAATGTCTAGGGACCACCAGAACTTACTTAGAGATTTTTTAAAAATCTTATCTTTAAATTTACAAGGAAAAAAAATTTCTATGAGTCATAAAAAAATGAACGTAATACTATATGGAATCTTGATTTGCCTAGGGAGTCAAAAGAATTCATGATGTGTCACATAATCAGATGCAGTTTGTGCTACGTGATGTGAACTGGTTTGAAATCCCCTTTATGACTAAGGAATAAGTGACTGAATTTCCAGAACATGGAAGAGGCAAGCTGTACAGATCTTGAAACCATTGATTCACAGCCTGTGTCGAAGAGTCCATTTTTCTCATAAAGCCAAACTGTAGTTATGGGCCTTGGAATATGTGGCTACATTTACAGTGAGATTTGAGCAATCTGTAGAAAAGTGGATTCAGGATGCAATGTCTGTTATTCCTAAAACTTACTATCCTAAAATATGTGTCTGTTCACTTTCTACACGATTGATCCCACTAAGGGCGAGAGGGAAATTGGAAATGGGCATAAAGAACAGGAGAAAAAAACCCAAAACAACAAAAAGAAAACAGAGTAAGCACCAGAGTTCAACTTGACCTATTTTCAATTTTTTTCCCCCATTGGGCCAATCTGACTGAAAGTTAAGGTTTATGAAGGAAAATAAGGACTTCTATGTCTGTGTAAGTATATAGACCAGAAAAGATCATTTTACTTAGATTGGCCTAGCTCCCATTTGATAAGTGGGAAAACAGAAGTTTAAAGATGTTGAGAAATGTAGCTATTGTAGTGCCCAAAAGAATGAGGACTCTGAGGTTAGAGAATTCCATTTTCTGAATTACAAGGAAAAAGAGAGGATTTACTTAGAAAAACTACATAATTCAGCACAGATGCACAGATAAAAAGCAAACTAATCCTTAGATGAACATTAAGGCAAATGAGTTAATTATTTAAGAATTCTGTGGCTTACCCGTTCTTAGTCTGCCTAATTTAGTACTACATATCAGCAATGGGTTTATGAGTAATTATTTTCAGATTCCTTCTGAATGAAGACTGCAGAAAATTGAGAGGAGTCAGGTAGCAGAAGAGAGTTAATCCTTCTGGAGAAAACCTAAAGTATGCATTTTCTTTTTAAGTTCCAGAACCTAGATATAAAAGGTTTTTGTGTATTGCCGTGCATAGTGTGTATTTGTAGGGTTTTGGTTGTCTGCGTTTGTTCCTCTTGATTTAGTGACACATTCTCATCCTTTCCAATGAAGTCCCACTTTGTTGATGTGTGTGCCGGGATCATCTATGTAAGTGACTGTGGTCAAGTGGTAGGCCCATGACACAAGCTCAGCCAATTGGGTTCCCTTTTGAAGGACTTTAAATCGTGAGTCAAAATGCAAACACCTAAAATCTGTGGAGGTATTTAATTTTAGGATGAAAGAGACCACCCACCTTTTCCTGCCACCTGGACGCCTCTTTCCTGTATTTCCTTGAGTTTCCACCTTCCCTTTTGTTCAATAGAGGTATCCAATATCATTTTAGTTCACATATTTTCTATTTAAATCTCAGCCCTCAGGTTATACAGCTTAGTGGGGGGGGGGGGGGGCCTGCTATTTCTCAAGACCTAGCACATTGCCTGGCACTGAAGTGATCTTCAATAAATATTTTTTTGAATGACCGCTGTGATTAAGGTCCATGTTGACTACCACTGAAGCTTACAGAATGATCACCTGGTGTTGGGATAGGCATAGGAAAGGAAGAACATGATTGAATAAGTCATCTTTTTACCTCCCATAGTGCCTTATGCAGAGAAGGTGCTCAATAAATATTTGAATTAAAAACATGAAATCCTATAAAAAATGTATTTCAGTGAAACCCAAACTGATATAATTTCGCTAGCCCTTTTTTATAACCTAAGGTTTGTCATACTGTACTAAATAAGCCAACATAGACAGGAAAAAATGAGAGCCTGCCAAAGTTGGGAACTTTCATGTCCCCTTTCACTTTTGCCATCGAGTAATTTTACCATCCTCTGAGAGCAACAGAGCGGGGTCTTTTCTCATCCAGGCCTAAGGAATAATAAACAGCCCTGCCTTTCTTTAAGTGCCAGAGCCAGAAACAGGAAAAGCTGGAGAAAATTCTCAGGAGGAAATGCTAATTTGACCTCTCTCCACAAAATGTTGACACTTGACAGCTCTGTTTTTTCAGAGTCTGACACCAAGGTGTTATCAGGGTAAAGGAGGTCTTTTTAAGTTGTAAACAGGGCTTGGAGTTCTTTGAAGAGAGCCAACATGAGCTCTGGGAACTGGAAATGTTTACCAGGTCTATTTAAGATTTGAAGACCTGTGACAATGTATTTTTTGCCCATAACCTTCTTAGTCTTTGCTTCTGGGCCTAAAATAACATTTTTTCTTTTTTTTTTTTTACTGCCAAAGGTAAGCATTGGAAAAACTGTGTATTTATGGATAATATATCAAGAAAGTCTTAAGGGTAGAATATTGCCAACAATCTGCCACTTTAGGATAGTGCAAATAGATTAAACTAATGTCCCAAACCCAAGCAACAACCGTCGGGCAGAATCCTTCCTATCCCACTCAGGCTCCTGCACATTGTAAGCATCAACAACTAGAATACCAAGGTGCCCAAAGGAAGCTTTCAACAATTTGGGACACACTTGAGTGAGAATAAAGTCAGTTCCAAGGTTTTGTCATTTGGGACAAGTGACATGATAGTTCATGTCAATTCTAGGACCAAATGGATGAACAAGATTCAGAAAATATGAGTTTGAGTAGCTTACCAGCTGGAAAAATCATTTGATCCCTGAGTTTTGATTTCTTCATCTATAAAAAGATAACAATTTTTGCAGGGTTCCTGTGAAGATTAAATTGAATAAATTTTTTGCCTACTGTAAGGCACTATATAGGAGATGATGTTGATGATGATAAAAAGCAGTAAAGAAAAAGATGTTCACAAATAGGGCAAATGATTCAAACCACGCCAAAGTCTCTAGAGAATTCTGCCATCTTTGCTGAGAATCTTCGTTGTATTTTTCTCTGCCAAAATTGAAGGTTTTCTGCTCCTGTTCTGTTTTTCTTTGAACTACAGTTCTCATAACTTCTAGGTGATGGCTTGAAGTTCAAGCACAGAAATGAGAGTCGTGGATGAAAGAACTTTGAGAGTGCTATGGTTTCACATCACAATTGGGGTGGTCCCAGGAAAACAGCCCTCTGAACATGACAGTCTCTACTCCTAGTAGGAAAGGGAGAAACTGAAGTCAGGCTCTGGGCTCCTGGTAAAATTGTAGCCAGCAATGGCTTTGCAGCTTCTTAACTGTCTTCTGACTCTACTTATTTGGGTCTGTTCCAGAATATTCAGGTGCCATCTTAGAGCCTCATCTCAGCAAATGTGAGGACAAGTCCGATGAGTTTATTATTGAGCAGCTGTTGTAGGGGTAGGTCAAGGAAGCTTAACCCTCTTTTCTAGGTCCAGCAACAGAAATCTAGCCCCTCTCACTCTTGAAGGAAATATTTTGCAGCCTTAGAAATTGCATAACCCCCACCTGTCCCAGAAGCTGCCAATGATCACTCTCAGGACTTTTGCTATGGCTTCTGATGGCCTTTTCTTCAAATTTTTCTTCCTTGGTCCTTCAAGGTTTCTCTCTCTTTGTCCCCTTACATCTGCTGCTAGGTCTGTGAAAATACACAACCCGTAGTGTGCTGATTTTTTAGCAGACCCAGTAGCCTCATAAAAAAAAAAAAGAAAGAAAAAGAAGAAGAAAGAAGGAATCAGAAAACGATTCATATGTATAATAAAGAACTCTTGTAATTTTTCCATTTGCTCTGCTTAATTACTGAAACTTAAACATTTAAAGATTTTGTCAACCAGTCTATTGGTATGTCAACAATCACAAAACAAATGTTCACAGAGTACAAAGCATTTTACTAAATGAGAATCATTATTGAAAATAGTCAGTCCCCTCTGCCAAACATTTTAGAATCCCTAAAGTACTTACAATAATTAAAACTCCCACTAGATTTCAATTTGCAAAGGGTATTTTATAAAACTACTGTGCTGTCCGTGTCAATTTTTAAAAATATTTTTCATGAAGATTATAAATTGACAAGCTCGGTGCCGAAAAAAAAAAAAGGTTTAAATACAGATAAACACAGAGATCATCCATAGTCTTACCACCAAAAGTTAACCGCTCAAATAAATTTGCTCTATTTCTCTCCTATCCATATTATTTTTCAGTTGTGCCTATATTATGTATACAGTTTTCTAGTCCATTTTTTCATTAATGAGCATTTGCATTCACCAGGAAACATTTATATAGAGAGTTTTAATAAATGTCTATTAAATAAAAAAGTAACCAGGGCAGCTGGGTGGCTCAGTCAGTTAATTGGCCTGCTCTTGGTTTCAGCCCAGATCATTATCTCATGGTTTGTGAGTTTGAGCTCCTTGTCGGGCTCTGTGCTGGTAGCATGGAACCTGCTGGGGATTCTCTCTCTCCCTAGCTCTCTGCCCCTCCCCCCCTTTCTCAAAATAAATAACTAAACTTTAAAAAAATAAATAAAAATAAAAAATAAAAAGTAACCAATGGTACCTTAGTAAATGAAACAATAGACATTCATTAAAATTCTATTTAAGAAAAATTTTCTAATTAATTATATATTTAAATATATACTTTATATGTTAATATATTTAATGTATTTTAATGTATAAATGTATAAACATATAAATTTATTTATTTATTTATTTATTTTTTTTTTAATTTTTTTTTCAACATTTATTTATTTTTCGGACAGAGAGAGACAGAGCATGAACGGGGGAGGGGCAGAGAGATAGGGAAACACAGAATCGGAAACAGGCTCCAGGCTCTGAGCCACCAGCCCAGAGCCTGACGCGGGGCTCGAACTCACGGACCGCGAGATTGTGACCTGGCTGAAGTCGGACGCTCAACCGACTGCGCCACCCAGGCGCCCCAAAACATATAAATTTAACGTATAAAGATATATACATCTTTACTATATATTTTATACATTAACTATATATATTTCATATGTATTTAATATTATATTTACTAGTACATTGATATATATTAATATATAAGTGAAAGGTTCATGTAGATGTGCCTTTATGTTCTTTGAAATAATTGATGTTGTGAATATTTCTATACCTAAGTTTGTCTGCATCTTGGATTATTTCCTTAGGATATATTTCCCAAGTGGAAATATTAGATCAAATCATTAGAACTTTTTTTGTGTGTTATAGTTATTTTGGGATCTTGATACAGGGGACTATAGCAAATTTTAAATCCTAAGCCAATTTCACGTCAGTCTTCATTGAAGTCATGAAAGAAAATGAAATCTTTTTAGTAATAATAATGTATTTAGCATTTTACCTGAGCTCTTCTAAATCTATTTTACACTGTATCTCATTTAATGCTCCCAACAACCCTGACAGGTAGACTCTATTTAAAATACTATTTAACAGAATATGATAGAGGCCCACAGAGTTTAAATAAGTGGCCCAAGGTCACAGGTAGGGATGGTCAGATTCAGCATTTGAACCCATGCAACCTGACTCCAGGACCTTGATGCTTCACTACTACCTGCCCACTAATAAGATAGAAATTCTTTAGCTCCTAGGACAGAAAAGAGAAGTAGCAAAACTTCCTCCTATAGAATGTTATCTTACTGTTCATTTTCTCTTTCCTTCCACTAAAGAGAATGATCTAACTTGGGTGCCGGCAGGGTAGAATAAAAGCCATCGCGGGGCACACTGGCCAGAGAGGCTGAGTTAGGATGTTGCTGAAAGCAGTGGATGTTCTGAGAAGGAAATTTCCAGTGAAAACCACAGAGGGGTGTGGTAGAAACTCCATTCAGATATTCAGACATTGCTGTCGCTAATGTATCAACTCAATACACAGGCGACAAAGAGACAAATTTGGTTTGGATGGAGTGCGGGAACCATAAAGTAAGAGCTAGGTAGGAAAAGCTCATCTATTGACTGTAAATGCCCTAGGAAAGGACATGTGTCTTTTCCTATATTTATACCCCAGCCAGCACTCAGCACACTTCCTGGAATTTAGAAGCCCTCCATGGCTGAATGAAAATACACTATGCTGCTTACCAGAGAGACGCTGAGGTCAACCCTCCAATGGAAGACAAGGGAAACAGTCCTGCTTAGATATGACTAGTATGAGATCAAAGGACTGGGTTTGTAGAAAGATATTTTACCTATAGGATGAGTGAGTGAAAGGTAAACTCCTACCCAGATTGAAGAAACAAAGGCCTAAATAAAAGAGATAATTTCCTATTTTAGAGATGTAAGAAAAAATGCATTAGAATTTAGTAAATCATTACATGAAAACAGGAGGCTAACAGAATTTCTACCCTGCCCTTGAATTGAAGACTTTAACACAGGAAAATGTTTTGGTTCTGTTTATGAATTCAGATGTTTTAAGCAGAACTATGTTAACATTTAACGTTTTTATTTAAGAAAAGTTTCTTGAGCAGATTGTCATTAAAATAGAAGGCAAGGAAATGACAACAAGAGGGTAAGGGAAAGGCCAAGGTAAGGGAGATAGAACCCTGAGAATGCTTAAGCCAAGGCAGGCCTGGGGTTCTAAAGAAGAGTTATTCATGTAGTTATTTAACTTCTTGTGATTTATGCAATTTTAATATATTACACTAGATGTAATTTTTACAGATTGGAATTTTTGACTTGATCATTTGATATCATATCATTTACAGTTGGTGACTATGGCTTTTATGCTGCTTTGGCCCATAAATCTTAATATGGGACCATAAGTCACTAAATTTTAAATGATGCTGATAAGATCACAATGATGATGGAGACCTTTTTCCATATCCATCTGCTTATCTCACAATTGATTCAAAGTTCACTTTCAAACATTTGACAATTTTATATGCCTGTTCTTCTCAGAGGTTATTTTGCTTTTTTAATTTTTGTTTTGTTTTGTTTTGCTTCTTAAATTTTTATTTTAATTCCATTTAGCTAACATATGGTGTTATATTGGTTTCAGGTATAAAATATAGTGATTCAACCATTCCATACATTACCCTGTGCTTATCACGACGATGTGTGGCATAGAGTTTACTTAAAATAAATTAAAAAAAAAATTAAGTGCACTCCTTAATCCCCTTCACCTATTTCATCTATTTCCCCACCCCCCCTCCCTTCTGGTAACTATCAATTTGTTCTCTGTAATTAAAAGTCTGTTTCTTGATCTCTCACTCTCTGTTTTCCTTTGCTCATTTGTTCTCTTAAATTCCACATATGAGTGAGATCATGTGATATTTGTCTTTCTCTGAATTATTTATTTCACTTATCATTATACTCTCTATCCATGTCATTGCAAATGACAAGATTTCATGCTTTTTCATGGCTGTGTAATGTTCCATTGTGTAAATACACCTCTTCTTCTTTATCCATTCATCAATCAATGGACATTTAGGATGCTCCCATATCTTGGCTATCATAAGTAATGTTGCTATAAACATAGGGGTTCATGTATCCCTATGAATTAGAATTTTTGTATTCTTTGGATAAATATCTAGTATCACAATTACTGGATCATAGGGTATTTCTATTTTTAACTTTTTGAAGAATCTCCATACTGTTTTTCACAGTGGCTGCACCAGTTTGCATTCCTACCAACAGTGCACTAGTGTTCCTTTTTCTCCACATCATTACTAACACCTGTTACTTCTTGTGTTGTTAATTTTAACCATTCTGACAGGTATGTGATGATATCTCATTGTAGTTTTGATTTCCTTTCCCTGATGGTAAGTGATGATGAACAACTTTTCATGTGTCTATGGGCCATCTGTGTGTATTCTGTGGAGGAATGTCTGTTCATGTCTTTACCCATTTTTGTTGGATTATTTGGTTTTGGGGTTTTGAGTTTTATAAGTTCTTTATATATTTTGGATACTAACCCATTATCAGATATGTCATTTGCAAATATCTTTTCTAATTCCATATGTTGCCTTTTAGTTTTGTTGATTGTTTCCTTCTCTGTGTAGAGTTTTTTTTTTTTTATTTTAATGTAGCCCCAATAGTTTATTTTTGCTTTTGTTTCTCCTGCCTTAGAAGACATATCCATAAAAAAAGTTATTATGGCTCATGTCAAAGAAGTTATTGCCTATGTTCTGTCCTAGAAGTTTTATGGTTTCAGGTCTCACATTTAGGTCTTTAATCCATTTTGACTTTATTTTTGTGTATGGTGTAAGAAAGTGGTCTAGTTTCTTTCTTTTGCATGTTGCTATCCAGTTTTCCGAGCATCATTTGTTAAAGAGACTGTCTTTTTCCTACTGGATATTTTTTCCTGCTTCATTGAAATTAATTGTCCATATTGTTGTTGATTTATTTCTGGGTTTTCTATTCTGTTCCACTGATCTATGTGTCTGTTTTTGTGCCGGTACCATACTGTCTTGATAGTGATAGCTTTGTGATATGGATTGAAATTCAGACTTGTGATACCTCCAGCTTTGAGTTTGTTTTTCAAGATAGCTTGGGCTATTTGGAGTCTTTTGTGATTCTGTACAAATTTTAGGATTGTTTGTTCTAGTTCTGTGAAAAGTGCTGTGGCATTTTGATAGGAATTTCATTAAATGTGTAGATTGCTTTGGGTAGTATAGATATTTTAATAATATTTGTTCCTCTAATCAATGAGCATGGAATGTCTTTCCATTTCTTTGTGTTGTCTTCAATTTCTTTCATCAGTGTTTTATAGCTTTCTGAGTGTAGATCTTTCACATCTTTGGTTGGGTTTATTCCTAGGTATCTTATTATTTTTGGTGCAAATGTAAATAGAATTGATCCCTTGATCTCTCTTTCTGCTGCTCCATTATTGGTGTATAGAAATTCAACCAATTTCTGTACATTGACCCTGTATCCTGCAACTTTACTGAATTTGTTCATCAGTTCTAGCAGTTTTTTGGGTGAGTGTTTTCGGATTTCTATAGCATCATGTCATCTGCTAACAGTGAAGTTTTCCTTTTTCCTTGCCAATTTATTCCTTTTATTCCTTTTTGTTGTCTGATTGCTATGGCTAGGATTTCCAGTACTATGCTGAATAGAAGTGATAAGAGTGGACATCATTGTCTCGTCCCTGACCTTAGAGGAAAAATTCTGTTTTTCCCTATTAAAGATTCTTCACAGAGTTTAAATAAGTATTTGGAATCTTGCTGTATTTATTAGGGGCAATGTTAGCTGGTAAAGAATATAACCTTTAAGACCTGGATTCCAGTCCCATCTCTGCCAATTACTGGTTGTGTGACCTGGAGTTAAGTTAACTGAGTTTCAGAGTTCTCACTAGAAAGTGGAGAAAATAATGTCTATTTAATAGGGCTGTTGTAAGACATAAATGGCATGATATATATACGAAGAATTTAGCACAGTGTCTGGTACTTGGTGAGCAACAAATAAATAGTAGCTGTTGCTGACCCTAATTCAACTCTTCAGGATTTGCAAAATGGACCATAACTATTACAAGAACAGGATTCCTCATGAGACTCCCATAACTTCCTGGATATGGGTAGGCCAGAAATTCTCTGGGAACTGTTGAAACATTTGCTTCCAGATCTGATGAATTCCAGGGCTTGCGAAAAATGCAGAAGTGAAAACCATTAACTAGCATCTGCAAAAATCATTATATATGAATGGGTGAAAATTTCATGTCCATTCTCATTGGGTCTCAACCATATTTCAGCTCCTGGTGTCTAGTTTTTGCATTTACTTTGTCCTTTTGCTTCAGGCTTTCTTCAGTTCTTCTGTTTATGTCAATGAGTTCCCTGTGGCCTCATGCGCAAAGTTGAGGATGAAGACTTGATTATGAAAGGAAAAATAGAACTTCAATTAGGAAAAGCCATTGTATGACTTTACAGGTAAAAGGAAATGTGTGGCCCAGTAGTGAATTCTCCGTTTTCCTATTTGTTTGTGATTACTTGGGTTTTGAAAGCTGGAAAGGATACCCTGTACATTCCTGTACATTGTTCCTTCAGTTCTAAAATAAACACATGATTCTCGTTACAAGAAAAAAATTTCTAACTATGTATGGAAACGGATGTTAACTACACTTACTGTGACCATTTTACAATATATACAAATATCAAGTTATTTTGTTGTACACCTGAAACTAATATATGTTACATGTCAAGTATATCTCAATTTCAAAAATAAATTGGGGCACCTGGGTAGCCCAGTTGGTTAAGCATCTGACTTCAGTTCAGGTCATGATCTCATGGTTTGTGGGTTCGAGCCCTGTGTCAGGCTCTGTGCAGACAGCTCAGAGCCTGGAGACTGCTTTGGATTCTGTGTCTCATTCTCTCTCTACCCCTCCCCCGCTTATACTCTGTCTCTTTTTGACTCTCAGAAATAAATAAAATGTTTAAAAAATTTAATAAAAGTGAATTAAAAATAAATAAAATTAACACATTAAAGAAAATTCAAATATATAAAACTTGCTCCAACAGGCCCTCAGTATGGGATATGATAATGTGCATGAAGCCAATGGGCAGAATTTGTGGAAAAATTTCACTACTAGTTAATAAAAAAACAAGGCCTGCGTTTACACATGTGATAATTTGAAGCCTAAGGTTGAGGTGAATACTTTTTATAAGTGAAACTCACAGTTGTACAATGGAATTAATTTACCAAAATACTTTTGTCGATTTAAAATAGGCAAGAGGTGGGGCACCTGGGTGGTTCAGTCAGTTGAGCGTCCAACTTCAGCTCAGGTCATGATCTCACAGCTCGTGAGTTCGAGCCCCACATCGGACTCTGTACTGAGCTCAGAGCCTGGAGCTTGCTCTGGACTCTGTGTCTCCCTCTCTTTCTGCCCCTAACATACTCGCATTCTGTCTCTGTCTCTCTCAAAAATAAATAAACATTAAAAAAAATTTTTTTTTTAATAGTCAAGAGGTTAGCTATGTTAAAAAAAAAAAAAGCCAAGAGACATAGACAAAAGCCATCAACCTCCTTTCTTGAAGTACACATTAACTTTATAGCATGGGCCTTATTTCTTACCTGTAATTTAATAAACTAGGATAGTAATAAAAAAAATAGTTAAAGGGAAGAGCTATAATACATTAGCTAGTAGTTTTTAAAAATTAAGTAAACTGAAAGAAGATACTACCAGATACAAAGATAAAATAAGAAACCAGAATAAAATAAAGAAGATGGAGTGAAAACAAAAGTTATGAAAGAAAACTAAAGGCAATGCGTACGTTAATAAAAAAAATAGATTGGGGCACCTGGGTGGCTCAGTCAGTTAAACTTCCATCTTTGGCTCAGGTCATGATCTTGAGGTCTGTGAGTTCAAATTCCACTTTGGGCTCTGTGCTGACAGCTCAGAGCGCTGAGCCTGCTTCAGATTCTGTGTTTCCCTCTCTCTCTGCTCCTCCCCCACTCACGCTCTATCTCCCTTTCTCAAAAATACGTAAACATTAAAAAAAAAAAAACTAGATTTTAAAAATTGTATAAATTAATAAGAAAAGACAAAATATATTTGAATGATTAAACTGAAGGGGTAAAGGATGTAAATAAAAATGGTGTTAAGATATAATCAGGAATTAGAATAGGTATTAGGAGAACATAAACCAAACAGGGGTGTGTGTCTCTGTGTCTGTGTATTTTATGTTTGTTACATTAAAATGATACCAATTCAAAAGCTATTGCAGTCATATTAAGTCAGTTACTGTTCTCAAAGTGAAAAGGCCACGAAGTTCAGCATTTTGCCTCTTTTTTACCCTTCTGTGCATGGAATTATTTCATGGGTCTGATGGCCCATCGGTCCCGTGGCCAAAGAACTGAGGGGCTGCCAGAGGACACCCAGGCTGCTCCTCTGTGCTTCAACTGTCCCCTGTCACTGTTGTCCTGACCAAGAGACACCTTCATCAGGGGAAAACACTCCTCAGTGAGTGTGGAGCCAAGAATTCCATTGTTTCATAACATGCATAATACTAGAAAGTATTATGCTAAGCAAAATAAGCCAGCCAGAGAAAGATAAATACCATATGATTTCACTCACTTGTGGAATTTAAGAAACAAAACAAATAAACACAAGGGGGAAAAAAGAGGAAAACCAAGAAACAAACTCTTAACTATAGAGAACACACTGATGGTCACCAGAGGGGAAGTGGGTGGGGGATGGGTTAAATAGGTGATGGGGATTAAGGAGCACGCTTGTAAGGAACACGGGATATTGCAAGGAACTGTTGAGTCACTAAATTCTACATCTGAAACTAATACTACATTTCATGTTAACTAGCTGGAATTTAAATAAAAACTTAAAAAAAAAATTCCATTGCTTCCGCCCCACCCAGTAGGGACAAGCATATTATGAGGTGTGATTGATTTTACACCATTTTGGCAGCAGAAGTCAGTCATTACATTGATAAGGAAATTCATTATCCAGATTCTATTTCACGTGATTTGGCCAAACCTTTCCTGCCTGATCATAGTCAAAGCTATATTTTCCCCCAAATAATGAGGATGCAAAGCCTTTGGAAAATGTTTACCTGTCAGTTACTGATGATCAGACTTAAAATATTGAAAGCTGATTAGATATGGTTCTTTTAACTGTACTTTGGAAGTCAGAATTAGATCAAATAGCTCATTAATTACTGTAAAAATATCAATATTATCATTGGTTAAAAACAGCTCTAATGTAATATTATATTGTAAGTATTTGTAGTTTTATTATAAAATCAACTGTGTATTCATATTCTTCACCTTGAAAATGTCTCATTACATTATAACTCTAATCCCAAATTATTGTTTTGATTTAATGTCTTTTTGCATTCTTTTATAATTTTAAATGTTTCATATTTTTAACCGAATGAACATGAAGAGATACTTTAATTTGTAAAGCTCTAATTACATATCACTATTTTAATGTGTTTTCTTTATCAGACACCTCAACATTCTTTCCACATCTGAAACAGCTCACCTTAAACTACTTATCTAGATAGCTTTCAATCTTCTACAGTCTCCGGGATGTAATCAGTCAGTAAGGAGGATGCCTCCCTACCTTTTTATTTTTCCTCTAGATATTATAATGTTACTGGCCTCCCTTTAAAAATATTGCATAGTTTTGTTTGGAAGAAAATGATATCATTTGTAGCTATTACTGGAAAAGTTTGTCATCACCTCAGTAATATTCCTCCTGGTTATTTCATATCTTGGCAGTGGTATGCCCTTCAGAAAACATAATAAAGTAATGGAATTGAACTCTCCCCAAGTATTCCTTAAGAACTTTTTTTGTCCTGAAAACCTTCTACCTTAGATTTTTGCTTATTAGCTCAAAAGCCCATTCTTGCCTATATTCTGTCAGAGATGCACAAAAAAATGCTTTCATAGTACAAATGTATTTCAAGATATTCATTGGTGTGGCAGAGATATTTAAGGGTCTCACTGAAAACCCCCCATCAACTAATGTTCCCCAGTAGGATGACCCTGTAGAAATCACTAGAATACATAATGTTGGAGAAATTTACAGTCTATCAACAGGATGCATTGGACATTGAGCCATAAACTAGGTGCTGAGGTGAGAAAAGGTAGAATCCCATAACGGTCACTCCCAAGAAACAGTTTGAGGAAAAAACACAACCTCTTTGTAAAGAACCTAATATTTCTATAACTAGAGTTTTCCTTCCTGAACTTGTATGAGAAAAAAAAGTTTGTGATATTTAAAGAGAGTCTCTCTAGTATATCCTGACATTGCAGAATTTTATTTTAGTTTATTAATGCTATTTATTTATTTTGAGAGAAGAGAGTGTGAGCAGGGAATGGGCAGAGAGAGAGGGAGAGAGAGAATCCCCAGCAGGCTCTGCACTAACAGTGCAGAGCCCAACAGCCTGACGCGGGTCTCAATCTCGCGAACTGATCCATGAGATCATGACCTGAGCCAGAATCAAGAGTCAGACGTTTGACTGAGCCACCCAGGCACCCCCTAACATTGCAGAATTTTAAAATGTATTCTAGTAGCTCCATAGATGCTGCTCTTTCTTAACAAAACTATGATTTCTTTCTTTCTTTTTTTTTTTAACTAACTGTCCTGGCACATAGAATGAGTATACAAAATTTAAGTCAAGCTACAAGGAATTAATTCAAAGTACGTTAAGAAAATATAAAACTGAATGTAAAGCTATATAATACAGATTTGCATAGCATTTACTATGAGTCAGCCACTGCTCTCGACACTTCGTATATTTTAGCATGTTTAATCTTCCCAAGAAGACTGTGAGATGTACCATAAATTCCATTTTTCAGATGTAGAAACCCAAATGCAGAAATCAGCTTACAGTCACAGAGAACAATTATTTCATCCCAGGGAATCTGGTTCCAGAGCTGCTCTTGTAAGCACTAAGCTACAGTGTCTCTTAATTACCTCACAAATCTCCACTTGGAGCTAGAACAAGACATTTCTTGTATCAATACTGATTTCACTAGATCTACCAATAAGAACAAGGAGAACAAGGAGAACTTGGGATGGGAAAGAAGACAGCAAACAAAGATGCCGTACTATCAAAATGAAAAGATGCCAAATAAAATCAAAATATGATCTGAAACGTGTGATTAGGAACTAAATATCTAAACAGAACAGAAAAACAATACCCAGCAAAATATTAAAATGTAATTCTTAGGGGAAAAATATCACTGGAGGAAAAAAAATGGCTTTAGCTTTCTGATGAAGGCCTTGAAGTCAGAGTCCTTACGCTGCATGCAGAAAATAAATTTACCAGAATGCCAACTGATGTGCTCTGTTTAAAGATAAAATTTAAATATTTGACTCAGGTCTTCATCACACAGACTCAATATCATTCAGTCATTACAGATATGTGTGTCCTAGCAAAGACATGATTTTCTAGCACATGAAATACATTCTAACAATAATATGCTTTTAAATATATTAAGTTGGCAATGATACAAGCAAAATAATTCTCATGTCTACTCGGTGTATCTCTATGTCCAGTGCTGTCATTTTCAGCTGCAAAGCTCATTATAATAACTTGCTTTTATTCATGTAGCATGAGGTATTCTACTGAACATTGCTTTAGTCAAAATGTTGAACGAATATATTTTTAAAAATCAACATATGAAGACCATCTCACTCTATCTTGGTAGATTGATTCTTGTCTAATCAATACACATGAGAATAGCTTCAAAGTCACGAATCCAGCTCTTCCAAAACGGCCAATGAACACAGTAGGTATTTGACCAATATTTCTTACATGAATGAATAAATATATGCATCTTGCCACATAAGCAAAAAAGCAGAGTGTGTTTCTTTGAATATGATGACATAGAAACTTGAGTTTCTCTTTCAACTTGCTATTTCAGGGTAGCAGAATATGTCACCCCAAAATATGCCACTCTGTCATAAAGATTATTTTGAGCGGAAGGCAGTTGACAAGAAGCAGATATAAGAAAAGCTCTCTGTCCTTCCCCATCTGCCTAAAACCAGAACAGGAATTTGTAGAGGTGCCCTCTCCTTGTCATGTACATGTTCATCATCTTCTGTTTGTTTTTCTCTTGTTAATCTGTCTTCTATCAGTTTTATTTGCTGGGCCTTGGTCAGTGAATCTAAGATAGGTAAAAGGAAAAAAGTTTTTCTTTCCTATATTGGTAAAGTGAGGTATAAAAACACAGGGCAGAAATCACATCAGGACCATAAAATAAACCATAATTAAATAAAATTCAATTAAAAAGACCAATCATTTATAAGAAATCAGTGTTTCTTAGTTAAGAAATTGAGTTGATAAAAACACATAATGAGTTGCTATTGCTGACACTCAACCTCTTGAACCAGGCTAAGACCCCTCAAATTGTGCTCAATTCAGAAGCAATGAAAGCACGTTGATCAGGGGAGGAGATAAATTAGAACTGTTGAAAACTCTATTCCTGGGACACCTGGGTATCTTAGTCGATTAAGTGTCCAACTCTTGATTTCAGCTCAGATCATGTGTCTCATGGTCTGTGAGATTGAGCCTGCATTGGGATTCTCTCTCTCTCTCTCTCAAAATAAATAAATAAATAAACATAGAAGAAAGGAAGAAAGAAAGGAAGAAAGAAAGAAAAGAAAGAAAGGAAGAAAGAAAGAAAGAAAGAAAGAAAGAAAGAAAGAAAGAAAAGAAAACTCTATTTCTCAAATATCTTTTTGTTTCTAAAATCATGGGGCACTGGAATTGTACCTTCAATGGACTGGGGTCACAGACCTTCCGCCTATAGTGGAGAGTAAAGCAAGGCAGAGAAGAGAGGGTAGAAGCCAGAGGACAGAGTATGTTCTGGACGCCCGGAGTGGTGGGCAGCTGGCTAGTGCAAGACGAATGGGGATGTGTGGGAACTTTTGAGGTTGTCACCATTACCTGAGGGACACTATTGTTATTTTTATGCTAAATGTTCTGCTGTGTGTGAAACAGCCCAGTATAATGAAAAATAATCTACCCAAAATGCCAATAGTGCTTCAGTTGAGACTAGACCATGGAGCATAAGTCATTAATTGAAATGTTACACAAAGGATAAAAATGTAAAATGGATAAGAACAAAATCACATGACAATGAAATGATAACATTTTGGTGGAATGTCCATAAAAATCCCAAAGAAAACAGGAGGTTCACTATCACCCATTTTTATTTAATGTTGTTCCTGAAATTCTGACTATGCCCAATGATAGGAAACAAAGAAACAAATTCCTTAAAAACTGTTAGAAATAATTAACCTATTAAAATGCCTTGATACAGAATATATACTCAGCTAATAATAGCCCCATACACTCATAATAATAGGAAAATCAAATGACAATATAATTTACAATAATAATAAAAACATAAAATGCTTGTGTATAGCCTTGATTAGAAAAGTAGGATTTGAAGAAGATATCAAAGAGAAAATTTAAATGATAGGAGACATCATTGTTCAGGTTGGAAAAATTAACAACTGGAAAGTCATGTGTTCTTTATCAAATAATTTATTGGTTTATTGCAGTTCCAATCTATAGTCTTTTCTTCCTTTCTTTCTGCCTTATTTCCTTCCTTTCTTTCTTTTTTCCTTCTCCTTCTTCTCCTTCTCCTTCTCCTTCTCATTCTCCTTCATCTACTCTACAAAATTATTGCTGTACACAGCTGGGAAAATAGGTAGAAAACTGTTCTACAATGAAGAATTTGAATTTATCTGATCTTTGTCTCTGGTTCCTAGGAAGGAGCTGTAAATCCCTTGGAATTTCCTGAGTGATAAAAATGTCTTTGTTATTCATGGTGGACCCATGACTACACCTGAGTTATGCAAATGAGGTGACTCATGGAGGGTCCCTAGTTAACATCAGGATGGGAGCTGGTCTTGAAGGGAAGACCAACCACATGATTAGAGAGTTGAGGCTTCCAGCGAGCCACCTGATACCAACTCCATCTGCTGACCTCTGAGAAAGAGAGGAGTGTTCAATGATCCAATCAACCATTCCTACCAAATGAAAACCCAGTAAAAACTCTGGACATCTGAAGCTTGGGGAAACTTCCCTAGTTGGTTATCATACATTGATGTGTCAAGAGAGTGACATGTTCTAAAGACATGGAAGCTTCACATTTAGGACCCTCCCAGACCTTGCCCAATGCACTGCTCCCTTTGGCTGATCCTCATTTGTATCCTTTATAATAAAACTGTAATCATAAGTATGGTGCTTGACTGAGTTCTGTGAGTCATTCTGTTGAATTATTGAAACTGGGGGGAGGGAGCGGTGGCCGTTGAGGGAACTCACAAATTTGGTTACCCAGAAGTGTGGGTAACCTGAGAACCCGGGAGCCTGTGCCTGGCATGTGAAGTAAGGAGAGAACTGGAGAACTATGTCCTTAACCTTGGAAGTCCATACTAACTCTGGGTAGCCAGTGTCAGAATCGAATTGCAAAAACAATAGCAAAATAAAATTTTCAGTTCAGACAGCAAAAATCAACTCTATCCTTATATAGGGAAGAATCTATTATTGTCCCATTGATCTGCCTGGTCATTCTAAAAGATTTTATTCCACACTGGGTGTTATATGTAAGTGATGAATCACTGGGTTCTACTCCTGAAGCCAAGACTACACTGTATGTTAACTAACTTGAGAATGAAAAACAAAATGTGGTATATACGTACAATAGAATATTATTCAGCTGTAAAAAGGAACGACATTTTGCCATTTGCAACAATATGAATTGAGCTAGAGAGTATTATGCTAAGTGAAATAAGTCAGAGAAAGACAGATATCACATCATGTCATTCATCGGTGGAATTTAAGAAGCAAAACATAGAAGAGAGAGGGACAAACGAAGAAATAGACTCTTAACTATAGAGAACAAACTGATGGTTACCAGAGGAGAGGTGGTGGGAGTTGGGTGAAATAGGGGATAAGGATTACAGAGTAAACTTTCTGTGATGAAAATAAAATAAAATAAAATGATTAAATAATGAAACAACAACAACAACAACAACAAAGACTTTATTTCAGAGAAGGAATTCCAAACCAAAATTCTCCCTGTGGAAGACAATTCATGATCTCTCATGACTCGCACTCCTGTATGCAGATTGCTTTGGTTCTGGAGTACCATGGATATTTGTATAGCAAATAACCTTGGAAGATAAAGATAGTATTTCCCAGCACATTGCCTATTATATAAGGCTTCTCTAAGCTCAAGATTTTTCCCTGACAATGTAACCCACTACATGTGCAGTATCACCTGACATTTTTCATGTTATCTTGTGGGAATTGGGGCTCAGAGAACTGACACAAAATAATTTTGATACTCTGGCTTCTGATACTACTGAAATAAAATCTTTTCTCTAAGACCTAGGAGTCTTGCGTCTTCTACTAGCACTTAATGAAATTGTAACAGACGAATTTTTTTAGTTTGCAGGGAGGGTAAAATCTCTGACCTTTCATTGCTCTTTACACCTTAGTCTTCTTGTACCTGCCTTAACAAAAAGATTTCTAGCAAAGCATTATAGGTATTCTAGTCCTACGTTCCACCTCAAGAACAAATAGGAATGTGGTCTCAGGTGCATTTACTCTGGTCACATCAGGAAGCTAAAAGTAGTTAAGGATCTTCCCTAAAGACTGGCACAGAAAACACTCAGAAAATTTAGTGAGAATTGAGTAAATGTGAAAATGATTGGAAATGTTGGTCACATCAGGAAGCTAAAAGTAGTTAAGGATCTTCCCCAAAGACTGGCACAGAAAACACTCAGAAAATTTACTGAGAACTGAGTAAATGTGAAAATGATTGGAAAATGATTGGATTAATTTGAATTTCTAAACTGAGATTAAAAGGAATGGGGTGTGACTTATGTGATGTCAGAGTTTGGGAGAAGTAAGAAATATTAAACAACTTGAGTTAGCTTAAGCAAAAAAATAAAAAAAATGTATGAATTAATGAATCATTTATTTATATGTTGGCATTTCTAGATAGATAGAAAGGGAGAAGTTTGATAGACAATAGATCTTTATTTATTTATTTAAAAAATTGTTTTTTAATGTTTATTTATTTTTGAGACAGGGAGAGACAGCACGAACGGGGGAGGGTCAGAGAGAGAGGGAGACACAGAATCTGAAACAGGCTCCAGGCTCTGAGCTGTCAGCACAGAGCCTGACGCGGGGCTCCAACTCACGGACCGCGAGATCATGACCTGAGCCCAAGTCGGAGGCCTAACCGACTGAGCCACCCAGGCGCCCCAGATAATAGATCTTTAGATATATAGATAGATACATGGACACATAGATACTGTCTTTTAAAACCTAGGGGCAGCAATGTACCTAGAAAACAGAAAGGATCAGAGACCATTAAAAAACAAACAAACAAAAAAAACCAACAAAAAAACCCAAAAAACCCCTCAAACTTTTAGGAAGTCCTCTCAACCTTCCCTTTCAAAACTGGCTTTCTCTGCTTCATTCACATAGCATACTGTTGCCATGGTACAGTTCCAATCCCACACAGAGACTAACCGTCCCTCCTAGAGCCCCATTCCCAACTCTCATAAGAAATGGACAGGTCCAGGGGCACCTGCCAGGCTCAGTGGGTTGAGCATCTGCCTCTCGATCTCAGCTCAAGTCTTGATCTCCAGGTTGTGAATGCAAGCCCCACGTTGGTCTCTGCGCTAGACATGAAGTCCACTTTAAAACACAAAGAAAGATGGACAAGGCCACATTGTGTCAGATGCCTCCTCCTGATCTCATCAGCTCTGCTAGGAATTATAGTCATATAAGACAAATGAAATTAGTGGGTACATGCTGCAGTTTTGAACATGAGTTCTGAGAAAAAAGAAATTAGGCAGAAACTTCAAGAGGTGTAGTAGAGTGAGTAATTTGACATATTGAACGGGATGACTAATTATTCCAACAGACAGGACACAAGTAAAGCAAATGCCATAGACTGTAAAACCCTGTATTTATCTGCATATTTTGCATGTGTTCAGGTCAGGATAAAAGGGAATTAATTCCTTATATTCATTTGATAAGAAAGAAATATCCAGATAAATATGCTAGCTCAGGGTTTCCCAAAGCTTGTCCTATAAAACATTGAACCTAGGGCACATAGAGTTGTAGTCTGTACTCACTGAGATATTTGGAAAATGCCAAGTTAAATACTGTAAAACAGGTTTTAAAAACAAGCTTCCTTTGGGGCACCTGGGTGGCTCAGTCAGTTAAGCATCCAACTCTTGATTTCAGCTCAGGTCATGATCTCACGGTTCATGGATGACAATGAGGACCCTGCTTGGGATTTCTCTCTCTCCTTCTCTCTCTGTCCCTCCCCCACTTACTCTCTTTCTCTCAAATAAATTTTTAAAAAAAGCTTCCTTTTATGCAAATATCTAAGATTGTTTTTTTTAACTTTTTAATTTATTTTTGACGCAGAGAGAGAGCATGAGCAAGCGAGGGGCAGAGACCAAGGAAGACAAAGAACCAAGACAGGCTGTCAGCACAGAGCCCGATGCGGGGCTTGAACCCAGGAACAGTGAGATCATGACCTGAGCTGAGGTGGGACGTGTACCCAACTGAGCCTCCCAGGGGCCCTGCGAATATCTAAGATTCTTGATGTATAAATGCTCACTAAGAATCTCCAAGAAAGGGACTTGATATGCAAGATTTCCCAAATATGTTTAACCATTTTCCAATGGAGCAACTTAGGCTATAAGAACACTAACTATATGCTATATCTGCAGAGAAATAGTCCACATAAAATCTGAATATAATTATATAACTCCCCAGACAACTTCAAATAAAATCCTGTTATTTTGACATAAATGGGCTGGGTTCTTACCTTGTTCTATTTTTCACACCGCTAGCCTCATGCAGAGGGGGAAATCCATTTCTCATAATATGATGTGGTATTTATATATTAAATATAGCTCAAATAAATTGGTGTAAACCCAGGTTTTTAAACAAAATGAGTCATTCTGTTAGGATTTGTAATGCAGTAGTTCAGTAGATACATGAGTTGAATCAGAAAACTATTCACACAAATGCAGAAGAACGGATGGCTGATGCTAAATTGGGAGCAAAAATGTCTATATCTGCCAACCGATGTTAATGATAAATTTTAACATATTCATAAATATTTTGATTATAACTAGGAGGCCTTTGAAGACATTTTAACTAGAAAACTAAGATGATGCCCTGAAAACCCAAAATGGTCATGCTATTCTAATTCTATTTTTATCTATTCGATTTGAGACATATATGTGTTTGTATATATATATGACAAGCCTTGATATGAGTGTGCATAAAATTAATTTTCACATAAAATTCAACAGTTAGAAAGGGATACTATTTCTAAGCCTGGAGATTGAGAACATAATATGAGTGTCAATATTTCAGTCTCTGTCTTCTCTCATGAAACTAACCTGGTAGGATACCCAAGGGAATCTAATATAGCTCAATATGTTACTATTAACCCTCCTTAATCTGCATATAAAGAATGTTCTGCCCAAATGAGCGCCACAATCTCTGCTGGAAAATGAGTCTCATCACTTGATCGTTTTAACCATTTTAAAAATCACAAAACCAAAACTAGACCACAATTTTTGAAATCGCAATTTTTCCCCCGAAAGCTCAATATTTCTGTTTAGAACGCAAATCTTTTGCTGGGATTAAAGTTGGGGAAATTGGACTTTCTGGTACAACTTCTGACTCTGTTAATAAATTACTTTCAGTTTCCCAGAGGTAATGTATGTGCAGTTCAGAGGATTATTTAGTACCTTATTAATCAAAGCTTTAAAAAGCACCTATAAAACTGAGAAGAGCAGGAGGGATAGGAAGGGATTGGTGCAGAGGGCTTACACAGTATAAATTACTCATTTTTCCCTAAGAGCTTTCATCAAATATACAAGATAAGACCAGAAACAACAAAAAGCTGTACTATATAATTAAGAACAAAAATTCTGATAGTCCAAATACTATAAAAAAAAGATTGTGAGAAAAAGAAACCAAAATAATGAAAAAAAGAAAGGCCTCTTAGAGAAGGTAAGGCAAAGATAAACTTTAAACTTTTAATAGAACTTGAAAAATGAGAAGACAGGAATTTAAAATGGAGGTAATGTTACAGAGAGAGGGACAAAGAAGGGAAATAGCATGCCTGGATTTGAAGATTATTTTTAAAGAGTAGCAGGACAATCAATTAGATTCATAAGATGAGCCTTAACATTTATGCATGGAAAATTAGATTTGCTGTGGTATGCATTAAGAAGACTATAGAGCAGAAATTGAAGTTTTAAAAACCTGTCAACTTAGAATTTTTTTACCCAGGAAAATTATCTTTCAGAACAAAAGTAAAATAAAGACTTCTTCAGACATAAATATAAATATATATATATGTATATATATATATATGGAAGAATTCATTGCTAGGAGACTCTTTACTCTAAGACCATATTAAAGGAAGTCTTTTAAGCAGAAAAAAATGACACCAGATGAAACTATAAGTCCTTGCAAAGGAATGAAAAACACTGGAAAGAGTAAAACTAAAAAAAGTTATTATATTATTATATATATATTATTATATATATATTATTATTTAAATGTCATTAAAAGATAATAGAGTGTTTAAAGAAAAAAACAATAGCAGTGTATTATGGGATCTATAATATATGTAGAAGGAAAATCACAACAATATTACAAAGGCCAGGAAGGGAGATAGGGAAGCATACTGTTGTGAGGTTGTTATACTGTACATAAAGTAGTATACCACTTAGGGCGCTGTGATCAGTTAACATGTATACTGTGAACCTTAAAGCAACCCTAAACACACACATGGGCACACACACGGGCACACACACACACACACACACACACACACAATGGTTTTAACTTATAAACCAATAAAAAAGTTTAAATGAAATGATAAAAAATACTTAATCTGAAAGAAGTCAGTAAAAATATATCAGCAATGACTATATTTGAAAAGAAAAAGGCCTCAAATTAAAAACTTCAATTTATACATTAAGAAACAAATTAAAAAACTAGAAAAAAATCAAATTAAACTCAAGCAGAAGAAAGGAAATGATCAAACGTTAATAAAATAAACTACAGAAAAAGAGAAAAATCAATGAAATCAAAAGCTGATTTTTTTATGAAGACCAATAAACTCCAGCGAGACTGACTCATCAGGAAAAACATAGGGAAGAGATAAGTTGCCAACATCAGAAAAGAGAGGTGACATCATTACACATCCTACAGACTCTAAAAGGATAATAAAAGAATCTGATGAACAATTATGCTAATAAACTTAATTTAGATGTAAGGGGAAAAATCATGGAATGTCAACCAACCCTCACTCAAGAAGTAAATAATTGGAATAGCCCAATATCTATTTAAAATTAAATTCATAATGATAAACTTTCCCACAAAAGGGAATGCTACCAAATATCGAAGGAAGAAATGTTACCAATAGTAAACAAAGTCTTTGAGAAAGTTGAAAGGAAAAAACACTTCCCAGGGTGCCTGGATGGCTCAGCTGGTTAAGTGTCAGAAGTGACAGACTTGAGCTCAGGTCATGATGTCACAGTTCATGGGTTGGAGCCCCATGTCAGGCTCTGTGCTGACAGCTCAGAGCCTGGAGCCTGCTTCGGATTCTGTGTCTCCCTCTTTCTCTCCCCTCCCCTGCTCACCTCTCTGTCTCTGTCAAAAATAAATAAATATTAACAACAACAGCAAAAATCTTAAAAAAAAAAAAAAAGAGGCAAGAAAGAAACACTTCCCAATTCATTCTATAATGCCAGCACAGCCCTCAATCCAATCCTGAAAAGACACTACAGGGAAACTGCATACTGGTATCCCTCATGAACAGACATGCAAAATTTCCAAGCAATCTGAAGTCCTAGCCTATTTCCCAGATGGTTATAAAGTAGTTGCTCTCTATTTTCTCACTTTTATAGTCACAACTGGTTTATATACCAATTAGCCTCATTCTGCTTTTAGAACTTGTAAAGGGATACATTTTCCAGTTTGAGGCTACTTTTTGTTAAATTTTTTATGAAGTTTAGCAAACATAGAGAAAAGTGCCTGCTCAAAGGGCTCAACGAACTTTCATGCACCAAAAAAATCTATGTAACCAAATCCAGACCAAGAAAACAATATCACTAACACCAGGAGCCCCTTCGTGCACAGGTCTCTACTTACCCTGTCTAAGAGTAACCACTATTTTGATATCAAATAGCAAAGATTAGTTTTAAGACAGCTGGTCTTACCAGTCAATTTGTTAAAACATTATTCCATTAGACAGTCACTGGAATTAATCTCCAGACTTTTTTGAATAACCATCCATTTCATTAAAATACATTTTGTATGTATCCCCCACTACTTATTTATAAACCATACAAGTAGTTTTTAAAAATCATGCATTATTCTTTCCCAGCATAATATATACTTAGGGCAAAGCTCATCATTAATGTAAATCCATTTTTCAAATACACTTCCTGATATTTGAACTTCTACAACAGGCTGCTTGTATCTAATCGAATCATGACTGTTTTTTTCCTTAAGATATAGTTATGAAGCATCAACATTTATTTGTGCTTGATTTTAATATAATCTCAATTTGAGTTTTCTATATGAGAGGGAAACTCTTTTGGCTCATTGTCCATTTTGTGAAGATGATTTTAGTTTAAAATAATGAATATATTCTATAAGTTCATTCAGCTGAGTACACATAAATTAAAATATATCTTATTTTTTTGGAAGAGAGCAGATAAATGACAGTCTCACGCTCAATTCCTTTATGGGATGCATATTAGTCAGGGTTCTCCAGAAAAACAGAACCAAAGGATATAGATGTGTGTGCATGTGTGCATGGGTGCATGTGTGACAGTGTGTGCACATGTGTAAATACCTGACATGCTGGACTAGCAAAAAAAAGACACGTAAAATGAACCATCATTGGGGGAAACTCATCCTTCTGACAGGAAGACCTCCCCCAACCCTAATACACTGACCAAGTGAGGGCTCCTGGGCCAATTCAGGTTTCAAAAATCAATACAGTATAATGTCTTAATTTTAATATAAGTATGATATATAACGTGTACATATAAATATAATATGAATATCTTTTAAATAAAAATAAAAGTTGTAATATGATCTCTTAGCCAAAGTGGATAGTTTTTTAATATCCCACTGTCTTTTTTTCCCTAATTGATGCAGGAATTTTTTAAAAAGCAGTACTGATGTAAGTGCAATAAAATCTTTGGTACTAATTTATGTCATCATTCCAAATTTCTTTTATTCATTTATTTGATTCATCTATACTCTACCATTAAATACACTTTTAAGTTTCTTGGAACCCAACCTCTTAATCAAACAATGATCTGGAAAGCCGCTTAATTCATGGGAAACTAAATTCTCTGTGAAATATAACTGCATCCTTTTATAACATGTAAAATTCCCTGTTGTTCAATTATTTTATACATTGCATTTCTTAAATAAAGGCCTTCAGAGAATTCTAAGATTCATTCATATTTGACCAATGGATATTTTTATGAGCTGTATTTTGGGTAAGGAAAAATTTACGATTTAAATCCTTTAACAAGAGGAAATGGGTCTACTTCAGAAAATTGAGTTTTAACAAATTCAGTTTCATTTGTACCAGGATATCATTCTGACAAATAGCTGGGGTCATTACTTGCTTTGTCTTCCTTGGTGATTCAATTTCACCATTGTATATCAATAGTGGGGAAACACGATAGCCTGGACAAGTTGGTCTCCTATAATTTCATTGTAATACTTTTGTTTGGCATCAAAATTCTAAGTAAGTCTCAGTTTCTATTCCCTTTCAACTGAATAACTACTAGTCGCCACATTTCCATAGTCCCTGCCAACATTTTTTCTTTTCTGTGGTACTAGAAAGTAATTTTTGTTCTGTGTTTGTTTGCCAAAGGCATTTATTAAGACTTGATAAAGGCTGTAAATGAACTACATTTTCTTCAGCTGGTTCCGCTCATTTTCAAGACCTTGACTAGCCCAGTTGGTTTGTTTGTTTAACGTAGGAGCTGTTATGTGCTTTCAAGATCTGGAAGATTTTAGGGGATTGTATTATTTAATCAACTACAGGCTCTTTTGAGAACCACATATGTAACTGAAATAACTTTACTTGTTGAGACTCAGTATAGCATAAGTTAAAAAAAAGCTCAGACTTTGAGCTCTTGGGCCAATATACTCTGGTTTGAGTCCTGGCCCCACAACATACTAACCTCTCTGTACCTTTGTTGCCTAGTCTTACAGCTGGGGAAGCTAACAGTCACCTAACTTAAAAGGTTGCTATGAATAATACCTTACACATAGTAAGTGCTGAGGGTTTGTTACGGAGTGCTAGATACACCCTGTCTTTGGAGTAAGTAGTTAGGTAAATTAAATCACTTAAATATTTAGTGAACTCTGTTGTCAGCCAGTTGAGTTTGTCAATGGGATGTTGCAGTCTCCATACAGATACTCCTTTAAATTGAAGGAATTCTATTTAGATGAATTAAATAAGCTTAGTGCTTCCCCAAGGAATAAATATTAACGAGGAACCTACTTGTCTCTAAGGTAGGTGAAATGACAGGTCACTCTTAAAAGTTATTAATTCCAAATTACCATATTTCATCAATTTGAAAACACACTTGCTCTCAGTTTATCTTTTGTGATATTAGGATCTGTGGCTGTAAACCACAACAATCACATAAGCCAGGACTTGCCTAAGCATCTAGGGTTCAGTCTTAGCTTTCATATTCTTATCACTTCATTTGAGATAAATGCCCAGTTGATACCATGTGGTGTTGACTTTAACTGCTTTTTTGAATGTCTTCTTTTAAGTTTATTTATTTTGAGAAAGGAGATGCAGAGAAAGAGGAAGAGACAATCCCAAGCAGGCTCCGTGCTGTTAGTGCAGAGCCCGACGTGGGGTTCCAACCCACGAACTGTAAGATTATGATCTGAGCCAAAACCAAGAGTCAGACACTTAACTGAGACACCCAGGTGCTCCATTTTTGAATGTCTTTTAGAAGATCACAGTATAATTCACCATTAAAACACAAAGGTTACTGTGTCTGCAGGAAGGTATGAAAACAAAGTGGTTGAGTATACATTTGGTATTAAAGAGGCAGATGTTCCTCTTTGAAGAGATACAATTCTGTCTTTCCTTACAATACAATAATCAAATGCTTCATAAAACCTAAGAAAGGATGATACAAGTACATAACCTTATGATAGGATTGTTCCTGAAATACATGCAACTGTCTGTTGATACTTTCTAATAAAATCAGTAGTTTGGGAATTTAAAAAGGTGAAAGATTGATGCGATCTGAAGAGAAACCAGAGTATGGTAGTTTGGGAATTTAAAGAAAACCTACAAATTATATTTGAAAAGTCTTCAAAGAAATTTCATGCCCTCAACACTTTTGATAACCCAGAGGACAATATTGTGTAGAAAAACACAGACATCAATACCTCTAAGTTGAAGACTGAGTCAGAAACATTGGAGTCTGAATGTGAAGAAGTTTGAAAAATATCTTCATTAATTTATTGTGTTAATATTTTCCTTTTTATACTTAAATGAGGGTGATCTATGATTCTTTTTAAATTAAGTTAGATGTCTGAAAGAGTTCTTTCAGATAAATAAATAATATAGGTGATTTGTAGACATTTTGTATAGCTTAATTGGCTACGTTGCTTTCTTCTTTTGTGATATCTAGATTAACAGCATGAATTAAACTGATGAAACATATATGATGAAATATAATAAACATTAGTAACAGTGTAAACAGTGTAAACTATTTGTAGTAAAGGGCCTAATTGTATTCATTTCTAATCTGTTACAAATAATTTGTAAAGTACCCAAAAAAGAAATTAAAAAGACATAAAAATAGGGGCACTTGGGTGACTCACTCAGTTGAGTGACTGACTCTTGATTTTGGTTCAGGTCTTGATCCCAGGATCGTGGGATTGAGCCTCACATCAGGCTCTGTGCTGAGTATGGAGCCTGCTTGAGATTCTCAATTCCCCTTTACCCTGCTCACTATCTCTCTCCCTAAAATAATTTTAAAAAGAAGATAAAAAAAAATTAAAAAAAAAATAAAAAGAAGATAAAAATATAAGCTAATTCTATTACAACAAATACAAAATTACTTTGTCAACTGCTCTAAAAGTTTCCTAGTGCTTACTGTCACTTTCTGAACTTATCTTGCCCTGGACCAGTAGTAGTTCAGGGAGGGATCAGCAGAGTTCATAAACCATGCTTTGAATGCTACTGACCTTTCGTAGTCTACAAGTGATTTAGTCATTGAACTGTCAAGTATTCTCAGTGATGCCAGATGAGAGTTCAGAAAAAGATGAACTTTAGGTTTTCTTTTTTAAGCCCACCAGTATGATGTCTTATATCTTACTGAATTTATGTACAGTTTATAGAACGCTTGCACCAATGAAGACTTCATTCAAGTCAAGTTGGCTGCGTAAGTTCAGGCTTTGATACACACTCTCTACTCTAAACACATACATATGTTGGTAACAGAGACAGCAACAAAAAAATAACATAGCTCGTCTCAAACACAAAAGCATTTTTGTTGGACAGAAACAGAAAGCAAAAACCAGAGCCAAAGCCAGCAGGCAACAGTGGTCAGGAGTTTAGTGGCCACTGAGAAAGGGGGCCCAAGAACATTCCAGGCAAGAAGGCGACAGAAACACTCTCTCTTTGAGGACAGAAGCTGGGATGAGGCTCCTGCCCTCGTGAAAGGAGGTGAACAAAAATGGCTCAGACTCAAATTCTGCAAGAAACTGTGTGAGGAGGCAAGGGTGCAAAGACACTATGCTCCTACCAGGCTCTGGACCATGCTTCCTGCTGGTTCCCAAGTAGAACTGTAGTATCTTCAGCTATGGAAGTGCTTTATGTATATCCACTCACGTGATCCTCTCAACTGCCCTGCATGTTATTACTCCTGTTTGACAAATGAGAACACTGAGGCTCAGAGAAGTTACTTAGGGTCATGCAACACGCAAGCAAACACCAGAATCAGGACTCCTACCTGTGCGCAATATCCGATCTACGGTGCATCTGTAAAACACGATGTGGGATGGATAGTCTAGAGTTAGAATTGCTAGTAGAAAGTGTTCTTTCTTTGCAAATTCAAGTGTTTTTAGACTAGAATTGAACAGGTATTATAATTTGTGGTTTGGGGATATATTTCTCTCTCATACCAAAGGATGTCAGTATTTTTGATAAAGCATCAACAATAGAAGGGATGGATAAACTTTTGCCTCTTATAATTTACTATATTGGTTCCTGTTTGGTATTATCAAACTCTAAGAGGAGAGAAGGGACCTTCAAAAAAGGGAAGAGAAGATCTTCATATACCATTAGGTGGACAGAAACCACAACAACAGGATCTAAAGCCTGGACAAGAATTTTCAAAGTGTTGAGACATTGTTTGAAAAATATATGCCTGCATACACCCTGGAATTTTCAAAGTAGTCCCAATTTCATTCTTCTAATTAACATTAATTAGAATAACACCTAACATTCTTCTAATTCTTTCATTCTTCTAATTAACATTGCTCACCAGATTATGAATAAATGCGATTTAATTCCAGTGCTCTGTATAAATCAAGTCTCTCTCACACATACACACACACACACACACACACACACACACACAAGCACACTTTCTGTCAGATAGTTTAACCTGATTTTTTTTTTTAATTTAGAAGGCCTAGGCTATATTGAAGGAGAGTTTCTGAAACCAAAGTACTAAGTAAATGTGGTTTGTGCATCAGCCTTGAGCAGATACAGGAGTCAGCACAGGAAACACAAACATAGAATCCCATAATCTAAAGCTACTCTCATCTTGCCAAAATTTCTAAGAAAATTCCCTTTGAACCTTACCCCCAGCATTCGCCTACTGGCAAATAATAAAAGTTTTGGTCCTCTGGTCTTCCTTCTGTCATCAAATTTCCTTGTACACCAAGTAACACAGTACAGGAAAGGATTATAATATTCTAAATTCCCTGAAATTATGTGAGAACTTAGACAAAATATGGTCATGCTTTTTAATTTAGAAAGTAAATACACATATAGTTTTTTTTATTCTTATTCAGTGTTTCTTCATTCTTGTTCTGACTAGGCATTAAAAGCCATGTGGTACGAACTGCCAAACTTCAGGTATGTTTCAATGTGCATACTTCTTCGTACATGTATTACTTCACATGGCCTATACATCACTTGGCATTTAATTCTTTGTTTGCACTTTGAGAGTAAGAAAGGTTAAATGGTCATTTCAGTGCAAAGAATAGAAGGTAGGGAACTGAACACTTCTTGATTCCCTGAACTGTGGATAAGATACTAGAAATGCATGTTCCATATTCTTCAAAAGAGATCTGGAGCAGTGCTCTTAACCCTGAAATCCATTAAGGAAAAGATTCCACACACACATATGTATTTTTAATGTTTATTCTTGAGAGAGAGAGAGAGAGAGAGAGAGAGAGAGGAGAGACAGAGTGTGAGCAGGGGAGGCACAGAGACAGAGGGAGACAGAGAACTCTAAGCAGACTCCAAGCTCTGCGCTGTCAGCACTGAGCCCGACACAGGGCTCAAACTCACAGACTGTGAGATCACATCCTGAGCCGAAAGCAGAGGTTTAACCGACTGAGCCACCCAGGCGCCCCAAAGATTCCACACATATTAGCTCAATGAAAAATGCTTTGGGACAACCTGTTTCAAGGTTATAAGATAGGATAAATAATGAAGAGACTATTATTGAAAAGTCTTAGTTTACAGCTTAGCAATGAAGGAGTATAAAAAACAAAGCGTAAAATGCTTATGATTTACATGTTTAGCCAAGCGCTTACAAACTGAGGGTCCTTTTTCTTTTTTTTTTTTTTCTAAAATAGGAATTCTTCACATCATTTAAGAGATGGGAAAATGTTTCTTTTTTCTCCCTCTCTCTCTTTGTTCCTCTCATTGTATCGCTTTTCACAGAATCTTGGCGAATGGAGCCCCTTTTCAAATTCCATTCGGCAACTGGGTTTACAGACCAGATTCTGGGAAAGAAAAAAAAAGATTATGCCAGTTATAACACAGACTTATTATCAAATAATGGCTGAAATTAATGTGTTTCTAACTATTTAAATATCAAAGTGATGCTTAAAATCCCTCTCTACATAAAGAGAAACTTGCCAGGACTCACTTGGTGTTAGCCCTTTCCTGAAAATGATGTCTCTCCATTCTTGCACATTATCCAGATCCAAATAAGCTGTTAATTGCAGTATGCAGACATATATTTAGAGTTTGGTAGTTGTCATACATATCTAGATTCAGAATTCCTACTGCTTTGAAAAACATTTAGCAGTGTCTGTCCGCTGACATTTATAGGTATATCAGTTGGAGAACTCGGGGTATTTCACTGTGATGTGAGCACAAGAATTGTGTCCAGTGAGCTGTGAAGCTGAAAAAGAGAGCACGAACCAGAGTAGAGGGTCTTATATTAAACAGATTTTTATGAACTCAGAGTAAAATGGTGGTTGCCAGGGGTTGGAGGATGGGGGAAATAGGGAAATGTTGCCCAAGGAGTACAAACTTTCAGTTACAAGATGAATCAGTTCTGGGGATCTAACGTCTAGCATGGTGACTATAGTTGACAATTCTGTATTAGATACTTGAAAGTTGCTAAGAGAACAGACCTTAAATGTTATCATCAAACATTACAAAAAATGGTAATCAGGTAAGGTGACAGAGATGTTAACTAACTCTCCCTCTAGTAATCATTCTGCAATATATAGGTATATCAAATCATCACATTGTACACCTTGTATTTGCACAGTGTTATATGTTCATTATGACAATAAAGTGGGGAAAATTCAATTGATAAAGGGCAGCCTTTGATAATGTCCAAAAGGATAGGGACACCGTCAGATTTGAATTTTACACCCAACTGTCTGGAGACAGTGTGAAAAAAAAACTGTGGGGGTTTAGATGAAGGACAGGGACTATCTAGCAAGTGTAAGTGAAAGGTGGTGAAAATCCGAATTCAGGTAGTAATGGTGGGAGTAGGGGAGAAACACAGAGAGATTTTAAGGAGGCAAATCCAAAGAACTTGATCAAAGGCTAAATGCATCATTGGATGGAGGCATGGATCAATGTTTCGCTGATCCATTCCCTGTACCCTATTATTATCAATGAAATTAATTTGTGAAACAGCCGAATTTGCATGTGAACGCCTATGGGGAAGGGCAATATTTCTCATTTTTAACAACCGCGGATTTGATAGCCCAGGCACTCATTTTGGTTTTTAACACTGCAGAGACAGGAGTATCTTTGCTGTGCCAGGTACTAACCCCTAAGTTGTTGGATCGCTGCAAGATCCAGGAGATCCCAGGGGAAGAACTGGGGTTGCAGGGACTCTGGTGGCAGAGGGATTAGGGGCCCAGGACAGTAACTATTTACTAAGCAAGCAAGAGGCCTTTCAGCATTTAAACAACTGGTACGGCTAAATATTAGCTTTGGCTATGGTGACAAGCAAATGTAGCAAAGCAGGCAAGCCCCAAGAGAGATTTACCCCATTTCTGAATAGATCAATAACCACACGAATTCATAGGAATCCTCATCTGTACTTCACCAAGCATTTTCTACCAGTTAAAGTTATGGTAGAAAGAAAGAAAGAAAAAGAAGGTTGGGAGCTGAGAGGCCTGAGCTGGCATTCTGGCTCTGCCCTTTAATAATGTATGACCTCAGGCAAATATTTAACTCTTCTGAACTTCATTATTCTCCTTTATAAAATGGAACTAATAGCATTTACCCTAGTACCTCCCAGGGATGCAGTGTGGATCAAGTAACATAATATATACAAAAGAGCTTTGTAAATTGTGAAGCTCTCTGTAAAAGTTGGTTATTGTTTCAATATTCATGCTGTAACCTGAGTTTCCCTAAGCGTCCTTGGGCAGTGGAAGGCTTAATGACATAGGAATGGCATTAATTTAAGCTGCAAACGTAGTCCTTGCTCCCGCCTGCTCACCCAGGATCTCAGCCCCTAAAACACTCTCCTGAGGACGCACCAGCGCACTCTCACCAGTCTGGCCCTCATCTCAACCGCACCACTTCTGCTGGGCACCATCTTGGAGGGCACAGCTATCGCTTCTCCCCATTCAAATAAACACCTTCCCAGGACTGTGCAGTCACATGCGACTGGACACATCAGTGCTTCCTCCGTGTCCTCTCAGCCACTTCAACGTCCCACCGGGCACTGCGGCTGGGAACTGCAGTCACTTCCTGCTGGGAATGTCCACTGAAGACCACACAAAGACAGAGGAGCTACTCTGGGACTTGGGTGGTGATTCTCAGCCCCAGCTACATACTGACTTCTCCTGGGAAGATTTTATTTGGTTTTTTGCTTTACTTTATTTTATTTTATTTTATTTTATTTATTTTTTTTTATTTATTGGACAGTGGCTTGTTTCTCTATTTCTTGTTTGTTTGTTTGTTTCTCTCTTTCTTAAGCCAGTTCTTTCCCATATACTTTGCACAAACTATGTTTCAATTACCGTCTTAACCATAAAAGAACAAGGACATCCTGTCTTCTTTTTTCTTTATTGAAATATAGTTGAGGGGCGCCTGGGTGGCTCAGTCGTTTAAGCTTCAGACTTTGGCTCAGGTCATGATCTCATGGTTCGTGGGTTCAAACCCCACATTGGGCTCTGTGCTGACAGCTCAGAGCCAGGAGCCTGCTTTGGATTCTATGTCTCCCTCTCTGTCCTTCCCCCACTCTTTCTCTGTCTTTCTCTCTCTCTCTCTCTCAAAAATAAATATTTAAAAAAAAACTTTTAAATTAAAAAAAAGAAATATAGTTGACATACAATGTTACAGTAGTTTCAGGTGTACTGAATAGTGATTCAACAACTCTATACATTATGCTCTGCTCCTGGGAGATTTTAAAATATCAGTGCCTAATCCCTTCCCCCATCAGACCAATTGAAGTCACATCCCTGGGGTTAGAACGCAGGCATCAGTATTTTTTAAAAACACACAAGTGATTCTGATTCAAGTGGGTGTTTAGAGTCCCCCAGTGGGTGGGGGAACACTGACCTCTCCCCTCCCATGTTTCACCAGTGAAACCACAAAAGCTGGTCAGTGTGTACCCTCCCTGCCTCAGAGAGGCTCTCCAGAGCTGGAACAGAGATTGCTACATTAGATTTATCTTAATCTTTCCAATCGGTGGTGATTGCATTCACTCCTTTAAGTATAAGAAAACGCTGTGTTATTTTTATATCACATTTTTGCCTTATTTTATATGTATATTTTATAATTTACATAAATAAATAAAAGTATGTTGATCTCTGAGCTCAAAATTTTTTATTAATGGGGCGTGGGATCAAGGTTTTGTAGAAGTCCATTATCTTTCTGGCATTTGTGACATTCCACAGGTTCTTAATGTAAAATTGATTTAATTTTTCTAATCTAAAAAATCTGCAACTCATTTATCAAATGGTCTCATATATTGACTTTTACAATTCATAAATGAGGGGCGCCTGGGTGGCGCAGCCGGTCAAGCGTGCCACTTCAGCCAGGTCACGATCTCGCGGTCCCTGAGTTCGAGCCCCATGTTGGGCTCTGGGCTGATGGCTCAGAGCCTGGAGCCTGTTTCCGATTCTGTGTCTCCCTCTCTCTCTGCCCCTCCCCCATTCATGCTCTGTCTCTCTCTGTCCCAAAAATAAATAAAAACGTTGGAAAAAAATAAAAAAAATAAAATTCATAAATGAGTTGAAGTTTCTAAATACTAAAAGTACTAGTGAAAGCCACAAGCTTAAAGGGATTTTTTTTTTGTTTGTGTGTTTTTTTGTTTTTTGGTTTCTTTGGTCAAACTGGTCTCCTGATTCCAAGACCAAGAGTTCTTAAGAAATATTTAAATATTGCATATTTATACAAAGTATGCATATTTGCATATATATGAGATATTGCATAACATTTGCATATATATGAAATATTGCATATTAATGCATATGCATGTTTGAAAATATATGAACTATTAAATATGAAATATTAATACACATATATAGAAAATTAAAATTTTTTAACTTATGAAATAAAGATAGTATGATGGACATTGAAGAGGGCATCTTTTGGGATGAGCACTGGGTGTTGTATGGAAACCAATTTGACAATACATTTCATATATTAAAAAAATAAAAAATAAAAATAATAAATAAATAAATAAAATAACTAAAAAAAAATCTGTTAAGTATTTTACCTTAAAAAAAAATAAAAAATAAAGATAGTAACTTTAAAACTACAGAGAGAGACTTTCTCAGATGTTTTCCAATCTGGTAGTAAAATGACAATGTGCATTTTGCCAAGCGAAAGGGCCTCAATCACAAGACTTTTTTTCCTTTCAGGATAATTTTGTAAACAGCTCGGTCCTCAATTAGGCAACATCAAAATGCTCAGCTAAGTGACTCATCTCTACTACATTGCAGAGGGATTGAAAAAAGGCTGTAATTACTAATACAAGTTCCTTGCAAATAGTTTTACACGCACACACAACATATACACACATTTCTTTTTTGTTCTATGTTGTGCATTATTTAATAAGTTGTTAAAGCAAAACAATTATAGAAAGCCTGAATGGTCATATTATTCAAACTTTGAATTTCATTGGAAGGTGGAAAAAACATTTCCTGTGATTCTCAAATCAAAACTCCCTTGGGCCCCATCACAGGGCCTTTCAAAAGCAGTCGTGACCCTTGAGAGGGGGAAACTTTGCCCACATGAGAACCTCAGCTCTACTTTGTTTAGGAAGTGATGATTGAAGTTTAATTCATTGGATCACATGGCCCGGAAATGCTGTGCCAGCTTGGATCTTACTTTGAGTTTCCTTAATAAACTTGGTGTATTTTAGTTCAAAGATGTGAAGACCTGTTGGTAACTCTTTGACAACAGTTAGCAAACCATATGAAAGCTACCTTTAGGCACCTCATGTATAACCTACAAGAATTCTAGCTGTCTTTCTTTAGTCTATATTTCTAGAGAATACATTTCTTCCATTAAAATCTTTGTCACAGAGAAAAAAATTGTTTAATAGAACATGGTCATTAATTTGCTTTTATCTAAATATCTACTCAAAGAAAGTTGGTTGTCTAAACTCTTCAAGAAGCTCCTCATATTAGAATGTGAAGTTCTTTTCTACATTTAGCTAATGGGTCAGGAATGTAAACTTGACTTTGGCTGCTAAAAATTTTTCATTGTAGATCTTTCCAATCTCATAATTTCATTCTAAGCTAAGTTTTTTCTTCTCATCCTATTTTCCCTGGCCATTTTAGAAGATGCATTTTTGTTAAAGTCTTCCTGTTTCTGCATTATGTATAGAAGGTATTTTCTCTCACATGGTAATCACCTTGACCAACAAAGTCACTCCAAATCTCTCTCATTTATGTACTCCCTTTTAATGAGAAATTATAACAAAATAAAAACATCAAAGATTTCATTGAACAGGGAATTCAGATTAAAACGATCTTTTACTTGATGAAAAAGATAGAAGTAATATTTTTTTAGTTATTTACAGTAAATTCTGTTTTAGTCTGTCCCATTTTTGTATAGATGGGACTTCTTCAAGGGTTAATCCCATGAATACCAGAATTTGGTAAAACTGTAAATTAATAGGACAATGATATTTTATTTTATTTTATTTATTTATTTTAATGTTTATTTATTTTGAGAGAGAGAGAGAGTGTGTGTGTGCGTGTGTGTGTGTGTGTGTGTGAGGGGGAGGGGCAGGAAGAGAGGGAGACACAGAATCTGAAGCAGGTTCCAGGCTCTGAGCTGTCAGCACAGAGCCCGACGTGGGGCTCCAACTCACAAACTGCGAGATTATGACCAGGGTCAAAGTCAGTGCTCAACTGAGTGAGCTACCCAGGCACCCCGGACAATGATTTTTTAAAAGTCCTTCTAGGAACTGTTAACTTTCTTCACTGAATCTATTTCCCATATTTCTTAACATTTAAGCAACAACATTAAGAGAAGTGAGTCTACTCAGGAAAACAATGTGGAGGTTCCTCAAAACATTAAAAATAGAACTACCCTATGACCCAGCAATTGCACTATTAGGAATTTATCCAAAGGATACAAAAATGCTGATTCAAAAGGGCACATGCACCCCAAAGTTTATAGCAGCACTATCAACAATAGGCAAATTATGGAAAGAGCCCAAATGTCCAGCAACTGATGAATGAATTAAGAAGTTATGGTACACACACACACACACACACACACACGCGCGCGCACACACACACACACACACACACACACACTGGAATACTACTCAGCAATGAAAATGAATGAAATGTTGCAATTTGCAACAACATGGATGGAACTGGAGGGTATTATGCTAAGTGAAATAAGTCAATCAGAAAAAGATAAGTATCATATGATTTCACTCATATGTGGAATTTGAGAAACTTAACAGATGATCATAGGGGAAGAAAGGAAAAATAAGATAAAAAGAGAGAGGGAGGCAAACCACAAGAGACTCTTAAATACAGAGAACAGACTAAGTGTTGATTGGGGTCAGGTAAATGGGTGATAGGCATTAAGGAGGGCACTTGCTGGGATGAGCACGGGGTGTTATATGTAAGTCATGGATCACTGGGTTCTACTCCTGAAGCCAAGACTATACTGTTTGTTAACTAACTTAAGAATAAAAAAATAAATAAAAAATAAAAAATTAAATTAAAAGAAAGAGAGGAAGAGAAAGAGAGAGAGAGAGAAGTAAGTCTACCAGAAATCAGGAGGTAGTATTAGACTTGAAACAAATATTGCAAAGAGGTAATAATGTCTAATATTTAAAAACCTGCAATAGTTAATGACTATGACAAAGGTGCCAAGAATGAGCTAAGATAAAAGAAGGAAAGGTGAAAAATGAAAAAGCATCTTGCAACAGTTAAGTCTAAGGAATAGAGGGAAAAGCAAACTGACAGGCTTCACAAATAGCATCCTATTGTTCATTGGGCTAGTTTTGCATATAGAAAGTGCTCTAAGGTAAAATTTTATATTTTCACTGATTCTTTCCTTACATAAAGAACATATGTACACATGATATAACAATGTATAACCTTGAAACTCATGAAAGTAGTGCATATATATGAGTTCTAAGCAAAAAATCTATAAAGAGAAAAATTACCGAAACACACATTAGGCAATTGTAGAAGATATGTTGGACACCATTTATTAAATGGATAAGCAAGCTAAATTATATCTAAAACTGTTATTGGTTATTGGTGGGATTGGTTATTTGAATTAGTAAAAGTAAGATATTACCATTGATGAGAATGTGACAAATACAAAATAAAGGAGAAGATATTTTATCCATTGTTTGACTAGATGAATGAAAAACAAAAACAACATTAAAAAAAAAGCACAATATTGGGGCTGATTGAGGCAACAAAGAAAAACTAAAGAAAAATCCACAGCAACCTACACATTTTGAAAGACAATGGCAAGAAATTACTTAAAGAATTTGATGCAATATGTTGGATTTAGCTTCAAGCAGGAGTGAAAATAAGAATCATTGTTGTCACTCATCTATTATGTTCTGCCTTCTTAATTCAATCTGACAAGAACTTTGCAAACCAAAGACTGCTATTTTATTTATCTGATTAAAAAAAAAAACGGGTCTTGGATGGGCTAACTTATCCAAGGTTTTCTATAGCCTGGAAGCAAGCAATAGATTCTAATACAGTCTGTCTGGCTCACAGGTCACTTTTGGAGCTTCCGACTGCATTGGATAAAGTCCGTAGATCCTTAAGTGTGCCAAAGGGCAAGGGGAAGAGGTCTAGGGAATTTGGGTCTTAGATCACTGTTTCCTCTTTAAACAAAATAGTTCCACTGTTGCTTGTTTTGTACTAGAGATTTGTGTGAGATTGCAGTAAAAACAAACAGGCAAACCAAAACCCTCCTGAGAAAGCTTCAAAGATACTCTACTACGTAGTGCTGCCTCTAGGTCAGCTTTCAGAAGTTCTAGGCTGAAAAACAAACAAACAAACAAACAAACAAACAAAAAACCTATGGGAGACAAAAATGTCCAATTTAACTCTTTCTCTAGCGGTGTTAAAGCGGAAAATAGACAATTATATTTTGAGAACGACACAGTCCCTTTTCTTCCTCGATGTACATGAATGTAAGAGAGTATCCCTCAGATACTTTCTAGAATGAGGATGACAAAATTAGAGCACCCAAAGCCTTGGCTGTCATGGCTATTCCGTCACCACTGGATCAAACCAGAGTCTTAGAATGTTTTCTAACAGAACACTCCAGCAGTTCAACAAATCAATCAGAGATATGTGGACTATTTCATTTTATTTATATACCGTCCTTTTCCATACAAAAAAAAAAAAAAACCCACACATTTAAAACACTGGTTTTCTGTAAAAGCAATAGAATAATTTTAAAAAATACTCGGAGGGAAGAAATAACTCATCCTGAAGAAATTTACTTTTCCCCAGAATCAAAGCATTTTTTTTTAAAGGCTTCAACCTGCATTTTCAAAATAAAATCATCTCAGTTCCCCCACTGTGGCCAGTGGAAAGTATGCAACTTCAGATTGTGTACTGTTTTCTCCTTCGTTCACTACCTGTGACCCAAGACCCTATCTTCTCCTTTTGCTCCCATGTTTTCACTGGTCTCTGTTGGGCCACTTACCTCAAGCTAAATAGAATGAATAGAAGAAAGAAGCTTTCTTGAGCCCTCTTGTCAACTTGCAGATGTATAACCCTTCCAGAATCACAAAATCTGGAGGTTATTGCTCTCCAAATCTCATAAATGCAGTCAAAGCAGTGTCAGTGTGACTACCAATGCTAAGAGCGAGCTTTTCGAAAGCAGGGCATATTTTACGCTGGAAGAAGAAAATGTTCAGGAAAGCACTGTTGTATCCTCATCCCTGTTTTACTTAAGCCCTCTCCAGGATGAAGACATGGTGGGCAGCAAGACCAAGTAAACAGTGATGGGGAGAAATGTAAAGACTGAAGGAAAGAGCAAGAGTACTTACTAAGTTGGGAGTCAGAAAAGCTAGGAAATACTATTCGCTCTTCTCTTTTTGCAAGAAGATACACAACAGGTTGGAGTGTTAGAAACTTTGTTAGGTAAAAAGAAGGAATTTTAACGGATAACAAGAAATTTGGTGAGGGCAGGGAGGAGGCAGATTTTTTTTTTTCCATTCTATTTTTTAAAAATGGAGTTTTGTGGGGCACCTGGGTGGCTCAGTTGGTCACGTGTCCAGGTTCAGCTCAGGTCATGATCTCATGGTCCATGAGTTTGAGTCCCACATCAGGCTCTGTGCTGACAGCTTGGAGCCTGGAGCCTGCTTCAGATTCTGTGTCTCCCTCTCTCTCCGCCCCTCCCCCACTCATGCTCTGTCTCTCTCTCTCTCTCAAAAATGAATAAACATCAAGAAAAAAATTAAAGAATGGAGTTTTGTGCGATGGAAATTTACCTAAGACATTTTTAACCTTTCAGGAGATTTATGGGTTTTTGGAGGTGGACAGAAAAAGAGACAGGAACGTTGGTCTGTGCTTTCAAAAAATCTATGGAAGGCCATGATGGAAACTCGAGATATTGTCAAGAGAGACAGAGCGTCAGCTTTTCTTCTTGGTTCTCCAACACAGTTTATCTTTAGAAGAAAAGTAGAGATTCCAGGACAACTACTCTTCAGAAATGGAGAGGTATATCAGACAGAAAAAGCCACGTGATGCTGCCCAAACAACAAAATCTTACTGGTTTGAAACAATCAAGTTTTGTTTCTTATTCAATCTACATACACGTCTGCTGGTTCTGCTCATAGCATTCATTCACAGGGCACCCCCATTTCACACTCACTGATGGAGCATTCTACCATCTCCAATGTGCTAGAGAGAAAAAGAGAATACTAAAAGTTCTCACACTGTCTAGCAAGTGATTTTCCTGTAAGTAACATACATTACTTCTGTATAAAACTTATTAACCCAAACCAATCACATACCCCACTGAGCCACCATGGGGATGAGAGGTAATAAACCCATGCATGCAGAACAGGGATAACAGGAAATATTAGGAAAATAGCATTAATAACTGCCTCAAGAGGTCATTCTTGTGTCTCTCAGAAACCTAAGCAAGGCAGTGGAGTCCCATTGGAGGCCAGAGGAATTAAACTCATAACATTGTTTCTATTTGTATGTGGGGAGTTTAAAACAGAAGTAACATACAACATAAAAAAAAAAAAAAACCCTCTAAACTTCGGTGCTTGCCCACTTTTGACACGTTTAAAATAAAGTTTAGGGGCGCCTGGGTGGCGCAGTCGGTTAAGCGTCCGACTTCAGCCAGGTCACGATCTCACGGTCCGTGAGTTCGAGCCCCGCGTCAGGCTCTGGGCTGATGGCTCGGAGCCTGGAGCCTGTTTCCGATTCTGTGTCTCCCTCTTTCTCTGCCCCTCCCCCGTTCATGCTCTGTCTGTCTCTGTCCCAAAAATAAATAAACGTTGAAAAAAAAATTAAAAAAAAAATAAAAATAAAATAAAGTTTATAATTCTTGGAACATGTAAATCCACATTGATTTAGTCAAAGGTATATATCATGAAATATCTGCAAATTAGTTCAATATTATTATTTTGAAATAAAAATAAGAACAAGTTAGAGCAATTACATATCATTGGGAATAGACTTTCAAGGAACTTCCTCCAATAGAAAAAGGAAAAAAAAAAAAAAAAAAAAAAAGAAAGTGTTAGGGGCCAAGTTCATGTATTAAAAAGATGAATAAGTTACAATTTCCTCTCTCAAAAAGTCACAGAGAGGTCAACTGTATAACAGTTGGTCACAGGAAAAACTAATACCAGGTCTTTCTTCTGAATGAATGAATGTCAGTGCTATTTTTCCAAGTCCTTCAGAAGGTATTACTGTCATTATTCCAAAAAAACTCAAGAGAAAATACTTCATACCAAATGCCAAATAATCAGTTTTAGCTTGGAGGTATTGATCTTAAATAATCAGAATATAATATATCCCAAATATCTAGCATGTCAAAGTCCGGGACTTCTAGATCTGTGGATGTCTGTACTATAGAATTTTTAGTTTCATGGCAGTCCAACTTTTCCTTAGACCAAGAAAGGATTCAGATAACTTGGCTTGAAGTTTCACAATAAATTTGTGTTTGGAATATACTTCAAAGAGATAAAAACTAACTTTCTTTTGAAAAGCAACGGGAACTTTGTTAATGTATCTAAGGTTATAGAAGACACATTGACTATGGTTATTCATTCTTGCTTTACTTATGTTTTAATTACTGATTTTCTATTGCAAGAATAATAAATTAGGTGACCTAGGATATCGTTGTTTGGCTGCAAGTAACAGAAAACAATTCTGAGTAAGAAAAGCAGAAAAATAATGTATTGAAAGGATCAAAGGTAGCTTACAAAACCAAAGAGAAGCATGCACCAGGTTTGAAATACAATAGGAACTAAGGAATCAAGAACTAGACCAGAATGCAGGAGTCAATCAGCCACCACAAGATGAGCAAGCTCTAATCAAATTGTAGGATTTTACATCATTCTGCTCAACAGCCAGTAGCCTGGAGGAGATATGGATGGGCCTAAGCTTAAGTCACACTCCCACCTCTTAACTAGAGAGGGGCAAGATACCCTGAGTGATTATTCTATTGTTCTTGTACACCAAGGGGAAAAGGTAATTTTCTAAAAAGAATTTAGGTTACTTTTACCAAATCAAGATAAAATGACACAACGAATGCCTATTAAAACAAATATGTACTATACTAGGATATATCGTGAAGATCTTGTGGTTAGGAAAATACTTCTTAGGAGTGCCCACAAACTTCCACAAAACTGAAAACATTGAAATTTGAGTTCCAATCTCATCAGATTCTCTTTCTATGTAAGTTCATGTGTGTGTATGTAATTATGCATGTATATGTCTATACTTGTGAAGCAATTAGCTGTAAGCTATAAAATCCTTCAGAATAAAGGTGGTAGAAAGCAGGATCTAAATTATTTGAATTTAAATTTCAGACACAAAAGCATGAAAAGATAAGACACATTCCAGAACAGCAATTAGTGTTATGACATTGAAAACAAGGTGTATGGGAGAGGCAGCAAATCAGGTTTGCAGCAGAGAGACCAGATGATGAAGCACTCATATGCTGGGAGTTTGGAATTGTACCATGTAGGCAATGAGGCACCAGTAAAGTTTATTTAAGCATGACATGATATGATCAGATCTGTGTTTGTATATTTATTTGTTTAACCATTGGTGGAAATGTGTAGGATGGATTAAAGGAAACCACAGGAAGTAGGAGCCCTGATTAGGCAACTGGCAGTGATTTAGGCAAAACAAAGTTATAGGGACCTCACCTAAGACGATGACAGTAGAGCTAGAAAGATAGGAACTGCATTAATTCGCTCTTTCTATGTAATAAACTACTCCCCAAAACTTGGAGGCTTAAAGCAACAACCATTGACTTAGCTCATTGTTTCTCAACTGTGGTGTGTGTGTGGGATGGGGGGAGCTATGTCCCCCACCAGCACCATCAGGGGACGGTTGGCAGTGTCTGGAGATATTTTTGGTTATCACAGTGAGAAGCAGTGCTACTGGCATCAGTGAGTAGAGGCCAGGGTGGCTGCTAAACATCCAACAGTTTACAGGACAGCCTGCCAAGAATCCTCCAGTCCAAAATGTCAATGGTGTCGAGATTGAGAAATTAGTATGATTCTGCAAGCCATCCCTTTGGTCTGATCTTAGCTGGGATTCTGCTGACTGGGGCCGCGCTCCCAGCTCAACAAGCTAATTCGTGTACTTGTGTTCGGCTAGCTGTCAGCTGAGAGCTGGCTGATCTAAGGTGGCTCTGGTGACCTCTTCTCTGTCTTATCCTCTAGCAGGCTGGCTAGAATTGTGCATGTGGGGGAGGCAGGGCTCCAAGAGACCAAGAAGAAATGTGCAAGGCCTCTCGAGGCCCTGTCTCAAAACGCACACACTCTCAGCCCCAATCTATGAGAAGAAGCAAGTCACAAGTTCAGCCCGATTCCAGGCATAGAGGAAGATTGTGCCTGTTGATATGAGGGCTATAAAAGAACTGTGATCATTTGTGCATTCTACCACAGAGACAGATTCTTGGAATAGTTAGGAGGTAGAATCAAAGCAATTGTGGCTGCTGGTGAAAAGAGAGAGTAACTGACATTAAAATTATATTGACGAGAGGTCCATGAATAATTGAATCTTGTTTTTGGCTACCAACCTCCCCCTATGATTTCCAGAAGAAAATATATATACACAGAGAACAAAGCAAGATAAAAAAGTACCCCTTTATTTCTATCTGGGGATGTTGACCCAAAAGTCAATAGAGAAGTTTTGTAAACTATCTGTTTCACAGAGGAACTCCTTTTGCTAAGCAAGTTCAGTCTTAAAAATCTAGAATAAAAGCAGGATGAAAGCCCTTCCATGGCTAGTCCATTCAAAAATGTAACACATTCTTCAATGCGGAAAAAAGTCACACCTATGCAGAGGGAAAGAGGCAAAGGAAGGAAAGGGAACTTAGGGAGAAGATGTGGGAGGGGGAGTGAGGAGGCAGGAGAGGAGACATATGGCTGTATGGTGGCTCCCTGGGAGCCTTCACAAAGCTCTTGAGAGGAAGGACACTTCCTGAAAAGACCTCACGCATGTACACTATCCTCACCAGGGTAAGGTCAAACACAATGATCCTGAGTCTGAGCAATCTCTGACCATGCTTCTCCTACAAGAAAGAAACGGCTCTTCAACCTGATCCACTCCTTTGGGGGAAAACAGGAAGAAGGAATCTTCAGCTTCAGCTTCTACCTGCTAACTGGTCATAAACCATTAGATACAGGACGAAGAGGAAAGAAAAACTTAAGATGACTCCCAAGTTCCAGACTGAGCACCTGGGAATGCTAAATTTAATCAGGATTGGACGTAGATATTTGAGAATCCTCCAACATAGCTGGTATTGGATGCTGTGTGTTTGAAGAAATTACCCTTGGAGAGGGTGCAAAACAAGCCAAGAGCAGAGGCTTGGAAAATATCAGCATTTAAGCAGCAAATGGAAAAAGAGAGACTCATAGAGCAGGTTCAGTAGGCTGGCTGGAGATGTAAGTGAAAATCAGGAAGGAACAGAGAGTTGTAAAAAAAAAAAATCAGAAAGTTTCAAAAATTTGGCTGTGGCCAACATAGTCAAATGCAGTGAGGATGAAAGTTAGATTAAAGACTGAAGCTAACATTTGCTTTGGCAATGATCGTGGATGACTCAGTATTTAGGAGTAAATGAAAATCGAGATTAGGGTTGCAAGTAATAATTATCATTTTATTGAATAAAGATGAAGGACGAACAGAGATAAAGGAACTTGTGATTATGAGAGTTTTTTATTTAGAGAGATTTGTGTATATGTGCATGCCGAGGGGAGGAGTCACTGGAGTGGTTGAACATACAGAAGAGAGGCAGCATGGAATGATCTCTCAAAGGACACAGAACAAATGAACTGCAGAACTGCATGTTGAAGAAGGAGTCTCTTGTTGAAGAGGGAAGCAGAACCCAGTAAATGAAAGAGGTCCAGAGTTGGAGGTCTTCAAACTAATAGCTGTCCTTCCTCTGGCAAGCAGGGAACAGCCCTCAGCTACCTGTTCTGAATGAGTCGGGGAAGGGTGGTGTTGTTAGACAGCCGGAGGACATATAATATTAGACGTTACACATGTAGCTTCCATTTTATAAAGATTGCGAGGAACTCAGAGTGGAAAAAAATAGTGATGACTAGAAAATCTACAAAAAAATTACAGGCCTTGAAATGGAAGATGATCTAGCAATGTTTATCTTCAAATAGAGGAGATAAACAAGTAGGGAAACACACTAGATCAGCACTGAAATGCATTTATTCCACATTTATTGACTAACTATGCCAGGTCCTCCAAAGAATAAAGGACCCTTGGTCCCAGCCATTGAAGAGCTCACATTCTGGTAGGAGAGAGAACCAAACAAACCCTTGTAAGGAAAGGTAACTGCAAGAGAGGTGCACATTGTGCTCCAGAGGTAGAAGGGGAAGCACTTAACTAATCAAGAGAGTAGGAAGGAAATCAGGGTGAGAGAAGAATTCTGGAAACAAACAGCAATTGAACTGAGATTTGAAGACAGGAAGAATTCCATTAAGAGTCTGGGTGGAGGTCCGACAGGGCAATCTGAAAAATGGAATGAATTTGCAGAGATGGAAAAGTCTCGGGAAGAATCTAGTCAAATAGACACATCAGGAGCCCTCGTCTGTCTACCAGTTATTTAAACAATCCTTTATTCCCTTTAAAGCTCCCCAACTCATCACACACATTCTGAATTTTTTAAAAACTGGGGCAAGAAAATTAGAACTTATCTGTTCTCTACTATTCCCGTAGATAAAACACTTGCCAATGCTATCCCTCACCCCCAAGTGCTTGCTAGGTAATCTAAGGAATACATTTCCATGGAGAAGTCATAGATTAATCATTGTTTTGCATTTAACCCTTTATAGAGCCATTTGCATTCTATTCTCATACTTCCAGGCACAAAGTCTTTCTAATAGAGAAATTTTAGGCCCTGAGGAGAGAGAAAAGGGAAGGGAGTGGAAAGGACTGTCTCTTAGCCTCTCTCTTCAAATCGTATGTCACATCATTTACTGCACTTATACTTTCGTGATGGCCCTGAGTACCTGGAAAGGTTGCATTGTGTCTTGAATTTTAAAAAGTAATACAATACATAATTCACTCCCTGCATTAATTCAGGTGCAATCTTAGACAAATTGAACAATTTCAGCCACTAAGCAGGGTTAACTGGAAAATGCTCCATCCTCCACGAAGCCAACCTCTGGGGAATGTGGTGCGTTTGGAAGTTTAAAAGTAATTCAAATGTGTACTGAAAAGATAGAATGAGAAATGCGGTTTCTAAAAAACTGGTTTAAAAAAATACTATCTGAGTTGAATTTAAAGTGCTATTATTCTAATCTTTCTATTAAAAGATAAAACATGAGAGAAAATATTACATGCTTTCCTAACCTTAGCTTATGCATAAGAATGTAATTTATGTTTTAAAGAACACAAACACTACTGCAATTCTCGAAAATACCAAGCTTTGAAATCCTCTTAGTTAAAAATAAAGTTTGTGACAAGACTGCCCAGGAATGCAAGTTAAGTGTAGATAAATGTATTTTGGAGTAATTGTAAAACCAATTTCACAATGCCCCTACCTGTGTTTGTCAGAGCTAAGCAGCAGAAAACACTGGCTTTGTGGTTGGTTCCACTGATACACGCAAGGCCAGACCCAAGCAGAATTGTCAAATCCAGAAACACATTGTTTTCAGAATATGAAAGAGAAGTTTGAATATATCAGATGGTTTAGGATGATACTAAATGAGCTCCATTACATGTCATTTTTGTCCATAAAACTCTAGATGTGCTGAGGATCTAAAAGAGAGGAACATTAACACCCTGAGCCAATGGTGGTACTTCAACACACCTGGATCATCTGTTGTCTTAAAATATCAGAATCACTTGCTCTCTCTCTCTCTCTCTCTCTCTCACACACACACACACACACACACACGTCCAAAAGAATACTTCTGGTATATATTTAAGCCTGTAATGTATTAAATCCCTTTTTAAGTGTTAATATCATTGAAGTATTTCCAGCCACAAAGTGGGTAACATTTTTAGAGAACCCAGTTTTTATCAGGAAGGACTAATCAAGATGACTAAATTCACTATTTTTCCTAATCCCTAAACATCTCCATTAAAAAAGAAAAAATGCACAACACACACACACACACACACACACACACACACACATCTGTTTTTGAAAAAGATAGATAGGCTTGATAAGGAAAAAAGCTTTTTTGGCATAGATTTCAATTTCATTGAAGAAAAGGTATGACTGTATGAAAAGCTCATTAATGCAGACTTCACTAAGTTGGAATTCATGATCACTCAGAAGAGAACTGAGCCAAAGTAGATCTATGAAAATCATTAGAAAGTTGTATATCTCTAGGGGTGCCTGGGTGGCTCAGTTGGTTAAGCATCCAACTTCAGTTCAGGTCATGATCTCTGGATTTGTGAGTTGGGCCTCCCCCCCCCACCCACCCCCATCAGGCTTTGTGCTGACAGCTCAGAGCCTGGAGGTTGCTTGGATTCTGTCTCCTTCTCTCTCTGCCCCACCCCCACTCGTGTTCTGTCTTTCTCAAAAAATAAATAAATAAACATTTTTTAAAAAGGTGTATCTCTAGGCATGTAAGTTGTTTCTGGACATTTTCATTTATGGGAATTTATAAAATTATAAGCAGCCTTTGGACTGTGTTGCCCCAACCATCACCTCCCCTTTCCCACCCAGCTCCCTCCCCACTCCTTGCCTTAGTTTAGCCTCCTGAGGCCAGAGTTTTGAGGGCACCCTAGATGAATCACCGAAGGCTCCCACTTTTAAAGACTGCAAAAGCCATCTCATTCGTGAACACTCCCCTGACAGAACCCCACACTCCCTGCCCTTCTCATCTTTCCAAAACTGTTTATACTGTCTTATCTCTTCCCACTGCCATCTTGTGTCATTACTTTCAGGTTCCCTGGACTTCTCTCTCAGGAATATATAGGGTTTCTTCTGGACTTAGGACCTTTGATTCCTTCTCCCCTGGAATGCTCTTCCTCCAGATCATCACATGACCTGATCTTTCAAGTCTCCTTACTATCATCACACAGTAAGAAATGCTTTCTCCGACCTCCCATTACCTTGCTTTAATGTTTTTCTGTTTGTTCTCTTGTTTTGTTTTTTACCTTCTTTTTTGACCAAGGTGATTTCTCTGGTCCACTTGTCTGTCTCCTTCCTCTCCCTCACCACCCAGCTACTACCATTAATATATAAGCTCCTCAGCGCTTAGAACAATGGCCGGAGCATGACAAGAATTCACGAATACTCTTGGAATGAGTGAATGAAAAAATGAATGCCTATGTCCCCCACAGACAGTGAGTTCCCTCAGGGAAAAGGCCACGCCTCATTGGTTTTTGTGTCCCTTTGCATCTAACACTGTGGGTACAGAATAACATAAATGCTCACTATATAAATGATCCATTAATGAATTCTTAAACAATGATTCATTATACTTTTATTATATACATTGGAAAATATTAAGCTTGAATATATTAAGACCTGCTTAGAGTTTAGTTACACAGTTGGTTACACAGCTTGATTATATACTTTTAGAAAAGATAACAAAGACAGGAGACCTGCAGGAACTCAGATTTGGAAATGGCTATAAACTTTTAAGTCTTAATGGTCTGTTGTACGTCATAAGAGCTTAAGTGATTTACTGATGATGCTTAACAGTAATAATTTTTTAAAAAAAAAAAAACAAGTCTGTATTTCATTCCTTGCGACTTACAGGCTAACCTTCACGAACCCACAAAACCTGAGGCTCATACATGCATGAGGCTGAGAAAACTTACCAAATGTTTGATTCTGAGGCTTGAGGGCCTCAAGGAGAGTGGGGCCATCAGCACAGAAACAGGAGCGAGGAGAGCTGGGCAGCCAGAATCCATCAGGTCCTTCTGTCCTCTCCAGGAGACAGAGAGATACTGTACAGGGACAAAGAGATGCCAGCCCCAGGGAAGATGAGCTCTGTAGTTACGTACTGTATTTTCCAAACCAAACTTTGTGACGTGCAGTCTGAGAATGAGACCTGGCTGTCATACACAGAATGCTTGAATCTAAGGTGAGCTCAGAGAATCCAGAGCTAAGGGCTGCAATATTAACAGCAGAACAAGTTAGTTCTCAGATTCTTCCGTATTTAGGTGAAATGCCTCACGAAACTTCTCAGTTCCCCCAGCTCTAATTGACTCCACGCTCATCAAATGTCCCCTTCTGTTTCTGAGGTGTGTTAATACTAGTCAGAGTATCCTCGAATTTTGGATGTAAGTGTTCTGATATCTAGCAATTGTTATTTTAGACATAGATGGATTATACACTTCTCACTTGCTAGTTTTATTAGCGATGAATCAGTCTCAGAGGAGGAAAAGCCTCAGCTAACTCTTAAAGTTCTTCTCAACTCTAAGAGTCTGTGGTTCTGTGATTCAGTTCCCCAGAATGAAATGTCCCCAGTATGAATGGATATAAACTAGTATATGAAGTGTAGGACAGAGGATGGGTCCTGGAACCTAATGACTAAAGTCCAAAGTCCCTCCTGGAGGCTTTGCTTTGAGACATGGAAACTGAGAGACTTCTACTTTCTTTAAAATTTGTTTAATTTTTTTTGAGAGAGAGACAGAGAAGGAGAGAGTGTGTGTGTGCACGCTCAAGTGGGGGACAGAGGCAGAGGGACAGAGAGAGAGAGAAAGAGAGAGAATCTTAAGCAGACTGCATGTCCAGTGCAGGGCCCAATGCAGGGCTCCAGCTCACGACTGTGAGATCAAGGCCTGAGCCAAAATCAAGAGTTGGACGTTTAACCGACTAAGCCACCTAGGCACCCTGAGACCTCTACTCTCTTAATTCAAAGTCCTGAGCGGGAGACGTTAGGTATATGGGTAATTGCCCTGCTCTGGACCACTAGTTTCCAGCAAGGCCGTGCCCTATTTCTAGAACACAGTCACCATCACCAGATCATCAAGGGATACCCTTCCCTCCCTCTCACAACCTTTACATCCATCTTCAGAGAGGAAGTAGTATACTTGCCCTGGGCTTTGTGTCTTAGGAAACTTACTTTCCTACTCTAAACCTCAGCTTCTGACCACACTCTATGTGGTCTCAAGGACCAAAAATGTTCCATGCCCAGTTTCTATTTGTTGACATGTGGTTGAAAAAATCTATCAAAGTGGGGCCTCGGCAAAACTGGCAAGTGGCAAGAATGGGTCAAATTGAATACGTTTCGTGGGTGAGAGAAGCCAAGTTACCGTAAAAGGCCTGGCAATCAGTTTCAAGACATTCTTCGATATCTGACAGAGAAACTGGGGAGGAGTGGGTAGAATGCAAACATTTCTTTAATTACCTTTATCTTTTAATCAGGAACCTCCCAAAATGTCAAACAATGAATGCGTTCTATACATTGTATAGAAACTTGATGCTCAAAGTGTGGTCGATAAACCAGCAGCCTCAGCATTATCTGGGAGCTTGTCAAAATGCAGAATTTTGAGCCCCTGCTGGATCCAAATCTGCATTTTAAAAAGATCCCTAGGTGATTTATACATGCCTTAACTTTTGTAAAAGACTTATCAAGAATAGCAAACCTGTGACCAGACGCATCAGCATCATCTGAAAACCTGTTAAAAATGCAGAACCATGTACTATTTTGGGGTGTGGCCCAGTAATCTGTGTTTTAACAAAACCCCCAGGTGATTCTGATGTACAGGCAAGTTTGAGAATTTCTGCCTCTGGCCTTTTTCAATTTAAATTCAAGAACAGCTAGTTTTTGACAAAAGCTATTTTAATTCTAAAATTTTTTTAAGTGACTAGAAGAACCATATATCTGTCTGGACAATTTTTTTTTTAATTTTTTTTCTTTCAACGTTTATTTTTATTTTGGGGACAGAGAGAGACAGAGCATGAACGGGGGAGGGGCAGAGAGAGAGGGAGACACAGAATCGGAAACAGGCTCCAGGCTCTGAGCCATCAGCCCAGAGCCCGACGCAGGGCTCGAACTCACGGACCGCGAGATCGTGACCTGGCTGAAGTCGGACGCTTAACTGACTGCGCCACCCAGGCGCCCCTGGACAATTTTTAAAATATGTTGAAAGCCCACTAGTACTTTCTAAAGCCATATACATCCTTATGATTTTATTTAAGCACTAGTCAGAATTGATGAATGTGTGTATTGAACACCATTTGCTAATTCATCTGGCATCTGGCAAAACCATATCACATTGATATGATGGATGATCCTGCTTCTTTGGAATGAGAAAACTTCCACATGGAGGCACAGTAATTATTCCTGAAGGAATGAACATAATGTAAACTGTCATCATGTGTAAGTTTTGTAGGCAATGGATGTCCAAGGGAAAAGACATCATTTTAAGCCTCTATTCTCAGCAGTGGTACTCTGTGGCCTTGATCACACCCAAAGCCATTGTCAGAGCTGCTTAGACATTTCCTCCCTTTGTGGCTTTGGGTTTCATTTATCAGGTGGTGGGATATACCAAAACCTCTTCTCCCTAATGCATCTGAAATACTTCCTACTTTGAAAATTTTCTTCAAAGGCAAGGTAGCTGTTAATGTCAAGAAGCCTGAATGAACTCAACTAATATACTTAGTGTCTTGCACAATGCAGCTTTGCCCAGAGGAATTTTTTAAAGCTACTTTCTGAAGAATATTAAGCTACATGCAGTTATTTTTGAAATTAACAAACCCAGCAATTTCATTTCTAGAAATGCATCCTAAAATATATCCCCAAATGAACATATAAACATCTGTCTAAGAGAATTTATGGCAGCATTGTTTGTTGGAAACAAGCAAAACGTCCATTGCTAGGGAGGGCACAGTTACGGGGACTCACCCACCAGAGCAAGTTCCCTCAGGGAGGCCCTCTGCTGTTCGCCAGGCATTGGCTCTTTAGTTTCCAGATTATGAGGAGGACCAATATATTAGTCTGCTCAAGCTGCCATTGACAAAATACCACAGACTAGGTGGCTAAAACAACAGCTGGTTATTTTCTCACAGTTCTGGAAGCCTGGAAGACCAACACCAAGGTGTCGACACATTAGGTTTCCTCTGAGGCTTCTCTCCCTGGCTTACAGATGGCAAGCCTTCTGTGTCCTTACATGGCCCTTTCTTTGCGCATACGTGGGTGAAAAGAAAGAGCGTTGGTGTCTCTTTCTCTTCTTATGAAGATTTCAGTCAAATGGGATTAGGGTCCTACTCTAAGGGCCTCATTTTAGCTTAATCACCTTTTCAAAGACCGTATCTCCAAATACGTTTACATTCTGAAGTCCTGAGTGGGTCCATATAAATTTTGGGGAGGACGCATAACAACCAGCATGTCTCAAAGAATAGTTGGGTCCCCTAGGACTATTTATTGAACATTCAGAAATATTAATATTATGTGAAAAAATATTAATATTTTAAAAAATGACATAGCTATACCAGTGAGTAGTGGCTGATTATTAACCATGGGAATGGACTCTATAGAGATTTTAAAAACATGTTCTGAAAAATCCTAAAGGTTTGAAGAAGCCTCTTCCGGAGTCTTCAGGGTTGAAGATTAGGGGTAAGTGTGTGGGTACTGAGACCATTTCTGGAATTTAGTCATTTTATTTATTTATTTATTTTTTTAAATTTTTTTTTCAACGTTGATTTATTTTTGGGACAGAGAGAGACAGAGCATGAACGGGGGAGGGGCAGAGAGAGAGGGAGACACAGAATCGGAAACAGGCTCCAGGCTCTGAGCCATCAGCCCAGAGCCCGACGCGGGGCTCGAACTCACGGACCGCGAGATCGTGACCTGGCTGAAGTCGGACGCTTAACCGACTGCGCCACCCAGACGCCCCTGGAATTTAGTCATTTTAAACCTGGTAGACAAAGTGGTGTGCTACAGTTATAAGCATGGGGTTGAGAATCAGACAATGTTTGCATTTCTGTCTCCCACCTGTAAAATAAATATAACCGTACCTGTCTCTAAGGTTGTTAAAGTGATAAGTTGCCAATGATACTTATGATAATTCAGGCCCAAAGTATGTGCTCAGCAAATAAGACATTACTTTGCCTCTGTATAACCTTATTTTCCAAGAAAAACGTGCACACACACACACACACACACACACACACTTCTTTAAAACCACACTATTGGGGCGCCTGGGTGGCGCAGTCAGTTAAGCGTCCGACTTCAGCCAGGTCACGATCTCGCGGTCCGTGAGTTCGAGCCCCGCGTCGGGCTCTGGGCTGATGGCTCAGAGCCTGGAGCCTGTTTCCGATTCTGTGTCTCCCTCTCTCTCTGCCCCTCCCCCGTTCATGCTCTGTCTCTCTCTGTCGCAAAAATAAATAAACATTGAAAAAAAAATTTTTTAAACCACACTATTAAATCATCCCTAGAGTAATTCTCAGTTCTGAAACTCCGTGATTCTAAGTGATACTTGGCCACAATGATTAACAATGAAAGGAATGGAACTTTTAAGAATTTTTATTTCTTTCAATATAAAAATAAACTGTACTTTCCTACTCTGAAAATTCTATTTTTGTAGTCATATTGCTTGACTTAACCTATGTTCATTAAAATAACACTTAGTCTTGTGCTCATCAGGTAAATAGTATAACTTTTGATGTTATCTTACTTTTTGTGTGGTTATCATATTATTAAACCTACCATTTATGTGTTAAAAATAAAATGAAATTATATGTAATCATGAAAACGATGAAATATGTACTTTTTATTAAAAAAAATTTTTTTTGAAAGAGCATTAGCAGGGGAGGGGTGGAGAGAGAGGGAGACAGTGGATCCAAAGCAGGTGCTGCACTGACAGCACAGAGCGTGATGTGGGGCTTGAACACACAAATCATGAGATCATGACCGAGATGAAGTCAGAGGCTTACCCGACTGAGCCATGCAGGCGCCCCATGAAACATGCATTCTTATGTGCCAATATGGAATAATCTGGAAGATATATTATTCACTGACACAAAGTACAGGGATAAGCGCAGTATGCTAGCCTTCTTTTAAAAAAAGAAATACCTTTTTGCGTTGTTTACATTTTTACTACATCCATGCATTACCTCTTGAAAAAAAATGATTAGAAAAACAAAACCGATTTTTTTTTCATGGTAAAATGTAACAGGAAAGAACAGATGCCCAAGATTTCATTTTCAAATAGAAATCCCAATCAACAGCACCAGTAGCAGCTGCTGTTTTTCTTTATCTGATAAGAGCAAAGCAGCAGATAAAAATGAAAAATAAACTATGGGAGCGGGCACCCACAAAGATCAAATTCCAGGTGGCTCTCATCCCAGTTGCCATTGTCGTAAGTCCCAGAAGGGTTTCTCAGGGCTAAGAAATGCTGTGATTTAATGGACAGAACAAAGCGTTTGGCATCAAACTGAGCTGAGTTCCAATTCAAGGTCTCCTACTTTCTAGCCATACATCATACAAATGACTACTCTCTGAACCTCGATGTCGTCAGCAGACAGGAGTCAAAATACCTGTAACACTTGCCATGTAATGTGGTCATGAGGCTTAAAATGAAATTGCAGGTGTCCAAGTACACAGCAACCACTATGGACAAAATGTGCTCCTTTCTGGTCTCCTTTGTAAACCCTTTAGCAGGCCTGTAAGGATATATTCATTCATTCATTCATTCATTCAATGATTATAAATGGACTACGTGAAACATTGGGGTTATACCATAAAGCAGAGCAGATACGTGACCTGTTTTCCTAAAGCTTAGACTCTTGCAGAGAGGTAGATAACAGATTAAACATCTGTTATGATTATCATAGTAAGGGCTATAGTAGAGGTAGTGCAGGACACCACGGAAAAGCTTATCAGGAGTATATAGTCACAGGCAATGTCAAGGATGGCTTCTGGAGGAAGTCCTGTTACAGCTCAGACCTGATGGAAGAGTAGGAGTTCCTGAAGGGAAATATTTGTGGCTGCCTACTGGTTTGGCTGGCCCTGGAAGGTAGTACCTGGCAGGGGAACAGTTGAGAGACCAGAGCTCACAAAGCGGCTCCCCCTCTGCTTAGCTGGTCACATCCATTCTTTTCCAATCCACTGGTGAATGTAGACGTTGTTGGGCACAGTTGAAGAATGTGACACCTAAAGTTCAGTAAAGGAGAGGTCTGTCAAGGGCCACAAAGCTACTGAGTGGCAGAGCTAGGATTATTATTATCTCAGCCACGGTTGGAAGATAGAATTTGGGTCATGATACTAGAATTCTGACTCAGTACATTTAGACTTTCAGCCACACTATAGAATACCTAAAACAGTGCTTGGTGCATAATAGATGTTCAGTAAATATGTCTTGAATGAATGAATAAATCCCAAGTTGGAAGGGCCACTTGAAGCATCTGCTGTCTTTTAAATAATTTAAATTAATCTGTGCCTCAGTCCTTGAATTGAAATTTAAGCATCTTAAAGGTCTTGCAGAACTTCAAACTTCTCCCAAACCAGGTGTGTTTAGGAGCTGAGTTGGGTCTTTCTACAAAATGCTAAGGGAGCATCATGGCATTCAGAACCAGCTCCACCAGGAAGTCCACCTGGATTCTGAGATGGGTGAGAAATGACACTGGTGACAATCCAAATAAAAAATTATGAAAACAGGCCAAATAATCAGGAAGGATCATTCAAGGGTTAGGAATTGAGCTTAGAACATGGCTCCATAATATAGAATCAATATGACTCCTTCGTTTGGAGCTGGCAAAGAAGTTTAAGACATATTTCAGAGAGATCACGATTTTCCTCTTACAGCATGAATTTGATCCTTGCACACAGCCAAACCAAACAATCTAGTACAGTGAAGCCCGTGTCTGACCATGAAAAACAGAATCAGAGTGATTTGCTTCATTTTCCTTTCAGCTGAAACCAAGGTATGAGGTTCTTGAGAAATTAAAGCTTCAGTGCATTGAACAAACCGTAGTGTTTTCTGAAGGACTTTGGTCTTTTAGAATTGCACTGACTATACTTTCTAGCTTCTAAACATGGCTTCTGCATCTTAATTGCCCTATTTTAACTCTGAGTAATCTAATCCTGGGTGGTAAATTAGGCCCTTTTAGTGGTCTATTAACTTTCTCCTCCCCCTAAGGGAAAATTTATTAAATTCTCTTTCTGTGTTCCAAGAAAGCAAACCTTGGAACTAGCCAGTGAGCTTGCAAGAACCTAGTGATAATCATGGAGTAAGTTTCCACCCGCTTTTATTGTTGTTTTAATCTATTCCAACTGTAGACTTAAGCAATTAGCTGTCTAATGCTCCCTGTTTCCCGCTTTTCTTCTCTTCCTTCACATACAAACACATGCCCACCCTGTCACTTTCCCTTTCTCAACAATGCAAAGGCCTGGATAACACCTCCTTGCTTTTTATATCTCCCTTCCTCTCAAAATCTCCCTTTCCTGACCCCCAGATCTAGGCGCAGGTGTTCCTCCAATGTGCTCTTATGGCAATTGCTCATTTGTCCATCTCTAGACTAGCCGGCAGACAATATGACAGCAGGAACTGGTTCGCTGACTGTCACCGTATCCCTGATTTTGGGAAAAGTACCTGGTATGTGGTCAGCACTCAATGCATTTTAGTTAAATAAGTGAGTGATTGAGTGCATTAATCTAAGTCTTGGATGTTTAGAGATATAAGGAAATATACTAATTCAACCAATACCTTGACTATTTTCTATCAAGAAGGAAGTTATGAATTACCCCAGGTAAAAAAAAATTATCTGTAGGAACATGAAAACTCCGTCTCTGAGAACCTCTGGAATGTGTAATTTTAAGCTCCAGGAAAAAAAAAATATATAGTCACATTAACGCTATTTAGTGTTTCTGTAAACATTGAAAAACAATTTAGGATCAATATGATTAGCAATTGTACATTATCCTGGTTTCCAGCAATTACATATTCATGGTATATATAATCATTTCACACACAAGAGAAAAATGTAGATTTTTGATTCCCAGTTTAATGGCTCTTCAGTACACCATGCAGCTAACAGAAAGGTATTAGAAAGAAACAAACAAAAATTCATAATTTAAAACTGGCACAAAGAGATGATCTTTGGTGTAAATAGGCAAATAAGAGAAGTTGACATCTGTAAGTATACACTGAAAAGTGAAGGAAAAAATATAGGGAAAATACCATACATCATGATTTAGCCCCTAGTGCCAATTTTGAAAATCAAAACTTCATTTTATACCTCTGCATTTCACGAAATCACCCACTAAGGAACACATGAGGTCATCAATTCTTGGAAACTAAGTAAATCTGTGGTTTACCTCCCAAGGTCTCTCCCTGGTTTCTGTTATCACTGGCAACAGAACCAGTGTTGGAAGGCCACTGTGAAATCAAGAATTCACACAATCTGAAACTGCTTATGTCAGGCCTTTCTTCAGGGTGAAAATAATATTCAACAACTTTTAGCATGTGCTTACCACATCTGCACCCATTTTGGGTCAATCAGAAAAAAAAAAAAAAAAAAAACAAACCAGAACTGCTGGAAAGAAATAATCTACCCATTCAAAAGTAAAAACAGGGAAAGCCAGCTGCATATAAAGCCTACAGATTGTGCTGATGAGACCCATGGATGGGCAGAAAGAGCTGCTTCAGGAAAAGAAAATCTAACTTCTGAGCAGAAAAGACTCAGAACATAGATGGACAAAACTACTTGCTCTTGATGAAAAGCAATTCCTAGGAGTTAAGTGAAGGTATTTTTATTCTATCCCCGCCCCCCACCTACATTCTCAAAATTTCTTTCCCATGTGTGCTGATTGATCAGTTGGCTGATTGATTGCTCCCACCTCATTATATTCTGCAGAAAACAGAGAAGCACAAAGAAGCAAAGATGAAAAATCACTCATAATCCATTCAGTGAAACCACTGTTATATTGCCACTGATGGTTGAAACTTTACCAATGACTCCTCATAGTCGTCAATAAAATATGGGAGAGGATATTTATTTATTTATTCTGGGGCGCCTGGGTGGCTCAGTCCATTGGGTGTCCAACTTCAGCTCAAGTCATGGTCTCACTGTCCGTGTGTTCGAGCCCTGTGTCAGGCTCTGTGCTGACAGCTCAGAGCCTGGAGCCTGCTTCAGATTCTGTATCTCCCTCTCTCTCTCTCTCTCTCTCTGCCCCTCCCCTACTCCCTCTCTCTCTCTCAAAAACAAATTAACATAAAAATTTTTTTTAAAAATTTTAAACTTTATGGCAATTCTTTCTACAATCAGATCCCTCCGTCAGTATGCAAGTTTTTAATCAGCAAGACAATACTCAAGGTAGAATCTAATGTGTTCCATAATTGTTTAACTTGTTTAATGGCTTAAATTTGTGCCATTTGCACCAGGTGAGTGAACTGTAGCACAATTATGCCAGAATAGGGCTAGATCTGAATGTTGAGAGAGATGTACATGCATGAAGTCCCAAGACTTCCTTCAGTGGTCCAATGAGCCATACCAAGTTTGCAACTGATTAGACTTCTTTACTGCTTGCTCATGAGGTCAACGCTCCGGGTTTGATTTTGTCAGGGACCAAATCATGGATAGTTACTCTTCTATTTTTCAAAGGCCTCAGTTGGAATAGTTAACGAGTTATCTCTCAAAGAGTGTCATTCATTAATACTGATATTGGGGAAGATAGTCTAGATACATTGGTACATAGTAATTCTGATAGGAAATTGACTCAAATCATGCCTATTGCAATCCAAGCTCCTTATCTACATTATTTCATCTAATCCCAATAGTAACTATATAGAATAATTCCTATGATTATTAAATGAGAAATAAGACTTGGTGAGATTAATAAGTAACCCAAGATCACATTGTTAACATGCTATGGAACCAGGATTCAAGACTGCATCTCTCCCCTTTAACACCATGCCTGATTGGAGGGAACAAACTTTTTTATGTTAGATGAATAAGAATGTCTTTGACTATAAAAGATAATACGTGTATGTGCTCAGTGACCCCCAAATTCTTAAGATCCTGTGATACCAAGTAGGCAAAATTCCTAGAAGACTTTTACTAAAACACATAAACTTCATATCTGTATGCTCCTTATGTGAAAATAGCACCTTTCCTCATATGGTCTTTGTGAAAATTAAAGAAGAAAATAAATGGAGATGTGATATATAAAGTATAAAGCACTGTGAATATACAAAGTAGTATTGTCTGCAGAGTCCTCAAGGCCATAGTTGATCAAAAGAAAAATAATTGCAAGCAATAGACATTAAGAGTGTAGTCCAAAACATTTATATTTCTTCTGAACTATTTAGTGAACATGCCTTTTAAATCCCTGGTCAATCACTCAATCCACAACTATTTGTTGAATTCTTTTGTATCTTGACCATGAGTTTGTACAGATACGAATCCCTGCTTCACTCTGAGGTTTCCACAAGTCACCTGTCTCTAAACCTATCTAAGAATACAAGTAGAGCATATCTAGCCCCTCGTGTTGTCATCAGTCAGTGTTATGTAATATGAAAGAACGCCTGCACCAACCTGTCCACTAGCTAAGTAGAAAATAGTTTTCTACACACTCCTCACTGGACCTCTGGATATGAAGAGGGAGAACAGATGTAACTGGCCTGGTCAACAGAACCGTTTACTTAGTTGACAGCATGAAATAGCCAAATGAGCTGAAAATTGGTCATGATAGCTGTTCTATCAATAATACTAATAAGGTTCCTGAATCAAAATCTTAATTCTAACTAATCTAATCTTACTTTATATAAATGCATTGTATAATGTTGTAGACTCTGGGTCTAAATCCCTCTCTTGTCTAGCAAAAGAGCGGGACTCAGGATTGAAAGCGAGAGATGGCTAATGTCTGGGAAAAGATAGCATCCCCGAATAAGGGTCCTTGCCCATTTTTATTAGGATCAGAAGGCTTACAAACATGGCAATGGACGTGCACAAAGAGACAATGAATCTGTGAACATTAACTTGTGGATGTGAGGGAAAGGGGGTCTTGAAGATATTCGTGATTAGGGGTTTGGGTTAATACAAAACAAAATCCGGGTGCCAGGCTGTCGGGAGGAAGGTTGTTTACAGCGGACATGAGGCAGCACCTCTGTTTATCTTAGCTAACCTAGGGGTGAGGCAGATGGGGGAGTAACCTCAGGGTTGACAAGGCACCTTTTCTTTTGTTAACCATCTCTGCTCTGGGCTGCTTTGCCTGCAGCAGAGCGGTCCATAGTCCAATTCACCAATTTACCTAACCTGGCCCTATCCTCCTATGAAAGCAGCTTTTCTGCTATAGTGCTAAATTGGGGGTGCTTCCACCCTGAATATCTAATCTTGTTTATTTCATACACCTATGTATTGGGCACCTTTGTGCCATTCCTATTTTAGGCCTTTGCCCCTCCCTCTCTATTCTGGGGGCTCTGCACCCCCTCTCTGTTTTGGGGTGTGTTTGCACCTCCCTATTCCTGGCACCTTTGCACCTACCTCCCTATTCTCTGGGTGCCTTTGCACCCCCTATTCTTGGGGTGCCAATCTGGTTTACCCAAACTCGGGCGTGAGCATTTTATTTGTATTTCTTTGTGCCTTGTTAACCCATTGGTGTAAGCCCAGGGGATTCCTAAGCTTATCCTCTACAGTTTAACTTTAAAAGTTATATTATGATGTATATAAATATTTATATAATTTCTATAAAGATTGGCATGAAGTTGAGCTTTACTAGGGCTAACTGACATTTTCTTAAAAATTGCTCACCATGACATATACTGAGAAACTGCTGAGAAAACCATAAGAAACCAAATTTTAGAGTAATTAGCAGTATGGCTTTGGAAAAATAATGTATTATTTTAAAAAAGAGAGAAAAAAGTGAAAAGATGAAAAAAGAGATGTGGGAAGACAGAGAGGGGCGATGGGAAAGGGAAAGAGGGGCAGCAGGCACGAGCCCTACACCAATTTCATTCAACCACCCCTATTTACCAGTATGGTGTGCAAGGACCTGCATGAGGTACTTGGGAGGCTACAGAGGTAAATGAAATACATCCGTTCAACAAATCGACGAATATTCATTAAGCTAGGAGAAAAGCAGCTCTTTTAATATGTCACATCAACTGGAAGTCACAGATTACCTAAAGGAGAAATAAGTCAGAAGTGTGCTTCAAAAGTATCTTGCCTATTTAAACAATTATTAGAAGATTCTATTTTCTTAAACAAGCAATCACCGTCTTTTCCTGGCACAGAATTGGATGATGACTGTTACTTGTGACCAATAGGATTGGGCCCAGAACCATCACACACAGAGAGCCATTTCATCACCTGGCAACGGGGCCAACGTCACGTTGAAAATTGAGTGGCAATAGCAATTTTCCACAAGTTTTCTGGCTTTAGCATGATAGAGCACAGGATCAAGTGAACTGCAGTTTCAGACATTTGAGTTCTAAAATTAGCTCTGTCACTGATTACCCTTGACACAATTGGAGCAGCCGATCCAGCATGTTGCTGTTGTGGTTTGTGTATCTTAACAAATTTTGACTGGGTATATACGCCTCAGTTAAGCACAAATATCATTTTGAAAAAAGGTTCCCAAATAATTATATTTGAAAACAATATGAACACTTAACTCCTGGATCTTTCTACTTTGAATACACAAATATGAATGTGTTTCAGTAGAAAGACTTCACACTTGGGCGGGTCAAGGACCAACATTGTGAATGTGGAAGGATAACTGCCTGACCAACCTTCATCACCTTGCTCCTCCATCTTTGTGAGCACATCCAGCCAGCTCTTCAAACTTCAGGAGATACGTTATGGTTAAGAAGCCCTACTATAAAATCAACAGAGTAGTATGAAAAATAACAAAGCTGCTCTACTGCACTAGTTTCCAAATGAAGCACACAGCTATGTTTTGAATGAACAAAGTTCAAGTATTTATGCCTTTATTCTTGCCAAGATTTATTCAAAACATGTTTTCCATGCCACTAGGAGTGAAATTGTATCTGGAAAAGGCAATAATTGGTACTATAAATAATGAACAAATTAGTACAAATTGCCAGGAAACACCTCAAATAATTCTCTGTAAATCACAAAAACATGCAATTGGGTGTATGGCATGTATATTTCAGCTTGCTTCATCAAAAAACATCTTTTTCTTAAATATGTCATGCCAGCTTTAATGCTACTCATGTCTAACTTCAGTTCTGTGATACTGATTTACGTACTTCTAAATTTGGAGGAGACACAATTTTTCAAGGATTAAAACAAAACAAAGACTACAACTACATAAATCCTCCTTATGCACAGAGAGAAGGGTAGTGAGCTGCTGTGGGAAATATTTCTGCCCATTGTTTCATGAACACAATGAAAAGTATTAAATAAGCAGAAGAGAAAACACTTGGAGTAAACATGGTAAGAGCAGGAGACATGACATTTCTCAATTATTCTGGAACAATGGCCTTAAAGGAGTAAGGAATGGAGGCATTATTTGTCTCTTTGATCAGGCTTTCACATATAGTTGACTTCGGTCCCATGGAAGACCCAGTTCCTCATCTACTGGAGAAGGTCTCTGCCCAACCAATGCCATGACCTTGAGCAGCCCAAGGACGCTTTGCTGCTGCCCTTCATCTAGAAATTTGAGCATCACTCCTGGATTCCCAGCAGATTTGCTCTAGAGGAAAAGGAGAAAACATTAAACACCAAGCTTGCCATCCACACCTGGAAGGCCTATTTTTAATCAGTTTTTATCACAAGTAGTACAGCTAGATGACTTCGTTTGGTTGATGATAATGGTGATGATGACGATAGCAGAATTCCTGGCACATATTTTACTATTTTATTCTTGAATGGATTTCCTACTATTTTGTTTTAGAACAATTTAGTCCAAATGTATTTATGAAGCATCTCCATGCTCCAGGCACCATAAAAAGACTTGGCCACTAACATATATTCTACCAACTACAGAGCAAGGAGTTCAAAGCCCTCTCTGTTAGTATGCAGATAATGCTTTGTGAGGACCACAGGGAGGAGCCAACAGTGTTAGGGTGGAGAGGGAAAACAAAGGAGGAGGCATCAAATCCAGGATTTCAGGGAAGGAAGGAAAGGGGCATAGAACAGAAGAAAATGAAAGTACAAGTGTGTTGACACACTAGCAAATGGAAAGAAGCTAGATTAAAAAAAAAAAAAAACAGCTTTGGCCAGATTATGAAATGAAAATCCTTGAGTCTCAAGCTGAGAGATTTAGACTTTTTTTTACCCATAGTCAAAGATGGGGGAACTGGGAAGAGGGGAGGAATGCATGAAACTATCATTCACCATTTTTTAATTTAACCTTTAATTTAAAAATGTTTTTATTTATTATTTATTTTGAGAGGGAGAGAATCCCAAGCAGGGTCAACACTGTCAGCATAGAGCCCAATGTGGGTCTCGATTTCACAAACCATGAGACCACAACCTGAGTAGAAATCGAGTTGGGATGCTTAACTGACTGAGCCACCCAGGCACCCCTAAACTTTAATATTTTAGTGAGCATTTTAAGGTTCACAGCAAAATTGATAAGAAGGTACAGACATTTCCCATATACCCTTTCCCCACCACATGCGTAGCTTCATCCATTGTTGACATCTCCCACAGAGAATGGTGCATTTGTGACAATTGATGAACCCACATTGACACATCATCCCCCAAAGTCCATAGTTTACATTATAGTTCACTTTGGGGTTTGGGCAAATGTATTCATCATTATGGTATCATACAGAGTATTTTCATGGCCCTAAAAATCCTTTGTGCCCCACCTATTCATCCTTCCCAACCTCACAGCAACCACTGACTTTTTTACTGCCTCCATAGTTTTGCCTTTTCCAGAATGTCATGTAGTCAGAATCACACTGTATGTAGTCTTGTCAGATTGGTTCTCTCAGTTAGTTATATACATTTACGTTTCCTCCATATCTTCTCATGGCATGGTAGCTCATTTCTTTTTATTAATGACTAATATTCCATTGTCCGAATGTATGATACTTTTTTTGCCCATTCACCTACTGAAGGATAACTTGGTTGCTTTCAAATGTTAGCAGTTATGAATAAACCTGCTACAAACATCCATGTGCAGGTTTTTGTGTAGACATACGCTTTTTTAGTGTTTATTCATTTTTGAGAGAGAAAGCCTGAGTGTGGGAGGGGCAGAGAGAGGGAGAGAGAGAGAGAATCCCAAGCAGGCTCCGTTCTACCAGCACAGAGCCAGATGCAGGGCTCGATCCCACAAACCGTGAGATCATGACCTAAGCTAAAGTCAGACACTCAACTGACTGAGCCACCCAGATGCCCCTGGACATAAGATTTTAACTCTTTTGAGTAAATACCAAAAACTGAAATTGCTATATTATATGGTAAGCATTCACCATATTTTATTTATTTTAAGATACACGTTTTTCACTTTTTGACAATTCTGGCATTACACTGTATCTTTCAACGGATAGTGTCTCACAACAGGAGTTATGACATAATTGTCATTGAGCATACCTACAGCTTATGTTTCCCTTCTCATGCATTTACAGGAGTGACATATAATAAAAATCTGGAAAAATAATCTAAAAGAGCCTATGAGTATTAAAAGAAAAAAGCCTAAATGATAAGAAATAATTATCTCAGAGTATGTTTGTATATTTACGTATCACCAAACAAAAATTTGGTAATTTGCTTTAAATAGGTACTAGCTACAATGTTAAGTGCTTAAACAGGAAAGTGACATGATCAAAACTGTTCTTAAAAAATATCTCAAGTGAAATGCTAAAGGATGTATCTAGGAGGGGAAGAGTGGTGTCCAGGGACAAAGCTAGAAGCTATTCTATTAATATAGACAAGAAAAGATGGGCTATGAACTACGGCAGTGGCAGCAGGAATTCAAAAGAATCAAGATTCATTTAAAGGTACTCTTGATTTGAATGTAGTCTGATCAGGGAGAAGATATTAGAGGTAACTTCTTTTATATTTTTGTTGTGTTGCTTACTTGGTTTTGGTTTTACTGTTGTCTGCATTTCTTACTCATTAAAATCAAAGTTCTGATGTAGGGGCACAATCTTGACAGCCATGCTGTCAGAAAAGGAAACAAATGTCCTTCTACCTTTGGCTGTGTGAGCAGACTTTTTAGACCTCCATTTTATAAGAAAAGTCATGTTGGTCCATCCACATAGTCTTCATGACCTTGAGGGTGACTGATCGCTAATGCTGAGAATCTGATACATAAAGCCACTCATCTAGAAAACCAGCTGAGCTGACAGCTCAAATTTCCCAGGTGATAATCCCTGCCCCCAAAATACTAGGAGAAGTTCTGGAACATTTGTGTCATCCCCAGGACCATTCTGTATTTATGTGAAGAATTAAAGCCATGGTCAAAGACAGAGAGAGAAAGAGAGAGAGAGAGAATCAAAGCCATGGTCTTCATCATTCTTGACTTTCTGACATTAAATAAGTCTCTTGATTGGCCCATACATGGACTGAAAAAGAAACACAATGTGTTCATAGTAAACCTTCCACAAATTTAATTCTGTAAAGCTTCCATAGCTCACATTTTTATGACCCTCCTTGATTATGGCACAATAAAGGAAAATAACCAAAGTATGAAAGTTCCTCTTATATCTATTTCCTTTTGGTGTAGTTTTAATTAAACCAACAGGCAGATCTGAGGTCTTTTAGAGAAGAGTTTGATTTTTGACAATGTTGAGTAGAGATGAAATGACCCTCTAAAAGGCTCAAGGTACATAATCACATGCGTGATCACTTTTGGCAAAGAAATTATCTCATGGCTTTGTTTTGGTAACCAGGACACTGGAATCCAGAACTTTCAAGAACAAAGTCTCTGCCACACCTGGATCATAACAATCTCCAGCCTGCCTGAATAAATGCTGACTCTTAGGAATCAGAAGGGGAAAATTAAATCATTTACTTTTCATAAAAATTAATAACTACAAATGAGAGTTCATTTGTTCAAAATTTGTGTTAAGATGGACATGTTTCAAACTATACTGACAAACACAGTCTTAGCTTCAAATCCTCCCCTCCCCCATTTGTTAGTTCTTTAACTACAGACTTCTCAATTTGGGGCGCCTGGGTGGCTCAGTCACAAAAGTGTCCGGACTGTTGATTTTGGCTCAGGTCATGATCTCCAGTTCATGAGATGGAGCCACTTGTGGCGTTCTGTGCTGACAGCATGGAGCTTGCTTCGGATTCTCTCTCTGTCTTTGCCCCTCTCCACCCCTCAAAATAAATAAATCACCTTTAAAAATGTTTAAAAATTTAATTTAACTAAGTTTCCACTTCATTCTCTTACTTATCACTTGGCTACTCATAGTTTTGACAGTGGACCAAATCTAAAAACATATCGGTAATTTTCCTACAAATTTTCATTTGAGGCCCTAACATTTTAGGTCAATTTTTACCCTGTCCTCCCTGTACCTCCCCAGAGAGAGACAATCAGAATCCTGTGCATATGACAGACTCATTAAATTTTTTAGAGTGGCGTGCAAGTAGGGTGATCATGTAATTTACTGTCTGTACCCAGATATTTTTGTGAGTGGAAGAGAACATTACTAATAATTACACAGGAACAATAGGTGTAATCCTGCTCCAGATGAATGGTCATATTTATAAGGCTCTGAGAGATCTGGCCTCTAGCTAGGTGCTCAGCTTCCTCTTTCTGTTATATATATTTTTAGTACTATTTGTTTGAACACATTTCTTTGCTGATTTAATAATTTTGGAATTGAACAAAGCTCTTCTTTGGAAAGTCAAATTCTTTTTTTTTTAATTTTTTTTTCTACGTTTTTATTTATTTTTGGGACAGAGAGAGACAGAGCATGAACGGGGGAGGGGCAGAGAGAGAGGGAGACACAGAATCGGAAACAGGCTCCAGGCTCCGAGCCATCAGCCCAGAGCCTGACGCGGGGCTCGAACTCACGGACCGCGAGATCGTGACCTGGCCGAAGTCGGACACTCAACCGACTGCGCCACCCAGGCGCCCCATGGAAAGTCAAATTCTGACAGCTACTTCCAGTACATCACTTTTTTCACTTTTTTTTTTCTTTTAACCAAAAGCCACTCACCCAAGTTCAAAAGGAAAATATTTGGTTACATTAATTTAGTATTTTGATCCAATATTTCTAAAAGAGAGAAAGATAATGTGAAAGCATTCGCCTAATGCTCACTACGGCAGCACATATATTAAAATTGGAATGATACAGAGAAGATTAGCAAGGCCCCTGTGCAAGGATGACACACAAATTCATGAAGCATTCCATATTTTTGAAGAATTGGTATGGTCACCAACAGAGACACTTTTGTTCCTTTGATGTGGCTCACGTGAAAGATGCCAATAGCAACACTTTGCCCCCGCCTCTCCAACATTTTTATTATTGGAAAAGGTGACAAACCATGGATTTCTCTTCCCCACAGAAAGGGCATATGCCTCACCATTGCTGGAGAGAGACAAGAGACTGATGGTCAAACAGAGCAGTGGGTATAATGGTCCCTAGGTAAGGTGATTGGAAGTCTCTACTTAATTAAAGATCAATACAGCGCGCACACACACACACACACACACACACACCAATCTCCAGTCACACAGGTAGCAATCCCCTAGGCATGTTCTGGAGAATATTGCTAGTAAGATTCTAAAAAAAAATTCTGTACCCAAGAAGATTCAGGTTAAATACACTGCAGTAGTCTCCTCACTGCAGGCCTTCTCAGAACCATTAATTGTGTATCTCGGAGGGAAGGGTGAGGTTCTGTTGTATTTCCCCAATTTAGTAGAGTTCAAAAAGGAGATTGATGTTTCTTCTGTTCCATGGAAGACTTTTTAGGAAATGCTGGTCAAGAAAAAAATTAAGGGTGCCTGGGTGACTTAGTTGGTTAAACGTCCACCTCTTGATTTCGGCTCAGGTCATGGTCTCACGGTTCCTGAGATCCAGCCCCACATTGGGCCCCATGTCAGGCTCTGTGCTGACAGCTCAGAGCCTGCTTGGGATTCTCTCTCTCCTCTCTCTCTGCCCCACCCCCTGCTCACATGCATACTCTCTTTCTCTCTCAAAATAAATAAACATTTTTTAAGTTTATTTATTTATTTTGAGAGACAGCAAGCAGGGGAAGGGCAGAGAGGGGGAGAGAGAGAGAGAGAGAGAGGAAGAGAGAGAATCCCAAGCAGACTCTGCACTGTCAGCACAGAGCCTGATACAGAGCTCGAACTCATGAACGATGAGATCATGACCTGAGCTGAAGTCAGATGCTTAACTGACTGAGCCACCCAGGATACCCAATAAACATTGAAAAAAAGAGAAAAATATATACTTCATCTCCATTAAATGGGCCAAGAGTTTTATTTGTGAGTTACTTTGCTTGTTTCCATAGTTAGTGCTTCAGTATTTGCCTCCTTAAAGTGGTGGTTTAGGCTAAGTTGAGGATAATTACTTCCTTTGTCAATTTACTTCGGCCCCTTGGTGTTGTAATAATTAGGTTTGAGCAGATATATAAGTGTAGCATTAAGACTTGGAGGATTATAAAAATCATTGATATAGTGTGTTTATGGGTAGGAATTTCTCCAATTCCATACGCTATCTCTGAAAGTCTAAAGAATGTATAGCCCTCCACTCAAACGGTCTTTAATAGCCAGCTTCCTCTTTCCCTTTTACAACATATTGTAAATGGACTGAAACCAACCTGAATGTTTCTTTTCTCAGTAATCAGGAGACAGGCCATACTCTCTCTTCATTTGATAAGACAATCAGGAAATGAAATATAAATCCTGGCAACGTTATTGAGATAAATCCTCAAACATAACTCAGATAAAGTACATGTAAACTTAGAAACTGCATATCCTTTCGGAAAAAAATGAATTTGAAAGGATCCAATAAAAATTTCAGGACCAGCCATTAAAGACAATTTTAAAAAATGGAAATTTAGAAACATTGTCTCCCAGAGTGTGATTTCTGAAAAAGACATAATTTAAACATGAAACTCTTTTGATAAGTGGGTAAGTTATTTCACTATGCCTTGGAGTTTTAAAATAATGTTCTACATGTTATCTGACAAAACAGCTAAATCTGAAAAAGATCCCAGGAGAAGATTTCTTATTGTCAGGTGTATTCTTTTTCCTTTGTTTTATGGCCCCCAAACTTACCAAACATTTTGCTATCACTAAGCTTTGACTGTGAATTTTTAAGAATATACTTCTAAAAGAAAATTCAATATCAACCACTAAATATTATTATTATCCAAATAACAAATCAAAAGTACTCAGTTTTAGGTAGGTAAGATGCCAAATGTTGACACCTTATTTGGAGAAGCCTTATATTAAAAGCATATTCTTCATTTGTTTCTTGAAGAACCTATTTTGTAGTGGCTAAGACTTCAGACTTCAAGTCAGAAAGATCTGGACTTAAGTACTAGCTCTATAATGGGATACTTTGATACTGTGCAGATTTCTACACATCTCAAACCCTCATCTGCAAAATGGAATGCTAATGGTGACTCACTTATGAGCATCTTGTTAGGACTTAATGAACAAAAATGTGTAGAGTCTTTGGCCCAAGTGCTGGCATATAGTAAATTCTCAGTAATTCACTATTAAACAGAGATTTTGTACATACAAATGCTTTCCATTAAATGTAGTTTGAGTTGGCTGGGTATTTATTAAGACTCTAGGCCTTCAGTCATTCAGTATTTAGCATGCCTGTTATATATAGTAGACATATATCTGTGCTATTCTACAGCTTTTGTATAAGTCACTATTTATCAAGAATCAAGTTTTTACTAGCTTTCCTTTTCCTTCTTACTTTCTTTGCTTTCCTTTTTATCTTCCCCTTCCTGGGAGAGCCATTCTGAAAATTCTACACCTGCTGCTATTGAAAGAAAATCTATAGAGAAAAGAAGTCTAGATGAAGTGAGTTTCAGACTATGCCCATCAGTGTTTCCAGGAATCAAACACTTTGCCCTCACCATCACCATACCCTACTATCACTCCAGTAAAGGAAAACCATGTAAACTGTCACTATGAGCCAACATTAACACCTACTTCCACAGGCCCTTGTATTAATTTGCTAGGGCTGCCATAACGAAATACCAGACTGGAAGCTGAAACAACAGAGATCTATTTTCTCCCGGTTCCAGATGCTGGAAGTCCATAATTTGAAGTTCAACATTTGAATTCAACATTGGGGATGGGAGACAATTCAGTCCACAACAGTCCTACTTTTACTCATCACTGCGAAGACACGTAAGTTGCTTTCATCCCCCTTTATCTAGACATAGTCTTTGCAGGAGAAGCAGGGGAGGAAAAGGCTCATCTAGGGGAGAAAAATGGGATGATACATATCTGAAGTCGTTCAAATAACATATTTACTTTTTGCACCTTTTCAAACGAAAGATCAAGATAGTTTTTATAAATTCAAAACACAACACTTACTTCTCATCTGCTTTCTTTCTTAACAATGAACATGTATCGCAACTTCTGCCTTGCATAACACTGACCACCTCCTACGTGGCAATACTTCGTTGTTTACGTATTTCGTGTTTCTTATTAAGAATGTAAGTATTGGCGTGCCTAGGTGGCTCAGTCAGTTGAACATCCAACTTTGGCTCAGGTTATGATCTTGCATTTGTGGGTTCGAGGCCCCCATTGGGCTCTGTGCTGACTGACAGCTCAGAGGCTGGAGACTGCTTTGGCTTCTGTCTGTCTGTCTGTCTCTCTCTCTCTCTCTCTGCCATCCCCTGCCTGTGCTCTGTTTCTCTCTGTCTCTCAAAGAAATAAATAAATAAATAAGCAAACAAACAAATAAATAAATTAAATCAAAACGTTAATAAAATTTTTTAAAAAGTTTATCACACTCTTGGGGCGCCTGGGTGGCACAGTCGGTTAAGCGTCCGACTTCAGCCAGGTCACGATCTCACGGGATCTCACGGTCCGTGAGTTCGAGCCCCGCGTCAGGCTCTGGGCTGATGGCTCAGAGCCTGGAGCCTGTTTCCGATTCTGTGTCTCCCTCTCTCTCTGCCCCTCCCCCGTTCATGCTCTGTCTCTCTCTGTCCCAAAAATAAATAAAAAAACGTTGAAAAAAAAATTAAAAAAAAAAAAAGTTTATCACACTCTTGCCATACACACGAGCAAATTTATGGCTCAGAAATATTTTTCTTCTGGTTCTACATTATACAGAATTTGTGTAAGTAAATATCCTCAAAAATTATGTTTTTCACAGGGAAGAAAGAATTAAATTCCAATTGCCCAGCACTATTACTGGCACAGGTTCATCACATAGCAGATGTTAGTACAGTTTATAGTAATTCTGCACACCACTGGTTAGCAGGTTCCTTAAGGGCAGGAACTAGCATATTTTCCTTAATATATGTAGACCCTGTTGCTGCATAATGTTGTCTTGAATTTAGCAGTTGTTCAAGAAATATTTATAGAATAGAATAAAACAGAAATGAATGTATTAGAAATGTTGTTCAATATAGGATGAGCTCTGAATAACTTCTCACTTCATTTTAACAGATTACCTCTGCTCTCAGCATAACCCTGTGCTGTCCAATATAGTAGCCACGGGCAACATATGGGTGTTTAGTCCTTGAACTATGGCCACTCCAAACTGAGAGGGAGGTGCTGTAAGTAAAAAACATCCACTGAATATGGAAACCAATTTGACAAGAAATTTCATATTAAAAAAATAAATAAAACATTCACTGGATTTCAAGGACTTAGTGCAAATAAAGTAAAATATTTTATTTGCATTTTAAAATATTGATCATATGTTGAAACGATAATATCTTTGACATACCGGATTAAGTGAAACATTATCAAAATCAATTTTTTGTGTTTCATTTGCCTTTTTTTAATAGGATGAGCAGAAAAATCTTAAATCTTCTAAGAGGCTGCATTATCTTTTCAGAGTACAGAAGTGATGTGACCTCTTCACTGATACAGGTTAGGTTACTCTGCCTAGAATTACACTATACAAAGCACAGTTACAATTACTATGATCTGCTGAAAGTTTTACAACTTTATTTATGTAGGAATGTTGGCCTTTTAAAAGCTTATTTAGAGACAGAGAGGGGGAAAAAAAAAGAGGTGGAAATGCCTGATGTGGTCCAAACAATGTATTTATTTCTGTAGCACCTATTTAAGACAAGTGGTTGAATACTTTGGAAATTCACAGTGTGACGTGGAATAGTCCAATTACTGTCATGTAGCTTCTTGACAATTTGTTCCTTAAACTGTACTCAGTTGTGGGCCAGATAAATTATAAATTGTTGTGGTTTTGTGGCCTTTATACAGCACGAGTAAATTAAAAACTAGATACTTCATAACAACCAGCTCTAAGAAAAAAGAAATTTGGGCTCCTGTGGCAGCAGTAGTTTTGAGGAATTAAAAAAATAATGCCATAAATAAATCATCTTTATTTAGCCAGCTTTTAAATAATGTTTTAGTAAACTGACATCCACATCAATGGCATTTCAAGGTTGCTGCAAGCACTTGGGTGAGAATAAAATTAGGACCTTGCTTATTTGTCATCGAGCTGGCAACCTTCAAAACTCTCTTTTATCTATTTATTAATTGTGTTTCCATATATTAGTTAGCTCTCTTTGTGATTTCTGATATTAACACTCTGAAAACCACTGGCCTCAGTTAACCCGAGTCATTGGATAAGCCATCCACATTAAAGAGTTCACAACACATTTTCACATTGGATGCAGAGGTCATTTACTTCCACCTTTGGTGCTAACAGGCCACCCATCCCAATTAAATGCAAAAATCCAGAAGCATTTTCAAGTGGTAGGGTATCTTGCTTCAACAGAGATATCACGAAATCTCTTTTTTTGTGTCATTTGAAACAGGTTGGATGGGATGAGAAGATGTTCTGTCATGGTTAACAAATGGAAGTGAAGTCTGAGAAAAATGCAAGGGTAGAGACCGAATCAGACAAACCAGCGACCACAGGGGCCATTTCAAAGTAGAGCAATCATGAGTTTGTGAAGAGGGAAAGGAGGCGTGCTTGTCTCTTTAAAAAAAGAATGAGAAAGTGTCACTTCTCGGAGATGAGTTCTTTAACCCCAGACAGCTGTGAGCAATTTGTCAACTGCTCCGAAGTGTGGCGGAGTCAACCCTTGGGTCTCAGCCACGTGGCTTGGGCACTGGTTTCCGTGAGGCTGAGCACAGAAGAGGACACTTCTGTTCAAGGATGTCCTAGTTGTCATTGCAGTCCACAGAATATCAAAACAGTAGAACGGACACTCTTACAAATCGAATGAACTAGATTAACAGGCACCTCGGTGCATGAAAAATTAAACTAGCAAACACTACCAAATAAAAGGGTCCACATGGCTCGGTGGAAAACTCACAGCCATTTGCCAAGACTCTGAGTCCAGGCTCCACAATTTGACTTGTCACCTTAGGCAACTCATTTAACTTCTATGAACTTCAGTTTCTTCTGTAAAACCAAAGTAACACACTTAGGATTTAGAGAAATCATGCTACTTAAAGTTTCAGGATTATATTAGGTCCTTAATATATGTTAGTATCTGTCTATAAAATTAAACCATAGCAATAAATACAGTGAAGCAATAGAAAGGGGATTGTTTTGCATTTACCCTTATGATCTTCGTGATTTGATATAAGAGCAGTGTAATAATATAGAAGCTTTCCTGGGTCCTACTTTCCTTCTTGTGTTTCCTTGTATGCCCTTCTGACAAGAAGCTCAGGCTGACAGAGCTAAACTTTGATGTCCACGTGGCCCTTGAGTTGCAGTCTTCCTCACTACTCATCTTGTCCTCTCCTTTGTTTGCTTAAATTTTTCTGACCTGGAGTCCTGGTGTCAGCCTCCACTCTCACCCTCAATGACAGGGGAGCAACGATCCCACTTTTCCTTCTCCTCTGAGGGCCTGATCATTCTAGGCACCCCCAGAAGGATCATCCAAATGACCTGACAGCCAGGTTCTAACGGCAGCCTGCTATCTCCACTGGACTCCAACCTCCTGGTGGAATCCCCTGAAAGGAGTGTGGCCTCAATCACGGACAAGCTCACCACACCCTTAGAATGCCAGGCTTAGAATGCCTTAACTCTACGTCTGATACCAGTTCTGTCCCTGGGTCCATCCTAGCTCCTGCTTCCCAGCTCCTGCTTCCTTCCTATCTCTCCATTGAAAAGCCAATCTTAAACACAAAGCTCCAGAATACATAATCAGAATCCTTAGTAGCTTTACTTCAAATTTTCTTGTAATTCTAAGCCCAAAGTTGACTGAATCTTGCAGAGTTGAGGTGAGAATTCAGACACTTTGCTGTAGGGCATGTGACAGTGAAGGCAAGAGTGGGTTGTGCTTAGGATTTTTAGGGGAGAAAACAAAAAGGCTATTTTGAATCAATAGGTGAAATGCAAACCTACTTCTCATCTTTATTCTCGCTCCTCAGTTCTGAACTGTGCTTAAACCTCCCTTTGGATTAACTTATGTTATTCACCTGGATTTGCTCCCCATGTACAAGGGGAAGAAAGGGACTTTTCACCCTTTAAACACAGTAATGAAAAAAGTGCCATTCTTTACAACTCTGAGTAATATGTCTAATAAATTTGCCAGCAGGGAGGAATGAGCCTGTGAGGGAATAACAAAGACACACATCTAATGGAATCTAGTGACATAGTACAAAGGCATAATTGTTGCTAATTTATGGGTTCAATGTCCTTTCTCTTTGCAGCCAGGAGAAACAGTCTCACCATATTCTGAGCTTGCCCACTCAACTTGATTCTCATGTATCTGCTTTGAAAATGACGAGAAAATGCTGTCAACTATTTGCTCTGTGGCAGTATGTGGAAACTAAATGGGCTGGTTAATCCAAGCATCCATAAGGGTTTCCTATATGTAAACGGGAGAAGACAAATCCAGCCTGACGTACCTTGCACTTCCTCTTATCCCCATAGCCCTGTAAAATCCCCCAAAGCTCTAGAATAGCTATTCGATGTCTGCATCACCACTGTGCTATTGGCAAGTGCGTGTATCAGTTGACCAAGAAGACTCAATGCTGGATGCCAAAAAAACAACAGCTATATTGTAGTTTTGCTTGTGGTTTTTTTTGAAAAGGAGAATGTCATTATCTTCACAAGGCATACGGTAATGCTCCTCAAGCTACCCGAAGAGAACAAAGCCTGCTGCTGATTAAATACCAAAGTTCCTTTTAATGAATACTCACGGGAAGTATGGATAAGCTATATGCATACCATTTTCTACAAAAACAAAATAAACAACTTAAAAGAGGTTTTGCTTTTTTTTTTCCCTATTTTTGTTTATTTTTCCTATGGGCTAAATTCTTACCCCCTACTCCTACACCGCTCCCCACCCCCACCCCCCGAACCTTTATGATTTCTTTCAGAAAAGATACATGAATAACTGTAGGTAGAAGCTGGGGGTGGGGGAGTGGCAGTGGTCAAAGAAGATTAAAGCAGACTATATAGACTTGTTCCATTTTATTTTTTTTAATGTTTTTATTTATTTTTGAGAGAGAGAGAGAGACAGGGCATGAGTGGAGGAGGGGCAGAGAGAGAGGGAGACACAGAATCCGAAGCTAGCTCCAGGCTCTGAGCTGTCAGCATAGAGCCTGACACGGGGCTCGAACTCACAAGCCGTAAGACCATGACTTAAGCTGAAGTTGGACGCTTGACCAACTGAGCTCCCCAGGTGCCCTTTTTAAACTCCTGATCTGAAACCTCAAAAGGGTATTCAATAGGACTCTGCAATTTCTTCCACGTTTTTGCTAGCATGTTGTCTCCCATCTCCCACCATTTCAGACCTTCCTTTTCTCTTCAAATCGTCCTCATCCTCTCCTGACAGCTGCCTCTAGCAGCTCATATGTTATCCACAGAAGCCCTCTGGGCTAAGCACCCCCACTCTCCTCAGCACCTCACTTTCAGACTGACTCCCTGCATGGTCTGCTTCTCCCCTCCCATCCTGCCTCTTGTGAAAGGTTCTGTCCACTTGTGCCCGGTTCTGTACCCCACCTTCTCACGGTGCTGCCCCCCTCACTTACCCACCCTTCCCTCCCTTCACAAGCCTCTCCTAGCAGCTTCTTCTCATCAGCATAGGAACATGTCCTAGTATCCCTCACTCAAAGGAGCAAAACAGAACACATTCTTAGCTCTGTTTCAAGCTCTTCATTCCTGTTCTCTCCTCTCGCTCTCGGTTGCTGATAAGAAATTAGAAGATGATAAGCATGATGGCTCCACTGCCTTTCTCTGCTCTCCTTCATAGCTGAACTTTCCTTCTGTTTCTCACCTCCTTCTGTTTCCTCTTCCTTCCTTCAGTCTGATGACACACTCAGGACCTCACTGAACCTGGTCAAAGTCATTTTAGATGCCCTTGTGGCCAATGCAAATAATGGTCATAATGAATCTATGATTTTGATCATATTTCCTCTCCCCCTGACCCAGGCTGCTCCTGTCCTTTGAACACAGCAGGAATCTCCTGCCTTTTCCCTCTTCCAGGGCTGCCCGTCATTCCAGATATCTGCAGGTGTTGCTCCTTTGACCACCCCTTTTAAAATGATTCACCCTGTGGGGCCCTGGGTCACTCAGTCAGTTGAGCATCCAACTCTTGATTTTGGCTCAGGACACGATCCCAGGGTCATAGAAACAAGCCCTGTGTCAGGCTGTATGCTGAGTGTGGAGCCTGCTTGAGATTCTCTCTCTCTCTACCTCTGCCCCTCTCCCCCACTCACGGTCCCTCTCTTTCTCTAAAATAGAATAGAATAGAATAGAATAGAATAGAATAGAATAGAATAGAATAAAATAAAATAAAATAAAATAAAATAAAATAAAAAGAGTCGCCCACCCTGTGCTTACCTCATCTCCCCTATGGTGCTTCAATTTTTCTTTATAATCCTCATCATCTCATTGTTTATTGTCTGCCTCCTCTTTCTGTCCATTCGGACAGAGGTGTTCACTCTGAGACCTTCGCACCTAGTCCTGCCTGTCATACAGTGAGTACTCAAGAAAGGTTTGTTGAAGGAAATGTTTCAGGCACACCTCTAAGGGCTTTATCTGTATAAAGTCATTAAATCCTTACAAAATTCTGCGGAGATAAAGACTATTGCTATCCACATTTTAAGTCAGGAATCAGAGGCACCCCTCACATTCAAAGATATCTCTCTGTTTTCATCTCACTGAACTCTTGGCAGCATTGGACGCCCCTCCTCCCCAAAACAACATTCTTCCAAGCTAGTTTTCTTCTTACTGTTTGGCCTCTCCTTCTCGCTACCCTATTCCTCTCCTTGGTGAGATCTTCATTCCCAGGGATGTGCTGAGGAATGCTACTCTGTACCTCCCACCATGACATTTCCCGTGAACTCTATGCTCACAGACCCAACTACCTGCCCAACATCACATGTCATAGAGACTTCAATTCTAACATGTTTTTTTTTTTTTTAACATTTTATTTATTTCTGAGACAGAGAGAGAGACAGAGCATGAACGGGGGAGGGGCAGAGAGAGAGGGAGACACAGAATCGGAAGCAGGCTCCAGGCTCTGAGCCATCAGACCAGAGCCCGACGCGGGGCTCGAACTCACGGACCGCGAGATCGTGACCTGGCTGAAGTCGGACGCTTAACCGACTGCGCCACCCAGGCGCCCCAATTCTAACATGTTTAATGCAATCATATCATGCCCCGTATTCTCTCTCACCTCAATGTATGGCTTCCCCATCCATGTGGGTCCTCACGCCAGATCCCCAGAAGCCATCTTGGGTGTCTGTCTGTCTCTCGTCCCCTTGCCACCTTATTCAGTCATCTTTCCATCACCTAGGTATCAAGTCACCTTTGTCTTGTGTCCAAATTACTACACAACCTTCCAACTCTGTCCTGCTCCCACTCTTGTGTCTAAACCATTCTCACTACTGTAGGGAACCAGCGAGGGAGTTTCTTTAGATGTAAATTGTATCCTGTTACTCTTTGGCATAAAAGCCTTTCGTAGAACATAAAATCCAAACCCTGCCTGCTTTCTCTTTGCTTCATAGAGCTCATTACAAATTGAAATTATTTTATTTATTTTGATTTCCTTCGGATCTGTTTGTTTGGTTCCCCCACTAAAATATGAATACATGAGGGAAAGAAACATGCTTTAGTCACCATTGAACACCCAGAACTTCTACTATTCATAGTAGGGAGGCTCAGTAAACATTTCCTGATGGAGGAAATATTTTAGGATGCTATGTTTAGGTAGAAAGCACCTACTACATTTGAATTCAAGGGGCGCGTGGGTGGCTCAATCAGTTAAACGTCCAACTTCAGCCCAGGTCATGATCTCACGGTTCGTGCGTTTGAGCCCTGCATAGAGTTCTGTGCTGATAGTTCGGAGGCTGGAGCCTGCTTCAGATTCTGTGACTCCCCCTCTCTCTGCCCCTCTCCCACTCATGTTCTGTCTTCCTCTGTCTCTCAAAAATGAATAAACATTAAAAAAAATTTTTTTTAAAGTTTTGCTGTATTTATTGGTCTGCTGTCATTATTGGTGGCATAGTTAATGTTGTTAATGAGAAGATGCACAAGTGTGCGTGTGGTGTCACCCAGTCAGGGTAACCTGTATGACATGTGACCTAGGACACTCTGTACTGCACAAACTGAGCACATTTATTTTCAAACAGGAAGATGTTATCAGAGTTTTGATTATGTATTTATCTGCCATTATTTTGTATATCTGACAATAAAAAGTCCAAAAAGACCTATAGGGGCCAAATTAAACACATGGCAGGACAAGTATTAAGGAATGCTAAGGTCCCGTGTACAAGCGCATGTTGACATGCACGTAAAACTGAGGGAAAATTACATTTGAATTAAATTCAAAATGTTGAGTAACAGGTTCGACTTCAGACAAGATACTGAGATTCAGAAGAAAAAAGTATGGTCGTAATGAGGAATATGATTTACGAAATGGGGGTTCACCACTGCCTGGAAATGCCAATAAGGTAAAAAGTAAACAGATGCATATTAGATATTTCATGTGCACTTATGTACACAGATACTAATATAACAAATAATGTTATCTGTGACCAGAAAGACAATGTCAGTCACTTCTTTGTAGGCAAGTGTGGATGAGTCCCTCACAAAACACTAAACTCTCTTGTTTCATAGATTATCCCCCCCAAATCATTCCAGCTCTATTAGATTGTTTTCACCTTTGTAGAAACCACATTGTACAGTAGAATGACACCTCCACTTGAGATGCAGTGGTGATGTCTTTCAAAAGTTGTGCACCTCTGGGGGCCAGTCTGGATTCATAGAAAATGGTCACAGTCTGAAAATTCTCTGAGAACAATAGGCATTATTTCCATGTTATGGTCCACAGCGGATTCTGGTTCTTAATTTTTATTTGCTCACAAATTACTTCTGACAAAGGCTATATTTAGCTGAACTATGTGATTTGATTTGCAAATCTTCCACCCCCACACACATATATTTAAGTAATTGTTTCAAAGTTCACAATCATTACTTTGTAAGGGAGGAAGGCCGAGGGTACAAGTGAGGGTTAGCTGTGTTTGTTTCTGCCACGAGTTAAAGAGCCCCTTAATATGAATGGTTAAGCAGATTCCTATAGGTGAAAATTATTCCTATCATCTGGCCTTTAAGTCACACTTCCTTACAGTATGAACAGACAAAGCCCTTCAGAAAGCCACCCACACTGAGTAAAACTGCTTTGATAGGCTTCACTGCTTCCCTTGTGGTTGTTTCTGGAAAACTACTCCAAACGATGGGCATAAACTAAATACAACCCCACAGTAAACAGTAGTGTGCCGTCTATTGTGTTAATTGAAACAAACCTGTGGTGCAAGTTCAGGCTAGCAGAGAAGCAGCATCGAACGAGAAGTGAGGAGGGGAGGCCATCTGGCTCTTGCCATTTTCTTGCTAGTGACCCTGCACAAGTTGCTTGACTTTCCAGAGAAAAACTGTTTGTGAAATTGTAGAGTTACACTTAATAATCATCATTGTCCCATGTAGCCATTTTTAAAGGGCAGTAATCAAGATATTGTTTTAATTTCATTTTCTCTCTCTCTCTCTATGTGTGTGTGTGTGTGTGTGTGTGTGTACAATTTATTTGTTACCTTCAATATTCCTAAAGTCCTCTTAATTTTCTATTATTCCAGTGACTGCTTTTTCTTACTATATTGTACTAGTTTGCTAGGGCTGCCATAACAAAATACCACAGTCAGAGTGACTTAAAACAGAAATCTATTTTCTCACAGTTCTGGATGGAAGTTCAAGATCAAAGTGCCCAAAGGGCTGTTTCCGCTTGAGGTGTCTCTCCTTGGCTTACAGAGAGCTGCCATCTTGCTGTCTCTCACATGGCCATCCCTCTGTGCACGCTGGTGTCTCTCTGTGTGTTCTAATTTCCTGTTTTTAGAAGGACACCCGTCAGATTGGATTAGGGCCCACCCACCAGATTTATCTCTTGCATCTCCACCGTGTAGAGGGAACACAGAGTTAAAGAATTACAGAGTTGCTGGGGCTCCTGGGTGGCTCAGTCGGTTGAGTCCTGACTCTTGGCTTAGGCTCAGGTCATGATCTCCTGGCTTCGTGGGTTTGGGCTCTGCACTGGCAGCATGGAGCCTGCTGGGGATTCTCTCTTTCTCCCTCTTTCTCTGCCCCTTTCCCACTTGTGCTGTCTCAGTCTCTCTCAAAATATGTAAATAAACTTAAAAAAAAACAGACTTAAAAAAAAAGAATTACAAAGCTGCCGAATGTATAGTCAGTAGACAGTCTGGATGTGGAAGGAGACCAATTAAAAAAATTAGAAAGCTTTGTTAACCACCATCCTCTCTTCCCCCCTCACCCGCAGACCCTCACCTAACTCAGTGCCTGGAATACAGTAAGAGGCCAACAGAGTATTAGTTGAGATAAATCGAAGAGTCAAGAACTTTCTAAAGTAATAGCCTCTTAACTGGCTTTCCTGCTTCCACCTTTGTCCTACTGCAATTTCTTCACCTCCAGCAGCCAAGTGACCCTTGAAAAGCATAAGGCAGAGCATATAGTCATCAGAATCTCCAGCGACTATCATCCTCACTAGGAGCAGAAGCCAAGGTCTTTGTAATGGCTTATAAAGCTCTGTGAGATTGGCCCCTATCTCTGAGCTCTTCTCCCACTTTCAGCTTTGTTCTCACCCCTCCATTCACACTGCCTTCTTAACTGTTTGTCCAACATGTCAAATGTGGTGCCCTCCGAAGCCTTTGCCTGTTAGCACTTCCGACCTGAAATGCTGTTATCCCAGATTTTGCCACTGCTCACATCCTTCAAGGTGCAAGATTTAAAATGGGAACAACTCTCCCCACTACTCCCTATTCATCTCCCGAAATGACTTTTCTTTCTCCTATGTATGAATTTCTAATAAATAATTTACTTAACATTGTGCTTACCACCTATTTTGTACCACCCAAATGGGAAATCCATGAGGACAAGGATGTTTGCTTTTCTAGGACTAAGAATATAAAAATTGTTCAGCAAACGCTTACTGAAAAAGTAAAATTAGTACAGAGAAATGTTCTGAATTCAGTAAAATCAGTGTTTTTATAGACAAAGGAAAAGTTAAAGGATCCATTAACAAAGAAAAGACATGAAACAATGTTTTCAGAATGAACCAGAGAGGAAGTTTTAAGACTATAAACTGGAAGTAGAGTCTTATGGACAAGAGAGGAGAAAGGAAAGAGAGAGGGGAGGGAGGAAAGGAGGAAAGAAGGAAGAAAGGAGATTTATGTTGAGTTAAATTTTTTTAATGTTTATTTACTTTTGAGAGAGAGAGATAGAGTGCAAACAGAGGAGGAGCAGAGAGAGAGTGAGATACAGAATCTGAAGCAGGCTCCAGGCTCTGAGCTGTCAGCACAGAGCCCAACACAAGGCTCAAACTCATCAACAGCGAGATCATGACCTGAGCCAAAGTCAGACCTTTAACCCACTGAGCCACCCAGGTGCCCTGAGATTTATGTTGATTTAATAAGGTGTTTACAGGGTGCCTGGGTGGCCCAGTTGCTTAAGTGTCCAACTATTGGTTGCAGCTTTAGGTCATGATCTCACAGTTTGTGAGTTCAAGCCCCACATTGGACTCTGCCGTGGCAGCACAAAGCCTGCTTGGGATTCTCTCTCTCTCTCTCTCTCTCTCTCTCTCTCTGTCCCTCCTCTGCTCACACTGTCTCTGTGTCCCTCAAAATAAATAAATAAACTTAAAAAAAATTTTTTTGAAAACACTCTGAAGGACAGCTTAGCAAACATCTTATTTTTTTTTAATTAATTTATTTATTTTTGAGAGAGAGAGAGAGAGAGCAGGGGAGGGGCAGAGAGAAAGGGAGACACTGAATCCAAAGCAGTCTCCAGGCTCTGAGCTGTTAGTAGCACAGAGCCTGATGACATGGGGCTCTAACTCACAAATTGTGAGTTCGTGACCTGAGCCAAAGTTTGACCCTGAACAAACTGAGCCACCAGGTGCCCCTTCAGAGTGTTTTTAGGGTCCCTTCTGTAGAGCATTACTGGTCAGAGGAGGGGGAGAATAAGGACTTCAGTCTCCAGCATCCAAATCTACCCCTCAATATTATATCTTTAATTTTTTGAGTCTCTCAGTAAGATTTTGCCTTGGAAAAAAAATGCTTTAGATTAAAAATGACGATAAAGAGCAAACATATTTCATAAAGTGCATGACACAGGGCAACTTCTGAGAGATATTTGCTAACGCCTCCTGGGGGAAAGGTCAGAATCATGGGAAGGGGACTCTGGAGAATCCCTCTCTCAGCAACCAGGTTTCGAGTTCTGAAGATGCCCAGGCCAGAGAGCAGGGCTACAGCAAAGGAAAGGAACATGCTCGTTTCAGGGAATCACACAACTGAACTCAGAGATGGTGAGCAGGGGCAGAGAGCACCAAGAAAGTAAAACTCTGCTCCAAAGACAGGTCAGCTCCTTGTTCATGCAGAGGATAAGTGTGCAGGGCACTGAATTTACAACTCCAGAGGACACTGAGATAAGAACACAAAGGCATTCTTAGAAATTACCCAGCAAACAAGAGCTGGAGCTCTGTGGAATGTGGTGGGAATATAAAAGCCGTGTGGTTTTTAATGTTAAGAACAATGGTGTGGCCCCCACACTGAGCATGAATTGGGTTTGTTAATTGTCATGGCTGGAAATTGAGGAGTGGGATTCCTTGTACAACAGGAATTTGTGCCTGCACTGGCCTGGCCAGAGATACACTGAGGATTTTGTGACCTGTTATAAACACAACCATATACAAGGATATACTATATGGGAATTTGAAGGAGTATATACCACCCAGGTTCTTGACTGTGAGTAGTTCAGTTTTATTTATTTATTTTTTTAATTATTATTAACTGTTTAAGTTTACTTGGAGCTTTGGAATCTTATCTACCCTACACTGATATATCATGTGCTGTGAGTGTTTCACTTTGTGCTGTTTCTAATCTGCCCCCCCCCACTTCCACCATGCTTAATTTGGTGTATGTAATGATTCACATTGTTTGCACAAGAATGATAAATAAGGCTGGTAGTTTGAGAGAAGACAAGCAAGTTGTATAGGAAGGACAATATTAATGTTATCCAGTTGCTAAAAAGAAAACCAGGGGACCCACAATGGACCTACTTAGGCCAAGTCACCAAACCGGGGCTTAATGCCTAACCTCATTGCACTTCCAACCTCCCCCAGAAACGTAGTCATAACAGGTCAGCCAGGAGCCAGGAATTCTCTGAACAGCACCTATGAGGTAATCTGTTATGTGAGCTCTCTCTATCCCTTAAAGGAAGATGAGATAATCTACCTAATAAGACCCATTGCTCTACCACCTAAAGGAGTATGACCTTGCCTGGAAGAATTCTTTCTTTTCTCTTGCTAATAACTTTCTTGCCTCATACTCTTTCCTATAAAAACCTTTCATTCCATACAATTCTTCAGTGCTCCCCTCTACTTGCTAGATGGTATTCCTGAAGCACTTACTGAGGCCCATGAAAACTTCATACTTAGTTGAATTTCATTCTTTAACACAGTCTTACTTTTACATATTGATGTTATTTTACTTTTTTTCTGTTGTAACTGGTATTATTTACATGTGGCTCTTTTCTGATAGTTTATGCACCGATATTGCCCTGATTTGGGGATTTGAGTTAAGGAATTTAGGAATTTCAGTGTGACATAGAAACAGGGATATTTGTCATAAGGGTACATTTCCTATAAAGTTGCATATTGATATGTATATAAACCATAAATGCGGAAAATGTTATATAATAAATAAAAATGGCCCAACTTGGGGCAGGTGGGTGGCTCAATCTGTTGAGCATCCGACTCTTGGTTCCTGCTCAGGTCATGATCCCAGGGTCGTGGGATCGAGCCCTGCATCTGGCTCTGTGCTGGGTGTAGAGCCTCCTTAAGATTCTCTCTCTCCCCCCTCCCTTTCCTCCTCCCCGCGGCGCCCGCCCGGACTGGGGGACACTCACGCTCTCTTTCTAAACAAAAAAAATTTTTTTTTAAAAAGGACCACCTTATATAGAAATAATGCTCTAGGAAGTAGAGGGGAATTGCAGCAAGTATCTCTGGAATCCCCCAGGAAGGACTGTTAAGCCACTCAACACCATGCCACAAGAAAAATAGCTGACCAGGTGGGATTTCTCAACTTGGAGAAACTAGACCCACTGAATATAATAGCTGTCTCTACATATTTGAAGGCCGTCTGGCAGAAAGAAGATGGAGCTGCTTAGATGTGGTCTGAGGGGCAGTCAATGGTGCAGCTTCCTGAAAAAAATGGAGCAGAATGTCTGTGACACTCCTGTCTCTGCTCCTGGCTCTCGGAGGAAATACAGCACCCAGGTGTGCAACCCAGCCACAGCCATCACATGCCTCCCAACAGACAGGGCAAATAAAACAGAGAAGTATTGACAGAAAGCCTCTGCTTAGCTAATAAACTGTAGCGAGTGTGTGATTTGTTCTTCTGAAAGCCGACCCCAGGGTGCACAGTAAATCAGGAATTGGGGGAAGTATATAGGTAAAAGGAGAGGCAAAGTAGGTACCAGGCGGTGTCAGATTTGTGTAGAGATTAACGGACACCAGGTATCAGATTTTCACAATCCACAAAGAGAACGGCAATCCCAGAGAAAAGCCTAGTGAAGACAAAGTACGGGTTCTGTCCCTCTGGCCAGTGTGGTCCTGGACATTTCTTTTAGCAGCACCTGCTAAATTTGGTCTACTGTGTATGTGCCCTATGCTTTTCTCTGGGGAAATTGTTACTATAAGGATTTGAGTGCCTAGGGTTTTGGGGTGTTTGTTTTTGTCTTTTTTTTTTAATTTTTTTTTCAACGTTTATTTATTTTTGGGACAGAGAGAGACAGAGAATGAACGGGGGAGGGGCAGAGAGAGAGGGAGACACACAATCAGAAACAGGCTCCAGGCTCTGAGCCATCAGCCCAGAGCCTGACGCGGGGCTCGAACTCCCGGACCGCGAGATCGTGACCTGGCTGAAGTCGGACACTTAACCGACTGCGCCACCCAGGCGCCCCTGTTTTTGTCTTTAAAAGGGGTATCCCAGTATCCCAGCTCAGTGTCTGTTTATGGAGGCTCCTGTCGCTCATCTGTCAGAAGAACCAAGTGGTTAAAAGAATTGAAGAGTTTGGGACGCCTGTGTGGTTTCACAGGTTAAGCATCCAACTCTTGATTTTAGCTCAGGTCATGATTTCACGGTTCATGAGATAAAGCCCTGCATCAGGCTATGTGCTGACAGCATGGAGCCTGCTTGGGATTCTCTCTCTCTCTCCCTCTCTCTCTCTCTCTCTCTCTCTCTGCCTCTCTCTCTCTGCCCTTCCCCCATTCATGCTCTCTCTAAAATAAATAAATAAACTTCACAAAGAAATAATATAAAGGGAGATAAAACCAAAGATAAGTTCAATAAGACTGGCTTCTGCAAAGTGAAGATAAAACTTATTTGAAGAGTTAAAAAAAAAAAGAAAAAGAAAGAAGAATTGAAGAGGTTAAGAACGTGTCAGTCCAAAATATAGCATGTACAGAGGCTCAAGGGCACACCACAGGGTCCGACTGACATGAGAAACATGCTACAGGATGTATCCCAGAGGTGAAAGGTTGTCATAAGCCAGGGTGCCAGGATTTAAATCCCACTTCTACCACTGCTTGGCTTTGTGACTTGGGAAAATTCCTCCTGTCTTTGTTTCCTCTTCTGTAAAGTGGAGAGAACAGTGATAGTACCTGCTTCATAAAATGAGGATTCAATGAGCTGATTCGTGGAAAGAGCTCATCTCACTGCCTGACTGTAGTCGGCAATTAATAAATGATTATTATTTGAGTGTCAAACTATTGTTATTATCACTGTGCTCAAGGGCAAAGGCAGAATCAGACTCTTGCTTCCCTGTAAGAAAAATAAGCCTCTTAAGTAACAACCTAATTAGTTACTCAGTATCCACGATTCTTGGCAAAGTTACAGAAGCACATATGTCTAGGAGCACATTGATGATGTTTCCTACCTCTTTCCTCCCTTATGTCTCCAAATGAAACAAGTTTACAACAGACTCACTACTTTATTCTGTCCATTTGACCACTCAGACAATGATTTGAACTTTAACAAACATTCATTCAAAGACTAAGCCTCCCAGTAGATCTGCAAGTCTAGACACCTTGCAGGCACCTCACTTTCCACATCTCCAAAATTGAAGTCCAGCTTTTCTCGTCATATTTCTAATATTTGTCAATACTCTTGGCCATTTCCAGAATTATCTTTGGTTTAGCAGTACTACCTTACTGAATTTCCCTCAAACCCGTCTCTTTCTTTGAAGCTTACTACTGAACTTCCTGATTCAGGGCTTCCTGCCTGGACTACTAGACAGCATTCCTACTCTAACTGCTCACTGCCTCAGGTCTCTTTCCTGTCTTCTAGAAACCCTCTCCTCTTCAGCATAGTCATAGCGATGACCTTTCTAAAATGCAGATCTAATCCAGCTTACACTTTCTATCACCTACAGTTTAAAATCTAAGCCCCGGGTAAGGTATTTATGATTCTTTAAGGTTTCAATTACCTTTCCAGTCTTGCCACTCCCTCCTATGTTTGTTCAGCCTTTTAGGCTATTGGCTGATTCCTCCCCACCACCTCCCTGACCCCAACACACAGGAGGACAAGGACTCTTTCCGGGGTTTTGTTCATGCTAGTTGTATTCTCTAAATGCCCTTCTTTCTTTCTCTACCCTGAAATCCTCCACTCAGTCTTTAAGGTCCAGCTCAAATGTCACTGCTGTAAAGATTTCTTAGCCTTGGGCTACTTTCCACAAAATCCCTTGGCCTGGGCTTATCTAGCATTTTAGCATTTTCATAGCATAAAGGCATAGCTAACTGAAAGGCAACAATTTGAGTGAATACATGGTTTACTGTACAAATTAGATTTAGGTGCTTTTAAAATATGAACTCCCTTCTTCTTCTTCTTCTTCTTCTTCTTCTTCTTCTTCTTCTTCTTCTTCTTCTTTTTCTTCTTCTAATGTTTATTTATTCCCGAGAGAGAGACAGAGCACGACAAGGGGAGGGGCAGAGAAAGAGGGAGACACAGAATCCTAAGCAGGCTTCAGGCTCCGAGCTGTCAGCATAGAACCTGACGCAGAGCTTAAACCCACAAACCCCGAGATCATGACCTGAGCTGAAGTCCAATGCTTAACCGGCTGAGCCACCCAGGGTCCCCTGAAGTCTCTCATGCATTTTAACTGCAATGACTAGCCCAATCCTTAGTTCATACTACGTGCTCACATGGTAGGTTTATTTAGTGAATGAATAAATCTTTTACCTACAGTATATTTTTATTTCTCATCAGCATAATCAAATAAAGGCAGAGGTACACCCTTGCCTTGTTTTTAGTTACCTATTTACTAATTTCTAGCAATCTGTTTATGCATAGGTAAATGCCACTCTAAAAAAAAAGATGATTCTTTTGGAATGCCAGTGAATTCACTGGAAAAGGGTGACAACTGCCATTTATTCACTCGATTGTTATATATCACTCTCTCTTCTAGGCTCTGGGGATTCAGTGAAAAGAAAGACAATAATATCCTTACTCTCCAAGAGCTTGAATGGTATAAAGAAAATAAACAAGTAAACAGAAAAGAAAAGGTAATTGTATCTATTGATAAGGGTTATGAGGACCATAAAATGGAGTGATGTGTAATATCATAACTAATTAAGGATGGCGGTTAGATTGGGTGGTTACTTCCCTGATGAGGTGAGAATGTAGAAAAGGAGCTAGCCATGTAAACATCTGGAGGTAGAGGGGATAGGAGGGCAAAGTCTAAAGACAGGGATCAGGAGAAGAAAGGAAACACATGTGGCTGGCACATTATTAACAAGGGGACTGTACAGGGGACCAGACACTGTCCTATCTGCCTTCCATATTTCCAACTAATACATGTAATACTGATTACATACTGGAAGAAGAAAAAGGCTTTTTTTTTTTTTTTTTGAAGGTGGGAGAGACAGAGAGAAAGAATAGGAGAGAGAATCTTAGGCAAGCTCCATACTCAGCACAGAGCTCGACATGGGGCTCGATCTCACAACCCTGAGATCATGACCTGAGCCAAAGTTAAGAGTTGGACATCTAACTGACTGAGCCACCCAGGCACTCCTACAATCCACGTTTTATAGAAGGGGCAATAAGTGTCAGGGCATGAAAGAACTTTCTCAAAGTCTCATATGTTAGAAGTGGAAAGTACAGTTATTCTTAATGAACTGACTGTCTTCAAAGTTCAGGATCAAAAGTCAACCTTAGGTAAAACACCTTTAGATTTCACTACCTTTTTACTGTTTTATTACTAAACCACTGTGAACACGATAAGAAGCAATTATGGAAAAAATTCTTAACATACTGTTGTCAGAATAAACAATGCCATCCACCATCGAGGCTAAGTGTATTATATTAAGCTTTTCCTTATTTGCAAGTTAATGTATTTCAAAAAAAATGTTTATTCATTCAAACTGTGGTAGAAACCAGCTTCATTACAAAGGAATTCTAATAGATAAAACTAAACACGTATTGATATAAATACCAATAAAATTAAAACTCATAGTTAGATGAGGATATAGACTATTTGAACCATTTTCTAAAGTTTATTTTATTAAACACATTTTTTTAGTGTTTATTTATTTTTGAGAGAGGGAAAGAGAGACGAGCACGAGCAGGAGAGGAGCAGAGAGCGAGGGAGACACAGAATCCAAAGCAGGCTCCAGGCTCTGAGCTGTCAGCACAGAGCCCAACGTGGGGCATCGAACCCACCAACCATGAGATCATGACCTGAGCCGAAGTGGGCCACTTAACCAACTGAGCCATCCAGGGGCCCCAATTTTCTAAAGTTTAAAATAAAATAACAGACAATTTCAATGTTAAAAGGCAACATTTATCTGCCCAGCGTTGTTTCCTATTGATGTTAAAACATTCTATCCATAGTTGAAAGCTGAAATAGCAGATTAAACAAATAAGAAAATGTTGCCATGAAGCAACTATGGGCACTTCAAAAATAAGATTTAGTTTATAGTGAATATAATGAACAGATGTAGCTGTGTTCTATTAAAAATAAAATAATCTATCGGAGGTAACCACCAAAAGGCTAATTAAAAAGTTAATGAAAATCCCAGGCAACTTTCTTCCCTTGGGCCAGAATAAATTCGAGGTGATATGCAATTTAATTACAACTACATAAGAAGAAATTCCTTAAACCAAAGATATCAACAGATTCAAAATTAGAGAAGTATCTCAATTAATGTATATAGAAAACTTGGCCAGTTGCTTTAAAGAATTAGGCTGCAGATTTTTAGAATGTACACAAGGAAAAAGATGACATCTAAATCCTGTCTAAGAAACACATCTTCTTCTCAGCTTAACAAGTAAGACTCAAGTTTTGAGGAATTGGTCTTTGGGGAGGGGGTAACATAGGGACAGTTTACCTGTCTAGCAAGTACCAGAGGGTTATGACAGAGAGGAAGATAAGGATTTGGGACGGTATGTTCCCCAACCGTCACCAGTAAATTCCTGAGTTCCAAACACATGGCAGAAGATTGACTTTTTCTTTTATATCTGTTTTTCCTGTCCCGGAATCCCCTGGTAATAATAAGCATCTTACTTTACATTCAAAAACCTCATTAGAAATAAGGACCAGACTTATCAGTTCGATTTTAGGAGCAAGAGAGTGGAAATGATGTTTCCCTGGCCTTGTGGACTTCATCTCACTTAGAAGAGGTACAGAGCGTGTTCATAAAGGGCTCTCGTTATTAACAAGGAAGCAAACAATTTGAAGGGTTTTCTGTACTTGCCTTTGAGATCTGTGATTGATTAGACTTTAGGAGGCTACGAAAGAATAGGACTCAATTAAATTGAGATCTTGTCAAGGCACAGATGAAGGAGAACTGGGAGTTTTATTTTTAAGCTAAACCCCTAGAGTCTTAATAAAATATGCAGTAATCATTATTTAATGTACTGTCTGCCTCTTTGGTCCATCCCAGCAAGGTTGGAAAAGCTTTAAAGAGCGTGTAATTTCCATTTTACCCCATGGGTCCATGTCTCTTGGTCAGTTTGGAAATCAAGCCTAAAACAACTACCAAAGAAAGTTTGAATTTACATCTAGGACAACAAACAGGTTTCATATTCCCTGCCAAATCCAATCAATTAAAGGTGGCTGCCTGGAGTTCTGCAGTTGAGCAGAATGGCAGAGCACACTGGCTGAGTGCTGAAGAAGCCAGAATGAATTATTTATGTTTATAGTAGACTCCGAGAGGACATATGACAGCACTTCCAAGCATTTGTAGGCTGTGATGAAGACGTTCACGCAACAGTGGAGACAGATGATTGTTTTAGGGAATTACCATGGAGTAAAAATAAAGCTTCCATAGCAAGGGGCGCCTGGGTGGCTCAGTATGTTAAGCCTCTGACTTCGGCTCAGGTCATGATCTCATGGTTCGTGGGTTCAAGTCCCACGTTGGGCTCTGTGCTGACACCTCAGAGCCTGAGGTCTGCTTTGTATTCTGTGTCTCCCTTTCTCTCTGCCCCTCCCCTGCTCACGCTGTCTCTCTCTCAAGAGTAAATGAAAACATTAAAAGAAAACAAAACTTCCATAGTAAGAAGGGAGAAAATATAAAATGCATATGTGTGTATAATGCCTCAAGACTAAATCAATTCATTCATTTATCCAATAAATATTTGCATGCTTATTAATATTAATATATTATAATTTATATATTACATATAATATGTATTTTATATTTAAAATATTTATGTACTAAACATATATAAATGTAAAACCAATGTAAATTATATGTTATGTACGACTAGTAAAATAATAAAAATTTATTGAGTGCACCATTCCAGGTGCTAGAGATAGAGAAAACAAAACAAACTTCCCACTCTCTTATATTCTATGTGAGAAAAAGACCTAACAAAAGCAATTAAACAAATATACGTCTGGGAATTATAAGGACCGAGAGTAAAAATGCAGCAAGGAAAAGGAACAGAGATCACATGGTAGGGTTGGGGGTAGCCTGTGACAGGAGACAGAAAGAAGTGACAGCTGAGCTTTGCAGACGAGCTGGCCTGCTCTCCTTCAGAGAGGAGCGAGCACATGAAGACCTTGACTGGAACTGTCTTTGACACGTTTGAGCAACAGCAAGGATTTCAGTGGAATTTGGGGAGAGGGGAGGGGATGCAGTGAAAGAGGTAATATGGGGCAGATGATGGGGTCCAGCAGGCCAGTGTAAGAAAGTTGTCTCTGACTCGGAATGAGACAAGTTACCAGGGGAGAGCAGTAGAACGCATACCATAAATGAGCTGGAGCTGCTGAGAAAAACTTCCTCAGGGAGGTGGCTTCAGGAATCCAGGCAAAAATGATGGTAGCTTGAACCAGTGCAGTCGTGGTGAAGGTGACGAGAAGTGATCATATTCAAGATGTATTTTTTTAACATTCAACATTTTTTAACTCAAAGTATTTAAATTAAAAAAAAAAAACAAACAGTTCACCCATTTCTCCCACCCCACCCCTGCCTCTTGCAACCACTAATCTGTTCTCTCTATCTTTGAGTTTGTTTTCTTTATTTTCTTTTTAAGATTCCACATACAAAAGAGAACATATGCATTTTTCTTTCTCTGCCTGGTTTATTTCACTTAGCATAATGCCCTCAAGGTCCATCCATGTTGTCACACATGGCAAGATTTCATTATTTTTTACTGATGGATAATACTCCCGCGTGTGTGATGGGGGTGGGGGGGGGGGGGGGGTGAAAATTTTTTTTTTTTTTTAGTGTTTATTTATTTATTTTGAGAGAGAGAGAAAGAGAGCTCAAACACATGCACATGCACATGAGGAGGGGAGGGGCAGAGAGAGAGGGAGAAGAGAGAATCCCAAGCAGGGTCCGTGTGGTTCCTATCCCAGGAACCCTGAGATCATGATCTGAGCTGAAATCAAGAGTTGGATGCTTCACTGACTAGTCACCCAGGAGCCCCCACACCACATCTTCTTTACCCATCCATCCATCAGTGGACACTTAGGTTGTTTCTATATCTTGGCTGTTATAAATCATGCTGCAATGAAAATGGGAGCAACAGATATCCTTCAAGTTAATTTTCATTTTCTTTGTATAAATACTTAGAACTGGAATTGCTGGATAATATGGTATTTTTATTTTTACTTTTTTGAGGAACCTCCATACTAGTTTTCCATTGTGGTTTTGCCAATTTACATTCCCACCAATCAAATGTATTTTGAAGGTAAAGCTGATGGAATTTGCCAGTGGGTTAGAGGTGAAACATGAGAGAAAGAGAAGAGTGAAGAAAGACTCTGATTGATGGCCTGAGCAATTGGAGAAATAAATTTTTCATATATTGAAATGGGCAGAATTGGGAGAACAGAAGGTTTTCAGGAAAAGTCAGTAATTCATGTTTGGGCTTATTACATTCTTTTTAACTTTTTAATAAAATTAATTTAATTGAAGTAAAATTCATAAACAAAATGCACCAAGTTAAAGTGTTCTGTTCAATGAGTTTTGACAAATGCATACATTTGTATAGCTACCACTGCAATCAATAAGTAGAATGTTTTCCATCATCCCCCAAATTTCCCTTGTACCCTGTCCTAATCCATTCCCCAACACCACAGGTCCTGGGTAACAACTGATCTGTTTTCTGTCCCTGTACCTCAGATTTGCCTCCTTCAGAGTTTTATATACACGTGGTCATATAGTATGTAATCTTTTGGTTAACGTCTTTCACTCCAAGTAGTATTTTCCTGGTTTCATACATGTTGCGTGCATCAGTAGTTTATTTCTTTTTATGACTGAGTGTTGTTTGCTTTTTTATTATTGAGCTGTAAGAGTTCCTGCTACATTCTGGGTATCACTCTTTTGTCAACTATATGCATAGAAAATAATTTCTTCTGGTCTGTGGCTTGCCTCTTCTTTTGAAGAGTAGTGTATATTGAAGAGCAGAACTTTTAATTTTGTTAAAGTCTAATTCATCAAAAATTGTGTATGGTTTGTGGTTTCTATTTCCAAAAACATTTTGGCTTACCTTGTTTGCAACTACTTTATCCTATGTTGTGTTTTTTTTTTTTTCTAGAAGTTTTATAGTTTTAACTTTCAGGGTTAGCTCAGTGGTTTATCTCGTTAAATTTTTTTTTAATTTTTTTTTAACGTTTATTTATTTTTGAGACAGAGAGAGACAGAGCATGAACGGGGGAGGGTCAGAGAGAGGGAGACACAGAATCTGAAACAGGCTCCAGGCTCTGAGCAGTCAGCACAGAGCCCGACGCGGGGCTCGAACTCACGGACCGCGAGATCTTGACCTGAGCCGAAGTCGGCCGCCCAACCGACTGAGCCACCCAGGCGCCCCTCTCGTTAATTTTTATATACAGTGTGCAGTTTATTTTTTTTCCCAAATGGATATACTGTTTTCCCAGTACTATTTTCAGAAAATAATTTACTTTATCCGTTGAATTATGCTGGCACCTTTTTCAAAATTCAATTAATTATACTATTTTTGGACTCTCTGTTCTGTTGAATTGATTGACATGTGTATTCTAATGACAGTTCCATACTCTCTTGAGTATTATAGCTTTCTAGTAAGTCTTTCTTTGTCTCTCCAGGTAGTGGTAGTGGCTTATTGTCATTACTAATAATGTCTGGATTTCCTCAGCATCCCTTGGTTGGCTTTTCAACTCTTCTAATCACTTACACTACTATTAGAATGCATTAAATTCCCTTTGTTGTAAATGCTTAAAGTGGCTTATGTTTTCCAACTTAAATTTGACTAGTATCAATTCCCCCCAAATTGGTAAGTAAGTACTGTAATTATCCCCACTTCACAGCTAAGGAAATTGAGGCACAGAGAAATAATTTCCTATGTTTAAAGGGCTAGTAACTGGAGGGGGCACGTTCAAAGCCAGGTAGTTAGCTCCAGAGTTTGTGACCTTAACAGTCTGCTCAGCTGCTGGCAGACATCATTGTATACATGATATTAAAACATTGAAACTGAGTGAAATTGCGCAAAATGGGAATAGGAAGAGAAGTGCTCAGAGGAGTGAGCCCAAGAGAACTCCAGCCTTTAGAGCTCAAACAGTTGAGGAAGAACCAACAAAGGAAAAGAAAAGAAGGAATGAGTGAGGGAGGAAAACCATGGAGTAACCTACAAGCCAAGTGAAGAAAGTATCTCAAGGAAGGAATGCCCAATTGTGTCAAATGCTGCTGATAAGTCAAATGACGTGAGCATTTGGAAATGATCATTGAATCTGAAAACATAGGTCACCGATGATCTTGGTGAGAACAATTGTAATGGAATTGTAGGGGAGAATTGGCCTAACTGGAGAGGAAGTGGAGATAATGAGTGTACACAACTATGTGTTTATTGTAAGGGGAATGGGTAGTAGGGGGAGTGATGGTGGTAGGGAGTGATGAAGTCAGCTTTGGGTGGTCAAGTGGATGATCTAATGAAGAAGATATTGATGACTCAAAAGTGGGGAGAGAAAACCACAGAACACAAATGCTGGAGGAGGCCGTTGAGGCCCACAAATCCTGGATGCGGACCAGACCCAGTGCCAAGAGGAAGGGTGGACTATAGGTAGGAGGAAAAATAACCCCTTCATAGTGGCAGGAAAATAAGACAGAGGATGTGGGTACAAGATGGTTTGACAGGCTTTGTGGTGAGAATGTATGGAAGTCCTCTTTTGGTGGCTACTCTTTCCTCGGTGAAGTAAAAAGATCATCAGCTGAGAGTGAAAAGAGGCAAGAGAGTTGTAGGAATTTGACAAAAATGGAAAAGGTGTGTCAGTTAGGAAAGTGAGAATTAAATAGATTAGGGAGAGATAGTAGAATGGCCAGGCGGTAAGGATTTGAGGGTAAGGATCATAAATTTAAAATAAGATTCAGTCAGTTGGTACTGAACAAATACCTCTCATTTTTCAAATGCCCACTTTTAAGGCACCTGGGTGACTCAGTTAAGTGTCCGACTCCTGATTTAGGCTCAGGTCATGATTTCGAGGTCACTGAGATGGAGTCCCATGTTGGGTCCTGCACTAACTGTACAGAACCTGCCTGGGATTTTCCCTCTTCCTCTGTCTCTGTCCTTCCCCCACTGTCTCTTGTGCTCTCTCTCTCTTTCTGTCTCTCTCAAATAAATAAACTTAAAAAAATAAAATAAAATGGGAGAGTGTTATGCTAAGTGAAATAAGTCATACAGAGAAAGACAGATACCAAATGTTTTCACTCTTATGTGGATCCTGAGAAACTTAACAGAAGATCATGGGGGAGGGGAAGGAAAAAAAAAGTTAGAGAGGGAGGGAGCCAAACTATAAGAGACTCTTAAAAACTGAGAATAAACTGAGGGTTGATGGAGGGGGTGGGAGGGAGGGGAAAGTGGGTGATGGGCATTGAGGAGGGCACCTGTTTGGATGAGCACTGGGTGTTGTATAGAAACCAATTTGACAGTAAATTTCATATTAAATATATATATACATATATGTATATGTATATATATATAAATAAAAAATAAAATGCCCACTTTCATTCCAATAACATTGTTGGGAAAAGATATTAAGCTAGATCTTTGCATTTAAAAATAATGGCCAAAACAATCTCCATAAAATTGGCTGATTATAGTATTGTGTTAAAGATAATTTCCTGATTTTGAGCATTTTAGAGTGGTTGTGCAAGAGAATTGCTTGTTTTTAGAAAATCCACAGTGGGGTATTTGGGGGGAAAGGGACGTCATGTCTGCAACTTACTCTCAAGTGGTTCAGAAAAAGAATAATGTGTAAGTATAAAGTTAAATATACACATATGTACACACATATATGTGATATATATTGTGTATTGTGTAGAGAGAGAATAGAGCAAATACAGCAAATGTTCATATTTGGAGGAATCTGGGTAAAAATATCTAATATTTCTTTATAGCATTCTCTTTTTTTTAATATTTATTTTCTAGAGAGAGAGCACGCGTGCACAAGCACGAGAGAGAGAGAAAGAGAGAGAGGAAGGGAGAGAGAGAGAGGGAGACAGAGAATCTCAAGCAGGCTCCGCGCTGTCAGCACAGAGCCTGACACAGTGCTGGACCTCATGAATCATGAGATCATGACCTGAGCCAGAATGAAGAGTTGGGCACTCAACTGACTGAGCTACTCAGATGCCCCTGTTTATAGTATTCTTGCAACTTTCCTGTAAGTTCAAAAGTATCTCAAAAAAAAAAAAAAAGAAAGAAAGAAAAGAAAAAAGGAGACTGGTCAACAATATTTCAGACCTATATTTAAAATGGAATACATTTGAAAAATTACTAAAATTTTTAAAAATTATCTGGATTCCTCCATCTAGCCTTATAATGTTATGATTTAGAAATTTTAAGTAACTATTTAAATGTATATTTGAGGAAAAAGTCAAGGTGAGACTGATGCTAGTGATTTTGAATCTGTGTCTCAAAGCATTAGGGAAATCTGCCATTGAAATGTCAATTTCTGTTAGGAAGAAAGAACATGGCTCTACTAGGTGTTATCTAGACCCTCTCTATTTGCATTTTCCCCAGGACTGTGCAACATAACAAAGAGCATCAGACCACAAAAATTCCACAAAATTCCATGAACCCTTCCTGCAGCCTCTCACTCCCTTTCCACACTTAGTGCGACAGAAAATGCTGCTGTTTTGATCTTTCATATCCATCCTGAATCCCTTACTTCAGTCCCTCTCTCTAATTGTCACTGGTCCACGTCCACACCATCACTCCCCTGCAGATCTGCCCTCACTATTGTTTCTCCCTCCAATCCATTTTCTACGGAGCAACCAAAGTCATCTTTTATATTTAGACAGTCGTGTCTAAATAAATACAGTGCTGTATGTTAACTACACTAGAACTGAAAAGGAAAAAAAAAAGTTCATGTCGTAAAAATAAAATAAAATAAAGCCAGTCATGTCTCAATATTCCAATGCAGCTAGAATTTTCTGGGCCTTGCGTATGCCCATATCTCTCCTCTCCATCGTTCGCATGTTCTGACCACACTAACCTTTCTGCGGCTCCTGAAATAAGCCATATCTGTTCTCAGATCAGTAGTCTTGGAATGCTCTTCTCCTCGATCTCTCTCATCTCAGTATTTTTTTTCAGCAAAGATTTGTGAAGTATCTCCTATGTGCTGTAGGCTTTAAGATTACGATGATGAAAGCAGCTGACACGGCCTTTTCACGGGGTTTACATTCTAATCAGTGACATGGTAAGGATTTGTAGAGCCTTAAATGAACATAATTTGGCAGGCCCTCTCTGAGACAAAGCAACCTACAAATTATAGATATCAAATTAGATATAGTAGTGACTACTTATTAGGAATAAGAGAAAAAAATCCAACCACTTTCGGGGCATTGGAGGTTCAGGCCCCTTTCTTCTGAGATACCTGTAAGCAAATTACTAGACATGCCTACATGCTAAGGCCTCTCAGTGGCAGACTGCCTTCCCCTCTTTATCCTGAATACTCCACAGCTTCCAGAAACTCCCACACTCACACGGGCCCCAGGTGAAACAGGGGCTCTGAAGTTTAGCTTCATTGACTTCATGGGAAATTGGCCTCCAATCTATGAACAACACAGATAACATACAATTATACCAAAAAAATATTTTCAGAGAGTGAGAAGTACGATAAAAATATAAAAGTGGGCAGGCAATGTGATACAAAATGCATGGGCAGGTAGTATTAAATATGGTGGCAGCAAAGACCTTAAACTTGATTCCAGAGTACAGATAAAAAAACCACACACCTAGAAAGGTCACAACTTCTTTGGTTTCTTGACTATTTCTATCGCAGCAAATTTTCAGAAGGGATTTCATGGAAGGGTAGCAGAAGGCTATGTTGCACTTATTATTACACAAAACCGCTTTATAGCTTTAAAAAGATCCATAAATTTAGTTTTAAGAGAAAAGAAGGATTTTGTCATGAGATAAATAAAACTAATAAGAAAAAGTAAGACAAGCAACCATTACTTTTATCTTTGAAATGATGGTTCAAATCATCCTGCAGGGTATTTAAGGCCTATTAATCCACCCAAAGACCTTTTGGAAATTGTCTTCATACTCCAGAATTTCTATTTAAATAGAAGTGCACAGGGTGGTATCTTAGAGAAATGAATGAAAAGAAGGAAGAGGGAGTTCAATTTTAATAGAAAACAAAGAGCTAGAGATGAAAGATAGGAAAGGAAAATGGAAAAACTTAAATCCTCAAGTACCACGTCTTAAATGCCAAAGACCCAAAGGCTGTGTATCAAGTTACTAAAAGGTATGGCCATTTAGAGTCAGAGAGGAAAGAAGATTGTCAGCAGCATCATACTGTCTCAATCAGAGAGATAAACACTCTAAATGTTTCTAAACTTTTATGAACCACTCCTTTTAATCTTTTTGAAATTGAATTTTGTCATCTTAAAAGAACTCTACTTAGCTCTCAAAAATGTTTTCAACAAAGGAGTATTTCAATTTAGGAGTTTAGAGAAATTAGTCAAATGGAGTTGGCTGTCTTAATGACCATGCTGGCTTTCATCTTCTCTGAGATAATGTGCACAGACACTCAGGTACTGAGAGCTTTTCCCAACTGCTCTTTTAAATCCTCCTGTCAGGTAAGTTCAGAAGAAAGGATACAAACTAGCTGCTGAGAATCTCTGCAATGGAATTCCTTCCATCAGCCTGGTCATCTTTTGTGAGAATGTGAGAGGTAGGTGTCTGGCTAGTTTATTTTTATTTTGAGATACTGAATTATGGTTAGGGGGAAAAAAAAAGGAAAACCCTGTAAACAAAAACATTCATGATATAAAAAGAAAATGTCTCTCTTCCCATTTCATGAAGAGTCCTTCTCTCCAAAGTAACTAACGGGAAGAGTTTCTTACGGATCCTTCAGGGAGAAGGGGAAAGACACACACACACACACACACACACATACACAAACACACACACAGGTGTTTAATGTTTTACACAAATTGCATCATATACCAAAGAGAATTTGAATCTTCTCATTTTTCAATTTGAATAACTGTTGCTGAATTATCTTTCAAAGAAGTTGTATATTTTGTTTTCCTACCAGTGATATATGAATGCATATATTTCTTCATATCCTCCCCAACATTGAATATCAAACCTCCTTACCTTTGTTAATGTAAAAGGTGAAAAAGATCACCATTTTTTGCTTTTGTCGACTTTAATTATGAGTGAAAGTGAGTATCTTTTCATGGTTTTGGCCATTTACATTTCTTTCTCCATTAAGCATTTATCACCTTTGCGTGTTTTTCTACACTCATTGTCTTTTACGTGGGGATCCATATAAACCATCTGTAAATTCAGAAAAATCGCCATTTGTAAGCTTTATCTGTTATAAATTTTTTTCCAAGTTCGTCTTTTTTTCTTTTTCTTCTTGCAAATACAATTCTTTTAACTTTTCTTTTATGGCTTTGGTGTTTGGTGTCCTGCCTAGAAAGCCTCCCAATAACAAGATTACATATAAGTTTACCCACTTTTCTTTTAGTAATTTTATAATTTTATTTTTAGATTTTTAATGTACCTAGAAACTATTTTGAGATTCATTTTAAGTAAGGGATAAATTTATTTTTTCTAAACTGTTAGCAAGTTTTTCCAATGCTATTAATTAATCTTTTTTTTCCCCACTGATTTGGTATGGCACCTTCATAATATCCTAATTTCCCATAAATAGTTGCACCAACCACAGGATCATTTATTATGTTTCCTAGGTGTATTTCTTTGGTATACTAAACTCTTTTAGTTGTTTTAACTCGATTACACATTTTATTATCTAGTAGACTAGTTTGTTTGTTTTTTTTTCATTGCTTTTCCAGAATTGTCCTTCCTATCCTTATATGTTTACTTCCACAAATTTACTCTGGTAACACTTTGTCTAATTTCCCCCCAAACTTTCGGTGTTTCAATGAGATTGAATGACTTAAATTAATAAATTAAGTTAGCATTAATTGATCATTTTTCTTACCTACCCATAAACAAAGTATCATTTCCTTTACCAATCTCAATAGTTTTAAAAATGTAGTCAAAAAAGTCTTATAAATTCAGTGCGTATCTTTTTAGAACCATTGTGAATGGTACCTTTTCTTTTTTTTCATCTGACATGTTATAGTTTGTTGTTAGAGAAGGTTCTGACTTTTGTACATTAATTTTGAAATCAGCCATCTTGCTAAAATTTCTTTTAGTTTTATTTGATTTCAAATAACTTAAATTTATTTTAAAATTTATTTTAATTGTAAGAGGGTTGTTTTGTGTGTGGTTCTTTTAAATTTTCAAAGTAGACAATCATCTCACCTGCAAATAAGTTTTTCTTTGTTTTCCCTTTTCTTTTTTCCTTCCAGTATTTATCCTTCTAATTTCTTTGTCTTGTTTAATTTGTATTCACTATCACTTCCTGAACAATATTAATAATATTATTAACACTGGGAATCCTTGCCTTTATCCTGATTTTAATTTGAATGTTTATACTGTTTCTCCACTAAGTGTTTTGATTATGATAGGTGTTTGTCAAATATCTCCATTTGAATAGGATAAGAATAATCAGTTTTCCTCTTTTAGGCCAATATTATGAGTAATTAAATTACTTCATTTTCCAAGCTGTAAACATCTTTTCATTCTTGGGATGAACCTCACCAAGCCAAGAAATACTATTCCTTAATTGACTACTTAACGCTATTTACAAAGATTTAAAAGATACTTGCATTAATATTATGAGTGAGACTAGGTTATAATTTTAGAGTGGGGCGGGGAGCACATTTTGGTATCATTTTTCTCCTGAACTAGTTATGATTTTGGAGAACTAGTGGAACTAGTCACTAGTTTTCCTTTCACTATTCACTGGAAAAAAAAAAAAAATATATATATATATAGTAATTTAAGTAAGCTCTAACACCCAATGTGGGCTTGAACTCACAACCCTGAGATCAAGAGTTGCATGCTCTACCAACTGACCCAGCCAGGTGCCCCTCCCTGAAATACTTTTAAATCAGGTTGTAATTATCTATGAAACTATTTGAACTGATGTTTTAGAGTATACCACTGCTATATTTTGCACACATTTAGTTTGATATTTTGTTTACCAAAAGGTCTCTTTAGGAAAAGTGTAAATTTTCAGGAAGTTATGGTTTGAGGTTTTTAAAAATTAATCATCATTTTAATATGTATAGGCTCTTCTCTAATATCTTTTTCATTCCTGATCATGACAATTTATCTTCTTTTTCTTTTTTCTTGATCACTTTACCTAAGAATGTGTTGGTCTGTGTTGATTTTGTTGGTTTTTTCAATGCACCAACTTTTGACTTTGTTAATTTTCTTTATTGTTTGTTTTCTATTTTGTTGATTTCTAATCTTTATTATTTCCTTTATTCTACTGACTTTGGACCTATTTCACTCTTTCTTTAGCTTCTTAATATGGAATGTTAGGCATTGATTTTAGATTTATTCTTTTCTTTCTTTCTTTTTTTAATCTTATTTTAGGGAGAGAGAGCACACTAGTGGAGGAGAGGGGCAGAGGAAGGAGGAAAGAAATAATCTTAAACAGGCTCCATACTCAGAGTAGAGCCTGTGGGATCTCATTTCCACAACCTTGAGATCATGATATAAGCCCAAATCAAAATCAGATGCTTAACTGACTGAGCCACTCAGGTGCCCCAAGATTTCTTCTTTCAAGCATTTAGTGTTTTAAGTTTTACTCTTAGGACAGCTTTATCTCATAACTGTGGATATGTCATCTTTTAAGTATAATTCAGTCCAAAGTATTGTCTTATTTTCCTTATTTTCCATGGTATTCTTTGAGTTCATACTGTTTGGGGTTTGCTGATCTTGAATCTATAAATTTATGACTTTCAACAAATTTGAGAAGTTTCAGCCGCTTTTTTCTTCAGCCATTTTTTGTGCTTCTATGTCTCTTACACAGACTCTCTGGAGCTCTGCTCATGTGCTAGACCTTTTGGTATTGTCACATTAGTCCCTAAGAGCTGAGGTGGTTTGTTATTGTTTTTTTTCTTCCCCAATTTTTTTTTCTCTATTCTTCAGGTTGGATAATTTCTATTGACTTATTTCACATTTACTGACTGGTTCCTCTGTCATCTCAATTCAACTTATAGGTCTATCTACCAGTAAGTTTTTTTAATTTATTTATTACATTTATCATTTCAAAATTTCCTTTTTATAGACTCGACTTATCTTATGAGGCTTTCTCTCATTCCATTCTTTTTAGGAGTGTTTCCTCCGCATCACGTTGCATAGTTTTAATATATAATAGCTGCATTAAAGTCTCTTCTTGGTTCTGTGTATACAGAGTAGTTTTCTATTGTATCCTGGACATTGTGAAAGTTATGTTGTATAGATGATAGGGCTTGTTTTAATCCTCTGGAGAAACTAATATGACTTACACATTAGGATTGATGGGGCACCTGGGTGGCTCAGTTGGTTAAGCGAATGACTTCGACTCAGGTCATGATCTCAAGGTTCACGAGTTAGAGCCCTACGTCAGACACTGTGCTGACAGCTCAGAGCCTGGAGCCTGCTTCGGATTCTGTGTCTCCCTCTCTCTGCCCCTACCCTGCTCGTGCTCTCTCTCTCTCTCTCTCTCAAAAATAAATAAACCTTAAAAACAAATTTTAAAGAAACAGTAGAATTGGTCTTATTTCTATGAGTGGGAATTCAAATCTCAGTTCAGTTTTTTGAGGCTTTGCAAATCTCTGGCCCATGCGTTCATTGATTAGTATGAGAATTTTTGGAGTAGTCCAGTTTTCGGGTCAGATCTTTTTAGGCCTCTGTTTGGGTCTTTCCCGTATAGATATTGTTCCAGGGTGACATTATTCCTGGGTGAAGCTGAGACTTGTGCATATGGCTCAAAGCTCAGCTCCATGTTTGAAGGCCTTGCCATGTGCTCGTTGACCTATGCACCCAGGGATCAGGAGCTGGGCCTGACCTAGGATCTAGGTGTAGGATCTTGCATCAAATCAGAAATCCCCTTCTTTCCCTCTCTCCTTTCCAGGACTTCCCTTAAGGCACACTCTTCAGCTGGTGACGACCCCTTCCCCTGATTTCTGTGGGGTCTACCCTTAGAGCAGGGCCACAGAGGAAAGATAAATTCATAAATAAATGAGAAAGTCACCCTACTTGGAACATTTTCCTCAGTTTTTGCTCCTCTACCACTATCTGGTTTTGTTTCTTTTCAGAGTCCTTGAGCAATTCAGAACATGCTTGTTTATTTGTTGTTCAGAGTTTGTTTCATTGTGATCAGTGGGAGAGATGGGCTAGAGTGAGATTATTTTGAGATGTTTGCATTTGTTTAAAGATAGCTTTGCCTTAGGGGCGGTTGGTAGAGCATATGACTCTTGATCTCAGGGTCCTGGTTCAAACCCCATGTTGGATGTAAAAGCTTACTTAAGGAAAAAAAAAAAAGATAGCTTTGCCTTGGTGCTTACATAACAAGGCTTGCATAAAAATTTTTATTAACTTTTTCCTCAGAGTTTAGTAGAGATTGCCTCACTGTAAAATCTGAGGAAGTCTGAAATTTCCTGAATATAGCCTTTCTATCACTATATTTTTGCAGATTTTTTTGTCCTTGGAGTTCAGTAAATTCTTCAGAACATCCCTTGGTAATGAACAGCCTGCATCTATTTTTCCTCGAACATCGTGGGCCTTTTAATCCGTAGTTTCAGTTTTTCCTTTTTCCTATAAAAATACTCATAATTCTGTATCAGAATACTTTTTTCTATTCTAGTGTTTAGTTTATCTTATTCACAGATACTGGAGATCTTTATGTGGCATTGACTTTTGCTCTCCACATTTATTACCTGTCCTCTAGCTGCTTTAATCTTTGTTGCTTTTATGTCAAATCACTGTGATTATCCCAAACCTTTCCTCCATTTCAGAAACTCTGTCTTTCACATGTCTATTCTAATCCTTACTAATTCTAATTTGTTCATTACTTCTGTATTAAGCACCCTCTTTGTTCCCTTGGCCCTGAAATCTCCCATTTCGTCTTTCTGAAACTTCACTATTTTATTTTGTATCTCTTTTTTCTAACCCAAATCATGTTCTTCCTAATTCTTTTGCGGTCAGACTTCTCATGGTGTGTGCAATGGGTTGAACTGTGTCCTCCCAAAATTCATGTCCACCCAGAACCTCAGAATATGACCTTATTTGGAAATAGGGTGTTTGAAGATATAATTAAGCCAAGAATTGAGATGAGGTAATGCTGGATTAGAGGGTGTCCTGAATCCCATGACACTGCCTTTATTTGAAACAGAAAAAAAAACAAAGAGACACAGGAGAAAAAGGCCATGTAAAGATGGATGAAGAGGTTCGAGTAGTAGTTCTATGAGCTAGGAATGCCAAGGGTTGCTGGCAACCAACCACGAGAAGCCAGGAGAGAGACGTGGGAGAGTTTCTGCCTCAAACCAACTCTGCTGACACTTGATTTTGAACTCCTGGCCTTGTGAAGTGTGAAAGAATAAATCTGGTTTTTAAAGCTACCTGTTTATAGTAATTTGTTATGGCAGCCCCAGCAAAGTACCAAAAATGCCAATTTTGGTACTTGAAAGTGAGAGGCTGCAGTACCAAATACCTAAAAATGTGGAAGTGGCTTTGGAATTGGGAAATGGGTAGAGGCTGGAAGAATTTTCATAGAAAAAGTCTAGATGCCTTAAGGAGATGGTTGAGAGAAATATGAATGTTAAAGGCACGTCAGCTGAGGGCTCAGATGGAAGTGAGGGGCATGGTAGACACAGCTTCCACCATCTTCGAAAACACATGTATTGTCATGAACTGAATGTTGGTAAAAAATATGAACATCCAAGGTGCTCCTGGTGAGGTCTCAGGAGGAAACAAGGGATATGTTATTGTCAAATAGAGGAAAGATGATTCATGTTATGAAGTGCCAGAAACTTTGGCTGAGTTGCATTCTATAGTTTGGTGAAAAGCAGAATTTATAAATGATGAACTTGGATATTTAGCTAAGGATACTTCCAAGCAAAGTGTGATGGGTTCAACCTAGTTTCTTCTTGCTGAAGCTGGTAGTAAAATGTGAAAGGAAAGAGATGGCACCAAATCTGATGACTTGGAAAATTATCAGCCTGATGTAGATAGCATGCTCTAGAGGCAGGATCATGGATTCTGGGCAACTTTTGTTGAATAGATTAAGTACGGAAATCACGGATCAATCAACCTTCCCAACCAAAGCTGGGGAAGATCTGTGGAGGACTTTCTTGTAAGATGGCATAGACCACTGTGAATTACATGGGAGACTAACAAGTCTTCTGAGAATGTTAGATGAACAGACACACTACCAGCCTGGACTAAAAAGAGACAGAGATGGGACAAAATGAAGGAAAGCTGTCACACTTCTGAGATTCTACAAGGGGGAAAAAAAAGCTGATAAATTTCTTGGCTGCAAATATGGGCTTGGCCTTGGCCTTCAAGGACACAGAGTGGTTCCAAAGGCAGAGCTACAGACGCAAAGGCAGAGGCCAGAGGGTAAGGCCACTGCCGCAGGCCCAGAGGACACAGCATCACACCTTAGATGATGATTCCCAGGCCTTGCATCTATCTAATGGAATTTTCCCTGCTGGGTTTTAGACTTGCTTGAGACTTGCTTTATTGCTTCTGATTTCTCCCTTGGGAATGGTAATGTTTATCCTGTGCCTGACCTACCATTATATTTTGAAAGCAGATAGTTTGTTTTCTAGTTTCACAGGTCCACAGAGAGAGAAGATGGCCAAGGATTGCCAGCAATCAACAGAAGCTATCCTCCAGAACTGTGAGAGAATAAATTTCTGTTGTTTCAAGTCACCTAGTTTGTGGTAATATGTTATGGCAGACGTAGGACACTAATGCAGTGTGCAATTTACTTTTATTTCTTTGGCTTTGTTTTCTGGTTTTTTTTTTTGTTTGTTTGTTTTTTGTTTTTTTTGTTTTTTTTTTTTTCCATATCATGTATTTCACCTATTAGAATTTTTTATACTAATTCTTTTTTTAATAATTTTTATTATAGTGATTTTATGTAGCTTTCATGCAATTTCTTTTTGCCTTCATTGTTATTCATTTGAGTTTTTTGCCAAAACCTTCTTTTGGTGGTAAATAATTTGGGTACATTCTTCTTATCTTCCTTCCATGTAACTGAGACCCTATTTTTTATTCCACAGAGTTTTGGTATGAATACTATCATTTCCCTAATTGTGCATGAATAGAAAGAATTAAGTCCAGCTATGACAAATCACAGACAGATGATCTTGCCTATGTGCTCTCTCATTGTTAGAAATTCACTATACTTGAGAATGGACTAAAGACTTCAATGAGTATCTTTTGGCCAATAAACATATGGCTAAAATGACAATGAATGAATTGGCAAGGATCTAAAGTAAACAGAAATCTCATAAATTGCTAACATAAACTACTTCAACTATCTTGCAAAATTGTTTGGCAGTATCCATCTACTAAACCTGAGTCATATGTATACTCCATTACCCAGCAATTCAACTCTTAAATATATAATGAACATGAGTATTATATTCATGTGTTTGCCAAATGTATTCATACGTTCACTAAAAGACATATAAAATATGCTCATAGCATTTCCAAACAAGAAACTGTTCAAATATCTCAACTGTAAAATGGGGGGAAATGTGATATGCTCACACAATGAAATACCATATAGTAATAAGAATGAATACACAGAAATTACAAACAATGTTGAGCAAAAAAGAGAGAATCTGTTACGGATTAAATGTGTCCACTCAAAACATAAATTGAAGCCCTAACCCCCATTGTGACTGCATTCAGGCCTTAGGAGAAAATGAAGATTAAAGAGGTTATGAGTATGGGGCCACAATCTGATAGGATCAGTGCCCTTCTAAGAGGACACACCAGAGAACTTGCTTTCTCTCCATCATGTGAAGGCACAGCAAAAAGACAACTGTCTGCAAGCCAGGAAGAGAGCTCCCTGCCATGAAACTGAATTGACTGAAACTTGATCTGGGACTCCCAGCCTCCAGAAATGAGAAAGTACATTTCTATTGTTTAGCCACTAAGTCTTGGCGTTTTTTTTTTTTTTTCCCTGACAGCCCAAAGTAATACAAAGTCTATTGTGTGAATTCTCCATTTATAAACAGTTAAAAAACTAACCTGTGGGATGAGAAGTTTGAATAATGGGTACTTCTGGGACAAATAGGGAATGACTAGTAATGGGTCCAGGGGGATCTCGGAGGCACTAGCAAGGTTTCACTTTTTGGTGCAATTGTGCGGGTGTCTTAACTTTGTGAAAATTCAGAGATGTATACTTGTGATTTATGCGTTTTTCTAAATATGTTATACAAAAAGTGTAATAAAAAATTGGTTTGCCTTTTTTTAAAAAGAGTTCAGGGCCTTAGTTTACTCGTTGTAGTCAGGCCACAGATTTGGGGGGTTTTGTTTTTTGTTGCTTTATTTCTTTTTTAAGAATTTTTTAAATGGAACTACTCTTAGGATATAGCTCATTTTTCTCCATTCAGCAACTTCAGATAGTAATCCCAGATCTTCAATTCCCTTACCATATTTTTTTAGCTGAATTCAGTCTCCTCCCACTCAGGTATTTTTTGTTTTTGACTATAAGACATTGGTTTGTAGAAAATAAAATTGATAGGCTTTCACCTGCAGTTCTCCAAGTGCCTCTTCCCTAAGATGATTTTATTTTATCATTTGGCATCCTTTTTACTAGATCCCTAAACTGTTTTAAAAGACCAATTAGGGGTGGCTCAGGCAGTTGAGCATCAGACTCTTGGTTTTGGCTCAGGTCACGATCTCATGGTATGTGAGTTCAAGCCCTACATTAGGCTTTGTGCTGACAGCATGGAGCCCTCTTGGGATTCTTTCTCTCTCCCTCTGCCCCTCCCACATACACCCCCCAAAATAAATAAACTTAAAAAAAAATAAAAGGCCAATTAATTTGGCTGATTATTATACCTTTTCAGACTTCTCTACTCAGTTCACCTCTCGCTGGGTAAGCCCTAGTGGACTTGCCTGCCTCTGGTGTGCTGATAGATAGCTGTTTATATTTCATACTCTCAAAGGGTTTGAGAGTTCTTCCCAAGCTGACGTCTTTATTCATTCCTTTGTTTTCGAACTGTAATGACTGTGTGAGAGGGGAAGGGAACAGTGAAAGGGTAAGGATCAATGATACTTTTTAGGATATAATTCATCTTTCCCCCAATGGCTTACAGGAGGGATGAGGGAAGGAATCTTCACAATGCCTGTTACATTCTACCTCTCCTTCCCTGGCTTGGTTATGTATTTATTTGTTTGACTCCTACTACTACACTAATATTTTCTTTCATGCATGTTTGCAATTGCTGTTTTAAACTTATTTTCAATTTTTTAATTTTTAGAGAAAGAGGGGTCTATAATATAACTTTTTTTTTTTTTTTTTTTTTTACCATCTTGCTCTGGAAAGCCCATGGCAAACATACTTAACAACAGAGGATACCAACTTACTTAGCTATCATATATTCTAAGATGTATCAATAGGAAGTTGACTTAAAAAAACTTGTATAAATCCCTATAAGTAATAATAATAATAATAATACATGTGTACAGTTAAGCTAAAATTGTCAAAATTTTAAATAAAGACTCCTGATCATAATTGATCTCAAGGGTTAGGCAGTAGAATTCTATCAGTTCGAATCCAAGAAAGAGGAAAAGCATCCCCCTGTCCTCAGAGCACATTTAATCACTGCATTTATTCTTGTTGAAGGCAATGCCCATTTTGTTTACTGTTCACTGCCCTACATTCACTTCCAGCACCCTGGACAATGTCTAGTTCTAAATAAATATTTGTGAATGAATCAATTAACTAATTAGTGAGAATGTAATCATAACAAATAACATATAAATATAGTGTGCTTGTGTTAGAAAAAGAGAAAGAAGGGTGCCCAGGTGGCTCAGTTCGTTAAGTGTCTGACTTTGACTCAGGTTATGATCTCACGGTTCATGGGTTTGGGTCCCACATTGGGCTCTGTACTCAAAGCTTGCTCAGAACCTAGATCCTGCTTTGGATTCTGTGTCTCCCTCACTCTCTGCCCCTCTCCTACTCACTCTCTGTCTCTCTCTCAAAAATAAATAAACATTAATGGCCAACTAATCTTTGACAAAGCAGGAAAGAGTATCCAATAGAAGAAAGAGCATCTCTTTAGCAAATGGTGCTGGGAAAACTGGACAGCAACATGCAGAAGAATGAAACTAAACCACTTTCTTACACCATGCACAAAAATAAACTCAAAATGGATGAAATATGAAACCTAAATATGAGACAGGAAACCATCAAAACCCTAGAGGAGAAAACAGGCAACAACCTCTTTGACCTCAGCTGCAGCAATTTCTTACTAGACAAATCTCCAAAGGCAAAGGAATTAAAAGCAAAAATGAACTATTGGGAGCTCATCAAGATAAAAGTTACTGCACTGCAAAGGAAACAATCAACAAAACTAAAAGGCAACCAAAGGAATGGGAGAAGATATTTGCCAGCAAATGGCTTATCAGATAAAGAGTTAGTATCCAAAATCTATAAAGAACTTACCAAATTCAACACCTGAAAAACAAATATTCCAGTGAAGAAATAGGCAGAAGACATGAATAGACATTTTTCCAAAGAAGACATCCAGAAGGCCAACAGACACATGAAAAGATGCTCAATGTCACTCATTATCAGGAAAATACAAATCAAAACCACAATGAGATACCACCTCACACCTGTCAGAGTGGCTAGTATTAACAACCCAGGAAACAACAAATGCTGGCAAGGATGTGGAGAAATGGGAACCTTCTTGCACTGTTGGTGGGAATGTGCACTGGTGCAGCCACTCTGGAAAACAGTTTTAGAGGTTCCTCAAAAAATTAAAAATAGAACTACCCAGAGCGCCTGGGTGGCTCGGTTGGTTGAGCGTCTGACTTCAGCTCAGGTCATGATCTCGCAGTTTGTGGGTTCAAGCCCCACATCGGGCTCTGTGCTGATGGCTCAGAACCTGGAGCCTGCTTCAGATTCTGTGTCCCCCTCTCTCTCTGCCCCTCCCCAGCTCACGTTCTGTCTCTCTCTTAAATAAACTTTAAAAAAATAATAATAAAAATAAAAATAAAACTACCCTACAACCCCACAATAGCACTACTAGGAACTTATCCAAAGGATACAGGAGTGCTGATTCATAGGGGCACATGTGCCCCAATGTTTTATAGCAGCACTTTCAACATTAGTCAAATTATGGAAAGAGACCAAATGTCCATCAACTGATGAATGGATAAAGAAGATGTGGTTTATGTATACAATGGAATACTACTTGGCAATGTGAAAGAATGAAATCATGCCACTTTCAGCACCGTGGATGGAACTAGAAGGTATTACACTGAGTGAAATAAGTCAGTCAGAGAAAGACAGATATCATGTTTTCACTCATATGTGGATCTTGAGAAGCTTAACAGAAGACCATGGGGGAAGGGAAGGGGAAAAAAAATAGCTACAGAGAGGGAGGGAGGCAAACCATAAGAGACTCTTAAATACAGAGGACAAACTGGGGGCTGATGGGGGCTGGGGGAGAGGGGAAAATGGGTGATGGGCATTGAGGAGGGCACTTGTTGGGATGAGCACTGTTTTCATGTGTAAACAATGAATCTTAGGAATCTACCCCAAAAACCAAGAGCACACTTTACACACTGTATGTTAGCCAATTTGACAATAAATTATATTTATAAATAAATAAATAAGATCAGGGGCGCCTGGATGGCTTAGATGGTTGAGCGCCTGACTTTGACTCAGGTCATGATCTCGCAGTTCACGAGTTTGAGCCCCGCATCAGGCTCTGTGCTGACAGCTCAGAGCCTGGAGCCTGTTAAGGATTCTGCATCTTCCTCTCTCTCTCCCTGCACCCCTCCCCCACTCCTACTCTGTCTCTCTCTCTCTCTCTCTCTCAAAAATCAACATTAAAAAATAAAACATAAATAAATAAATAAACATTAAAAGAAAATTAAAGAAAAAAGAAAAAGAGAAGAAACATCTCTTAACTATTTCTTCGCACTTTTAAAGCAGTTTGACAACATTGTACCAAAGAACAAACTAAAGCATTTAACATAAGTTAGAAAAACCCAAAAAACGAAAATAATATTAAAAGATGACATCAGAATTAAATGGAAAAAAGGAACAAATAAAGAATAAGTTGATAACCAAACCATAACCTGACTCTGAAAATGCCACAAATGAATACATATATTTTAAGTTTCATTAAGAAAAGATTAAAAGCAAAACCCATATATTGATACATTTGAAAAATCTTAATATTTTCAAATAGCAAGTGTAATTTTCCAGTAAACTACCCATATCCAAAAAACTACGCCAAGAAGATAAAGAAAATGTGAATTTGTCAAAGCGCTATCCCCACCCCCTGCCAAAGGGCACAGGTTTTGGGTGATTTCATAACTGAGTTATTTCAAATCCCCAAGGAATAGATAATTATTCTGCCTTTTAAGTGTTTCCAGATCATAGAAAAAGAAGGATCACTTCCAAGTGTGTTTTATGAGGTTAGCATATTGATAGCAAAACCTGGCCAGAAAGACGTTAATGCTTATAAAGAGCTTTTTGTATAAAAAGGACTACTGTAAGTGTTCCAAGAATATAAATTCATTTAACTCCCACAAAATGCTTATGAAATAGATACTATTATCACCTTTTACAGATAAGAAAACTTATACACAGAGAGGTTAAGATCCCACAATTAATAAATGGTGGGCTTGAGATGGAACCCAAGTAACTTGGTTCTAGAAGACAAGCTATTAACTATTACCTTGCCTACCTCCCATAGAGAACAGAAGCTAAAGGCCTATGTCTTTTATGAATGAAGATGCCACCATCTGTGATAAATTGCTAGCAAGTTTAAATCAAAATTATATTAAATGATTAAAAAAGAAAAATATAGAGGTGCCTGGGTGCCTCAATCAGTTGAGTGTCTGACTCATGATCCCAAAATCTTGGGATTTATATATATATAGATATATATAGATACATATAGATACACATAGATACATATAGATATATATAGATATATATATAGATATATGAAACCAATGACAATGTAGGTTTTATCCAAGAAAATCAAAGATATATCAATAGTAAAAGCTATTTCTATAATTCCGAAATTCTAGGTAAATGAACATTTATATGTAACAAATTCAATAAAAAAGAACAAAATTCAACAAAAAAGAAGCAAAAATTATCATTATTCACACCTAGTGTAGTAAACACAAGAAAATAAAATGAAAAAAATTTTTAACAATGTAAGAATTGAGTAAAAATGTTGTTGAATAGATTTGGGCCTAGGAGACTAGACCCAGAGTGTCCAAGCAGGAGCTGTTAATCTGTTTACGGCTCTCTTGAATTATAAGGATAAGGGTAGAAGAATGTGGTCACAAATACTTTGTGTGCCACCTAAAATTACATTGGGCCATTAGATCATAGGTTACTGACTTCAAGAATAGACCTTTATACCTGCCCTTTGAGAGGCTGGTGACAAAAATGATGTTCTGAGAAGTTGCAGCAAAATTATATAATTTCATATATGTGAGACAGTCTCTGTGATCTGCAGATGTCCCTTTGGGCCGGCTGCAAGCTAAAACCCCATTATTAAAGTCCTTTTCTTTTGCTAGAAGCTTTCTTAATGTGTTAGGTGAAATACTTATGGTTATGATGGTTTACTAAGTTTTACAACAGGTATTTATTCCTTAGTGCAGTAATTTAGGGCAAGTATGCTGGCCTCTCTGGTCCTTAGTTTACTCATTTGTAAAATGAGGGGGTCTGAACAAAATAATCTAAGATTTTTTTTCCAGCTGTAACGTTCCATGATTCTAGAGCCCTCAGGTCCCTCCCAGAGAGCCAGAACTAATGGCTGTACTGGAGGGGAAGTCCAAAGGTCCTGATGACAATAAGTGGGTTTGGGGGGGTGTGAATCTTTCACTCTGAATCTTTCACAACTTTGTCTGAGATATGCCTTATCAAAGGATAACTTTGCATATAGCCTATGTGAAAAAAGATGTCCCAAGGTGAAAACAGTATGTAAGTAAAAAGTATCTTAGAAGGGACAGATTGTTTTCAGTACATCCTCCTCTTTAAGGTATATCCTTTGGGGTCTAAATCCAAAGCACTGAGGGGTTCACTAGTTTCCTTCTCTTGGCAGGCTCTAGCCTCCACTGTGTCTTTCTTGCTGTACAAAATTGTCAAAGCACTGACGTCTCAGGCTCTCAGACCTCATCAAGAATTGATCCTTTTCCCTAGAGTTTTCCTCTAGGGCCCTGAATTGAGGACTCACTTTCTAGGTTACCTCTTTCTCCAGATCTTGACCCCTGCTTTTTCACTATTTCATCACGTTATCTTCCTTTGTTTTTCTGTTGTTCACAGTGGGAATGTTGTTCTGAATTAGGCAGCCCGCTATTACGGATGACCACTTTTTAATTCAAATTCCCTAAGGTCTCTTGGTCATTAAAAAAATTCTTTTTCTCAAAAAAAAATTCTCAACAATAATATAGCTGGATAAAAGTTGCTAGGTGATCACAGAAGTACCTTATAAATTTTATATTAAAGGAGGTAAAAGGATTTTAAAATTACATTTCTACTTCTCTGAGGTATAAATCAGGCACAAACATTTATTTTTCAGACAGGATAACATGATCCTGTGTTCATTGTATGACTGATTTTGTTCTGCCAACGAAAATTGATTTCAGCAAATTTTACACCACATCATTGTCTTATATAATACAATACAATACAATACAATACTTGTTGTCAGGCAAAGGCAACCAAAGCATAAAATAATCCTTAACTGAAAGTTATTTGGAATCACGTTTTATCATATGATGACCTTCCTGACAGTGAGCTGGTTAGAATGTAGTGTTAAAAGTAAAGTCCTCAGCAACAATAATATCTGTGTTTGAGTTTTAGCCCCATCACCTGCTGAGGCAAATTAATCTCTCCATTTTAGTTTCCCCATTTGTAAAGTGAGAATACTATGTAATTAATCAGGGATATTTCAAGGGTAAAGAAAAGTTGCTTAGGAATAATTTATTTCTTAGCATATGGTAGTAATATTCATTATTAGCCACTATGCTTGATCACAATTTTCTAATCCTGGTTCTACTGACATTTTGGACCAGATAACTCTATTTCTGAGGGGATGTGCTGTATATTGTAAGATGTTCAGATCTGGGCCTCTGTCCACCAGCTGCCACCAGCACCCCCAATGTCCGACCCACAGTGGGACAAGTGAAATGTCTTCAGACATTGCCAAATATTGCCCGAAAAGCAAAATTTTCCCCATTGAGGACCTCTGTGCTGGAAAATCACATATATATAGAATAATCATCATACTCAAGTTGGAAAAATATTAAATTTGAAGTTAGAATATATAAATTAATATCCTACAATTTCCCTTTATCAGTTCTATAACTTCAAAGAATTCCTTGATTTCTCTTCATCTCAGTTTCCCCACTGTATGTATGCATGCACACACATACACACACACACACACACAACACATGCACGTGCATATAGTATATAATGTGGATGAATATATGTAGTTATCCAATATATGTGGCAATTCTTTTTATGCTGGAAAAGAAAAAAAAGGATTTGTTAAACTGTCTCAGAATTTCACTGGCTTGGTAAAGAAAATAAAAATTTCCCATCTGTTGATGAATTACACCCTACCCTCTAACTTTGAGATTTTTTTTTTTAATTCCATATGTCACCTGGTGCTCATCATGACAAGTGTGCTCTTTAATCCCCATGGCCTACTTTACCCATCCTCCTACCACCTCTCCTCTAGTAACTATCAGTTTGTTCTCTGTAGTTAAGAGTCTGTTTCTTGGTTTGTCTCTCCCTCTCTTTTCTTTCCCTTTGCTCACCTGTTTTGTTCATTAAATTCCACATATGAGTGAGGTCATTTGTTATTTGTTTTTCTCTGACTGACATTTCACTTAGCATTACACTCTCTAGCTACATCCATGTTGTTGCAAATGGCAAGATTTCATTCTTTTTTATGGCTGAATAATATTCCATTATTTATATATACCACATCTTCTTTATCCATCAGTTGATGGGCTGCTTCTATAATTTGGCTATTGTAAGTAATGTTGCTATAAACAGCAGGGTGCATGTATTCCTTTGAATTAGTGTTTTTGTGTTTTGGGGGTAAATACCCAGTAATGTGATTACTGGATTGTAGGGTGGTTCTATTTTTTAATTTTTTGGGGAACCTCCATACTGCTTTTAACTGTGGCTGCACCAATTTGCATTACTACCAATAGTGCAAGAGGGTGCCTTTTTCTCCACATCCTCACCAACACTTGTTGTTTCTTATATTTTTTTTTATTTTAGCCATTTTGACAGATGTGAGGTGATATCTCAATGTTGTTTTGACTTGCATTTCCTCAATCATGAGTGACCAACTTTGAGGTCTTTCAGAAACAGAAAGTTGGGCATCATACAACCTTTTACAGTAAAGCTGAATCTTACTAAGGAGTTCTAGAGCCTCAAATCAGCAGGCAGACAAAAACTATTTAGAACCAAAATTATCCATTAAAACACATCAAGAAGGTGCCAAATTAGAAACCTGTAAAAGACCTGTCAGGAATTAAAATATATCCAGTGTTTTGTCCATATTGGAATAGGTACCTGTTTCTTTGGTTGAGAACCAAATATAGTGTTTGGCTCATGTTTAGGAACGATGTTATTTACTTTTTTAAAGTATATGGCACAACTGTGTTAATCCTCCAATTGGCAAAATACTCAATGATGAGAGGCCTAAGAGATAGGCTAAGGAAAAGAAAAAAAGAGGCTAAGGTTTGTGTCTCATTTCTTTTGTTCATTCTGAGGCACATACTCATTGTGTGAAATAATAAGAAACACCACACACTGTTTGTGTATTTATTATTCATTGAACTACACAGATCCCTTTGACTTTAAACAACTCACTTGCTTTGATGGGATTCCTCTGGGCACTCTTGTACTTTTCTACACCTTTGAACATACTGTTACCTATACCTGGAAGATTTTCCCCCTTAATCTATGTAATGATCTCCTAGATGTCAGTATTAGTTGCCTAGGGCTGCTTTAACAAAGTACCACCACTGGTCCTTAAAACAACAGAAATGTATTTTCTCCCAGCTCAAGGCTAGAAATCCAAAAGCAAGGTATTAGCAAGGCTATGTTTCTTCTCAAACTTATTGGGGACAATTCTTCCTTGCCTCATCTACCAATCAACCACGGACTAAAGTGAACAATGAAATGGGATCAAAAAAAGATGAAATTATACTTTTTGTAAGGATAGCAGTTAAAATATTAATATAATAATCCAGGAAAAATAAGAGAAGAGAATTCATGCTGGCTAATGTTGGCTTTGGGAATGGAATGTAAAGAAGGGAGTCAAGAGATCCTGTAGAGATAAAAATTGCTAGGACTTGGGAACTTAACTATATGGACAGTATTAAAGAAGTCATGAAAGACCACTTGGACGTATGAAACCTAGATGAACTTGGGCAATGCTGGTTGTGTAAAATTTGCCGGGTCCCAGAAGCATGCGTATGTGCAGTGTCCTGCAAATGGAAGGAAACATGAGTCTGCCATTCAAGAAACACACGGGCTAATTGATGAAGGTTTGTTAGTTGTGGGCCACAAGACCATGGGCCTCATGGAACCGTAAAGAAGGATGGATAAAAGCAAGGAAGAAATGGTAAAGAGATGAAAGGAGAAGCAAAGATGCTTTGTTCAGTAGACACAGAGGAAAAAGAGGATGGGAGAGGCCAGTGTTAGCACAGTGTTGTGGAACTGAGAAGTGAAAGTTCACGAAATATATGAAAGTCTTTAAAAGGTCACAGGGCTAGAAATAACGGAGAGAATTAAAGAAGGTTTTCAGTAACCAGGTGAGAGGATTAATGAGAGGGGGACAGCTCAGCATTAAGAGAGTTTTTTCCGGGCCCAGGAAAAGGGTGAACCCACAAATGACTGATTTGGGGAGAAGAAGAGCATCCTTGTGATTGAAGAGTACTAACCTGACCCTTTTTCTTTGAGACTTTAGAGAAATACTAATCACTCCCTGCTAGAATGTGAAATTGTGCCTTAGCAATTTATTGGAGATATTAGAGGAGGAGAAAAATTGTACTTTATGGGGAAACCTTTTTTTTTTTAATTTTATTAGCACCTACTTCAAAGAGTTACTAGAGAAATTAATCTGACCCCGAATTCCTTAGCAGAAAGAAACTCATTGAGTTTCAAATGAGTAAAAAGCAATACTGTCAGTTTAACAGACTAGGGATAGCCTCCATTACCTTCAGCTATTTTAATACCCTGATACTGGCTTAATTTAGCAAGAATGTGACTAAACCTATCCCTTATCTTTGTGATGTCAGACGATCCCAGCAAAAATACCTTATTGGGATCTGCCTCCCTACCCAGCTCCAGAAGCAGCAGGAAATGGGCATAATCAGAGGGAACAGGAAGAGATTAGTTTCCCTTGGGAATATAACTGCAGCCTCTACCGATAGCCATTAGATATCACAGGTGGGCTAGGGAAACAAACAACTCATCTATAATAATACAGTCAGTCTGATAGGAGCAAAAACAAGACAGACCGCATTATTTAATATTTTTGGAGCTTTCAATTACACAAATTTTGCCCTTGTCAAATGGATCCTACTTTCATTTCTTTAATTTTTCTGGCCTAACTTAGAAAGTTATAGCGTATTAATGTGCATGGAGCAAACTATTGTGAAGTATTCCCAAGTCACTGTACTTGAAGGGATTTTTTTTTTAACATTGAAAAGGGTCATAACAATTAGTTACAGCAGTGAGTTTTCCTTAGGATTTGGCTTTCAGAAATTGTAAACATTATAATAAAAATATACACTAAAAGCCTCTATGTGCATACATCTGCACGTACAGATCAGGGTGAATTTTAAAGACTTCATTTGGACTTAAAGAATGTAAGGAAATGCAATAATCTGAACTGGTAAGAATGTCTATCTGATGGAAAGGATTAAGAATGATGGGGTTAAAGATAAACTTTATCTTTGCAAATGAATTGCTAAGGCATAAAGCAGAAAACACGAGTCTAAAATCAAGATATTTCTATTTCATTTGGCAATTTTTCTGGGAAACTATGGATCCAAGAGAAGCTGGGAATTGATTACATTTACAATATGATTATATCAAGGTAAGATGCAAAGTTTCCCACTCAGAGGTTGCTTAGAAGCCACACTTCTTTTCTTTATCTTGCTTGTCCTAGTTTTGACTGTTTGTAATCAGCAACCCCATTCAAGGTCAGAATCAGAAAGAACCAGAGATTTAAAGGTAAACTGTGCCAAGGCTGAACAGCTGTCCCCAATCTGGGTTCTTCCTGTCGCTGCTGTGATGTACTACTCAACTCCCTGCTCTTGCCACAGATGTCCACAGGAAATGCATCAGAGAGGTCTAATGGCAGTGAATCAGATGCACATGTTCCTTAGTATGTGGTGATGGGCAGCCTCGACGTGCCTGCTACAGACAGCCCTCCCTCCGAGCTAGAATTAGTTCCAGGTTTGTGAATGCCCAGTGTCCACACAAGCTGTGCCGTAGAATCTCCACTCTTCCCCTTTCTCTATACGTTGTCAATGCGGGAATTTCAGAGCTGCTTGGGAACGTGGCTGGGGGATGAGCATGGTTCCGTAATTGAGCTTAGTCACGTCCTCATGTGAGGGGAAAGTGCAGCGGGTCCCCGTAGGGACTTTCCTGCCCTGCAATATCAGAGCACATGGAACAGTTTAGCCAGAGAATAGGCTCAATTCCACGTTTTGAAATTTAATTTTCAGTCCGTCAGTTATGGTCAATCAAAAAACTGCTTGGGGAGTGAAACCTGAAGTTACAATGTTTCTGAGTCTCATTTGTCCCATCATCGCAGATAATTATTGCATGTGTCACATAACAGATATTTAGATGTTTTGCTGGACTGTTGGAAGCAACAAACATCCCACTGTTACATTCTATCACATGACAGAAATGCTACAATTTCAACGAGATGTCCAACATCCTATCCATAGCTCACCGCTAAATGATCCCTCGCTCTGTGAAGTGACAGACCCACCTGGTTGCCCAAATGCAGGAGTCCCTCTAGATTCCTGCTTCTTTGCTACCCTCAGTATTAAAAAATCACTAAATCCTATGGATTCTTTAATCTTGAATTGCCTTAGATCATTCAGTTATTTTAAAAACACCTCTTATAAGAATCATTGTACTAGTTGGCGTGCCTGGGTGGCTCAGTCACTTGTGTCTGACTTTTGATTTCTTCTCAGATTGTGATCTCACGATTCATGAGATGGACCCTGCGTCAGGCTCAGCGCTGACAGCGTGAAGCCTGTTTGAAATTCTCTCCCTCCCTCTCTCTCTGCCCCTCTCCTGTTGCTCTCTTTGTCTCTCAAAATAAAAAATAAACTTAAAATAATCATTGAACTAGCCTTTTTTTAAAATGTTTATTTATTTTTCAGAGAGAGAGTGTGAGCGAGGAAGGGCAGAGAGAAAGGGAGACACCGACTCCGAAGCAGGCTCCAGGCTCTGAGCTGCCAGAGCCTGACACAGGGCTTGAACCATGAACCATGAGATCATGACCTGACCCAAAGCCAGATGCTTAACCAACTGAGCCACCCAGGCACCCTTCATTGTAGTAGCTTTCTAGCGGATGTCTGCCTACCTTTTTGCCCTGTTGTCCATGATTTCCATGACCATCAATGCAGGCTGGGCATTCTCGTGTACAAGGCTGACTTTATTGCTCCCTTGCATGAATTCCACCATGATTTTCTATTGCATGCAACAAAGTGTAAACAGTTTGCATCAGGTACAAATTCCTTCATTATCTGGTCCCTACCTCTTCAGTCTTTTCGCAAGAAACTGCTCCCCATCTGTTCTTCCTCCCCATGCCTTTTAGCCTTCAGCAATGCTAAACCGTTTGAAGTCATTAAAATATTACAATGTATGTCATACAATACTCAAGACACAGAGAATGTTCTCTATGTTCTCTCTGTCTTGAATGTTTTTATCCTCTCCTCTACCTAACAAATTCCTCACACCAAATAAAAGATGTGTTATGTGATGAAGTATTCTGATATGCCCAGTGGTAAAAAGTTGCCTATCACATAGCAAATGAACTTTATATATAACTCAGTTATGAAAATTACCGTGTTCTAGTGTCCATGCTTGTTCGTGTTTCTCTTACCCACTAAACTATGGCTTCCTTGATTACATAAGCATCATATCTTTTGTTTTCTTTGAATCTATGCAATCCTGCACAGGATTTGCTTGCTTTTTCACTCAACATCATTTTTCTGAATCATCCATATTGATTTGTTTAGCTGCAGTTGCTTATTTTGCATTCTGTGTAGTGTTCTACTAGTATTCCATGTTATGGATGTGTTACAATATTTTACCCATTCTGCCATCAATGGAATTTTGTGTTGTTTCTAGTTATTTTTCAGGATTCTTATAGATAATGCTCTGGTGAAGTCTTGCTCATATCTCCAGGTGCACATGTGCAGGCTTTCTTCTAGAATATGTATCTGAAGGGAGAATTGCTGGATTGTAAATTGTGTGCCTTTTCAGCTTTCCAGATAATACAAATGTTTTCCAAAATGGTTTGCTAAAGTGTAGTTTTTTTCCAACACTATATGGGCCTGTCAAACTTTTATTGGCCTAGGCCAACGAAATGTAATGTTTGGGGTTATCTTTTCAATGGAAATCATTAGTGTCTTTGCCGGAAAAGATTTATTTGCATTATTTTAAACAAGAGTCATTTCCATTGCTATCAGTTTCCAATAAAGGTTACCTTTTCACAGTTGCAAAATAGTATGGTCAACAGAAAGTCAACCTGAGGTATACACCCCAATAAAGTCAGATAATCCTGAGAGATCTGCTAGCCAGGGATCTGCAAACTATAGCTGACTGGACAAATTCAGTAGTGGTCAGTAGCCTGCTTTTATGGAGCCCACAAGCTAAGATACTTTTTAAGGGGTTGTAAAAAAGAAAAAAAAAGAAGATATGCAACAGAAATATATGTGAACAGTCTAAAACATTAACTATCTGGCCCTTTGCAGAGCAAGTTTTCCGACTCTTATGCTAGCCAATGCCCCAAACTCTATTGAAAAGACAGCTAATACCATCATTTGCCCTTTACAAGGACAACTATTTTTTTTCCTCCTGGAAGATTATACAAATTAATACTCTTCCCAGCGATGTGTAAGAAGTCACATTGAGTAAAACTTGGGCTTACATTGGAGTTTTAATTGGCAGTTACCTATTAATAAGATTGTGTCTCTTCTTATATGCTATGGTCATTTTTATTTAGCCTTTGTTTTAATGTCTGTCTTTTATCGATTTGGAGGGATTGTCTGGCTTTCATTTGCAGTTCTTTATATATTCTAATAATTTTCCACTTTAATATGTTGTAGATCTTTTCCTAGTGCTTTGCTTTTTATTGTCTTTACAAAGGTTTTTGGCCAACAAATAGAATTTAATTTGTAAATTAAATTTAGCAATCTCTTTATATTTTGAACTTTTTGGGCTTTGAAGCAATTCCTTATTGCAAGGTCATAAAGACATTCTCCAATATATACTGATAAAAAAAGAAAAAATAGGCCCCAAATTGAGTCACTTGTGCTAAGCCCCACTTCAGCAAACCAAGACTTAGTACCTAATGTAATTGCAGTTTCAACCTCTCCCAGGAATGTAATCTTAAACCAGTCAATCTGGTTTAAGGGATGGTGAAGTAATCCACCTGATAGACCCCTTTCTGTCCCCAAAGGAAGATGAGATAATCAACTCTTCCATTGTTCCCACCCCTTTGCCTATAAAAGTCTCCCATTTTGTTTGTATAGCTCTTTGAAACTCCTTTCCATTTGCCAGATGGGATGCTGCCTGTTTCATGAATCATTGAATAAAGCCAATTAGATCTTCATATTTACTCAGCTGAATTTTTAAAAGCAGTTTTGGTGGCGGCGGTGGCAAACATAAGAAGCAAACTTCTGATAGCTTCAGAGAGGAAAAGAAAAACAGGAGTGGTAACCTGAGAACCCTTTGAGTTCAGTCTTGCTCGCCATTTCCGCCGTTCGGCCATTTCAGAGGGCTGTGGGTAAGTTTCTCTGGATTCTAGGCTCCACTCTCTTTGTGAAGCTCCTGATCTAATTGAATTTCTAGTCAGTTCCCTATTTGATTAGAAACCCCAGGCCTTAATTCTGCCCCCAGATTCTACTTTGGGAACTGCTGGTAGTTTAGTCTGCAGTTCCACATTTGTTTGGAATTCTTCCCGAGATTCCATGTTGGGAAGCGCTGGTGGCAGCTGTATTTCCCAATTTGTTTGCAATCAGTCTGCAATCCCCATTCTTTGGGGTCCACCAGTTCAGTCCTCTCCCCACTCCCTAGGTTTCACATTGGGAAATGCTGATTGGTTTGGAATGGATTGGATTCAATTTAAAAACTGGACCAGGTCCAAGATGAGACAGGTCAGACTTAAGAACTGGACTGGATATGGGATCAGACTGGGTCGAGGTTAAGCTGAACTGGGTCCACTAAGTAAAGGCTATATTGCTTCTGGGAATCTTGGAAGATAAAAGGCCACAAAACGTGGTGGGCATGGGTTGAGCACTTAAAAGCTGTTAGAGTGTTTGCCACCTAACTCTAAGAAGACTCCTGGGTTAGGATAAGTTGGTCTCAGAACAGGTTAGATTGACTCTAGGTCACCTGCCAACCTCAAGAAAATCTCTATGCAATGACGTTCGCTCTAAAACATCACACAATCTCCACTCCAGTGGCACATCTTCCTTAGGTATTAGTTTGGCTCCAAGAGATCCAAAGGCTTAGCTGAAAAAGAATGGGATACTTAAATCTGCTTATTTGACATCTAATTGCTATGGTCCTGGAACTTATAAATATTTACAAAAATGAAAAAATCTTACCCCCAAACCCCCTAGAATTAGACAAGATCATTGTTTTGTGTCCTGAGAACTTAGTAACTGTCAGGTTGGGGTTCTTAAAATATAGCTGGACAGAAATGTGGGTTAAACTCCATTTGTGGCTAAGGGTCCTACAAAACTGCTGCCAGCCCTCAGGGAGGGAAATTACAATGGCCATTCTGAGGAATGTTCCAATTAGCTGAGGAGATCATTTAAAAAATGCACTTAAAAATTGTGTTCCCAAATTAAACAAACAGAATGAGATACCTATTTTAATAGGTAAGCTGAAGGCTTCAAAAATGCTTCAAGATTCTAAAATAGCTTCATTGCAAAAAAAAAATCACACACACACAACACAAGAGGCACCTGAAATGAAAGATGGACGCAATTCCTACTTCTCCTCTCCTTCCTCCTTTAAAGCATTCATTCTATCATTTATCCTCTCTCTACATTATCTTTCCACTCTAAAGAGATTACAAGACCATGAGCGCAAGTCCACCAAGTCAGTGGCCTTACAGATAACCCTGAATCTACCGTCAACGGAGAACCTCCTTACGGACCCCTCCCAGAGTTGATGACACTCAGGAATTTTCTGGTAAACTGCTATATTATTCCCTTAAACAGCTAAGGGAAACTAAAATTACAGTTAAAGAAAACCCTTGGCAAATTCTGGTAGATACCAGAGCTATACCCTCTGCTTTAACCCCCATGCATAGCCTGTGGATGGAAAACTGGCAGAAGCCAGCTAAGGGTGAGGATTCTCACCAGAGTCAGCTCTTCCAGATCTCTGTCTGTAGTACCTGATAAACAGAGAAAAATAAAATAGCTTTCGCACTCAATTCGTGAATGCCTCTGAAGTCTAAGGGGGTGTTCAGTATTGCCAGAAATATTTACTGTTTTCCCAGCAGAAATTGAAAGATATTTAAAAGGATTTTTTTTTTTTTTAATTGTTGGCCAAACTGGAAGCTGATACTCAGAACCTGATAGGATTTTTTTTTTTTAAGGTCTTCTCCCCTAAGCTAAAATAAAACTAACTCTTACCTTCTTATCTGGGCCATCTCCTTGAAATGCAAACTTCAGGGAGGTAATTCTCTACAGAAAAAAAAAAAAAGAAAGAAAGAAAGAAAAGAAAGAAAGAGAAAGAGGCTTTAAAATACAAACTGCTATAGAAGCTCCCTTGCCCAAAATCTAGCCCACAGCTTCCATAAGATTACTTGTCAAGGACAAGTGTGTGTTCTCCAATCCTTGAATGAAATGTTCAATATACTTATGGAAGAATGTTAGTATTGTTATTCAGATCTTCTGGGTTGTTACTAATTTGTTCACATGATTTATTAAATATTGAGAAAAGTGTATTCAAATAATCCTTATCATGGGGGTGCCTGGGTGGCAGTGGGTTGAGCTTCCAACTTAGTCTCAAGTTATGATTTTGTGGTTTGTGAGTTCGAGCCCCATGTCAGTCTCTGTGCTGATAGCTGAGAGCCTGGAACCTGCTTCAGATTCTGTCTCTTTCTCTTTCTACCCCTCTTTGTCTCTCTCTCTCTCTCTCTCAAAAATAAATAAACATTAAAAAAATTTTTTTAATAAAAAATGAAATCATCCTTATCACGGTGAATTATCAATTTCTTTTTATAGTTCTGTTATTTTTTGCAATACATATTTAAAATTTATGCTACTGGATGTAATCACATTTAGAATTGTATTATCCTGCTGAACTGATTATTTGTTTTTTTTTGGTAAATTGAAGTCTGTTTTATCTGATTACAGTATTTCTGTACCAGTTGTCTTTTGGTTAATATTTGACATATGTTTATCCATCATTTTGCTTTCAACCATTCTATGTTCTTATATTTTAGATTTGTTTCCTAAATAGAAGATAGCTGAATTTTGTCTATTTATTGCATTACAATCTTTGTCCTGTAACTGGAGAATTAAGTCCAATTATATTTATTGTAACTGATATATTTAGATTTATTTCTACCATGTTAATTTTGTACCATATGTCTTTTCTAATGTTTCCTTTTTCTCTTTCCTTATTTTCCTTTAGATTTCCTTTTATTAATTCTAGTTTTTTTACCTCTCTGCAACATTTGACCTCATGCACTCAATTTCTCCTCATTGAATACTTACACTAGTAATTTTTACATGTATAATTAACTTAATAAAGTCTAAAATCATTATCATTATCATTATCATTATCTTCCTTTCCGACAACATAAATAAGCACTGTTAGAGTGCTTTAGCTCTAATCAAACTATCAAGTTATACACCATTATTGTCTAATATTTTAGTTGATCTTTTTTATCCCCAGACTTTTTTTTAAATTCAAATTCCAGTTAGTTAGCATACAGTGTAATATTAGTTTCAGGTGTACAATTTAGTGATTCAGCATGTCCATACAACATCTGGTGCTCATCACAAGTGTACTCCTTAATCCCCATCACCTATTTCATCCATCCCTCCACCCCCTCCTCTCTGGTAACCATCAGTTTGTTATCTACAGTTAAGAGTCTGTTTCTTGGTTTGCTTCTCTCTTTGTTTTCCCTATGCTCCTTTGTTTTGTTGCTTAATTCCACATATGAGTGAAATCATATGGTATTTGTCTTTTTTTGACTGACTTATTTCACTTAGCACAATACTCTCTAGATCCATCCATGTTGTTACAAATGGCAAGATGTCATTCCTTTTTATCACTAATATTCCAGCCAATGGACATTTGGGATTTTTCCATAGTTTGTCTATTGTAGATAATGCTGCTATAAACTTTGGGATGCATGGGGGTGCCTGGGTGGCTCAGTTCGTTGAGTGTCCAACTTTGGCTCAGGTCACGATCTCACAGTTTGTGAGTTCAAGCCCTGCATCAGGCTCTGTGCTGACAGCTCAGAGCGTGGAGCCTGCTTCGGATTCTGTGTCTCCCTCTCTCTTTGCCCCTCCCCCATTCACACTCTGTCTCTCTCTCCTTCAAAAATAAATAAACATTTAAAAAAATTTAAAAAAAAAAACACAAAAAACATTGGGATGCATGTATCCCTTTGAATTAGTATTTTTGTAGTTTTTGGGTAAATACCTAGTAGTGTAATTGCTGGATTATAGAGTAGTTCTACTTTTAGCTTTAAGAAAAAACTTATTTATCTATTTGGAGGCAGGGAGGGGCAAAGAGAGAGGCAGAGAGAGAATCCTAAGCAGGCTCCACACTGTCAGGACAGAGCTCAATGTAGGGCTTGATCCCATGAATTGAGAGATCATGACCTGAGCGGAGATCAAGAGTAGGACGCTTAACCGACTGAGCCACCCAGGTGCCCCTATTTTTAACTTTTTGAGTAAACTCCATACTACTTTCCAGAGTAGCTGCACCAGTTTGCATTCCCACCAACAGCACATAAGTGTTCCCTTTTCTCCACATCCTTGCCAACACCTGTCATTTCTTGTGTTGCTGATTTTAGCCATTCTGATAGGTGTGAGATGATATCCCATTTTAGTTTTGATTTGCATTTTCCTGATGATGAGTGATGCTGAACACCTTTTCATGTGTCTATTGGCCATCTGTATACCCAAACATTTTTTTAAGTCAATGTTTACTTAGATTGTCTTACATTGTTACTATATTTTTTGCTTATCACTCCTTTAAATAACTTATCTATCTAGTATTGATGCAGGCAAGCTGAGTCCAAGAACCCAGTCAAGAGGGTCCTTGGCTTCGCACAGGATAGAAATCAAATGCAAGCTGGAGAAAATGAAAACAGACTTTATTGAATAGGGCGAGTGACAGAGAATAGTAGACAGAATATCTGGGCGACCCCCAAAGAAAAGGAGAATGAGTCTCATCATTGCTTGGGGCTTGGGGTTTATCTTGGACAAGGGTGTAGGGGATGTATATCTTCAGGAATCCATGGTTGGGTCCAATCAGAGGTGAGTGTCAGGTGAACAATAGGTGTTATTCCATGAATTACCGAAGGTAGGGGTATTGATGCCAATATCAGCTGAGGTTTGTTTGAAGCTAATGTTCTGGAACATATTTGGGATCTGGTTCTTCTTAAGCGTTATTAGGTGTTTGAGGCCTAGGACAAAATTCAGAGAACAATTAACTTTCTTTTTCCCCCTTTTAGTGGGAACATAGCTTCTTTGGCTTATTCAGAGGTAAATATGGAATATGAATAAATGGAGCCTAGGAAAAAAACAGTAAAGATGGAACCTTTCTAAAATGGTAAGCGAGGAATCATGGGAATCTACTCCTGAAATCAAGAGCATACTATATACACTGTATGTTAGCTAACTTGACAGTAAAAATTGTATTTAAAAAAAATAATAAAATAAAAATTTGAAAATAAATAAATAAATAAATAAATAAATAAATAAATAAATAAAATGGAGTTCTTTCAGCTTTCCTACCTCAGTATCATTTTGTTTTATAAATGTATTCTCAGTAAGTTCCTTTAGTGAGAGCTGAGTGATAATAATTCTTTCAATTTTTGTTTGGTATAGTCTAGCTGGAACCACTTTACTACAAACTTTTAACTTGGGAATTTTCAGGCCACAGAATTCGTTTAAATCCTAGCTAGCCCTACTGTCCATCTGATTATGATTCACCAGTAGCTTTTTGGTGTAAATTTACCTGCCAGAGTCAAGGCTGAAAAAAGCAAACCTATTTTGGTTTGGGGTAGGGAGGGAAGGGAGGGGATGTGAATGGGGTTTGAGTTTTGTTTTTTCTTTTTCTAGTTCACCTTTGCACTGCAGATGTTTCTTTTCAGTGGCCTCAGTTTTAGGTAGGAATCTCTGACTTGACTTTTCACCTTGCTCTCTAAGAAGTCCCTGGCACTTACAAGTCCTGTTACAAATGCAACCGTAGGTTTGGTGAGGCTGCAGACGGGTAGCCACCCCAGGACAGCACCACCTTTAACACTTACAAGACTTTCTGAATTCATGACTTTAATCTTGGCGTTTCCTTCCCTTTCTTGCTGGCTCAGTGGTGCATTTAAAGGGCCTTTAAAAAATCCTGTATCAAGCGTTTGTAAGTGTTGTGTACAGGGACAGCTTTTAAGGATCTTACTCTGTAACTTGTCGGAACCAACGCATCATTCCACTGTTAATAACTTATGCATGGTAGCCCGGAGGACTACTTTCTGGTCCATCTCTATAACCCACTAAATTGCATGACCTTGTACAACCTCTATAAGTCTCAGGTTTTCTGAGTTTCCTAACCTGGGGACTCTTTATTAGATCCTTTAAAAGAGAAATCTTCTTAAACTTGTTTAACCTCCTTCTAGGAAGAGATTTAGCATTCCTGATGAAACCCTTAAATTTTGGTAAACTTTAATGAGATTAAGACTTGTGGGAAACACACCTTCTTGACTATCAGCTGAAAGACAGTCTAAAAACAACTTTAACTATACGTTGTTTCTTTTTCTGTATATTCTCTTCTCATTTTTCTTCCCCTGTAAAATACCCCTACCACTAAGAGTGGATCTTTGAATTGGCTTCCTGCAATGTTTTCCTCTTGCAACAAGACAGAACTAAAACTATGATATATGCTTATCACTGAATAGTCCGAAAAGTTCTCATTAACAAATCTTTAATTTTTAAAAGAATTTAAATGAATTACCTTTATTTTCAACTTCCAGCTGTAAGTTTAGAGGCACTATACACAAACCAGACTGTCTTATTTTCTACTGGTAATTAGATATTCCTGAACTGCGAGGGTATTCTATTACCTTCCAAAAAGAACCTTTTTCTGTTTAAAATTTTTGTGCAAATTGGAAAACAAAATGTAGCTTGAAAAGTTTAAATGGAAATGTTAAGATCAGGCATGAATTTAAGTTGCATTTTCTGTTGGTATGCAAATTTGGGGATTATTCTGGCCAGGCATCCCCCAATATTCATTATTATGTTAATCAGAAGAAACATATTACATTTTTAATACATGGGGCTCCCTGTGAAGAAACTGAGGCCTGGCTACATGGGGAAAAAAAAAAAAAAAAAAAAAGGACTTTTCTAACTGCTTGTAGTTCATTGTTGATTATGTAAGGTTGAAATAACATTTTGGTAATTTAGCTGAAAAGTAATAAAAATTAAGCACTAGAGTGTTAGAAGAACAAGATTTCTCACACAATGAATTTTAGTAAATCACGTACCTATGCTTCAGTCCTTTCTGTAAAATGAGGAGAACTGTAACTCAGCATTTGAATCAAAAATGAACTAGACTCGGGGGCTCCTGGCTGGCTCAGTTGGTAGAACAGGAGACTCTTGATCTTGGGGTTTGTAAATTCAATTCCCAATCCCCACATTGGGTGCAGAGATTACTTAAAAATCAGATCTTAAAAAAAAATGAACTGGGTTCATATTCCAGTTGAAACAGTTCCCAGTACTTTTAACTTGGCCAAGCTCCTTATGCTCATTTATGGGGCAATTACATCCATATTTTAGGGTTGTCATGAGGATTAAGTGGTGTGTAACACATGAACCAGACAAGAGTAAAGCAGAGAGATATGGAGAGAATTCTTTTGAAGTCTATATATTAGATTGATGTATATTAATCTAGTTATTTAATAATTATTTTAACTTCTTAAAAAATGTCTCTACATTGTATCCCACTTACAATTTCACTAGCAAGTATTACTATTTCTCCTTGCTTTTCAGGTCTACCACGTAAAGAATGTAAAATCTGTCAGTTACTTGATGTCAAAAACAGATAATTGCGAGTTCAGGAAAAGTCACCTGTATTTCAGTATGACTTCCTCAGGGTGTGTGTGTGTGTCTGTGTTTGCAATGAGACATGATTTGAAAAAGGAAAAGGACACTGTTGAAGCTATGGCATTGAATAATTGAACTAAAAATCATGTAAGCAAAACAAAACCCCCAAACCCCCAAACCACACCAATATGGGAGGTCTAGTTCTTCTGAGCTCCTTGACACTTAGAGCTGCTGAAGGTAGCTTTTATAAAGAAATCGCCTTTGTGCAAAAAGTATTTTTTTTAAACTTCCTTGAGGGGGAATCGCATGTCTTACATGAGAATGCTGTGCTGCTACTTGGCTCCATGAAAACGAGAAGGGTCCAGACACATTATAGCTAATTTTAGAAGGCAGACACACCTTCGCTTATTTTTCTGTGACTCTCTCGCTCCCGGTCCCCAAACCTTTGGATATACACATCACTAGATTCCCAAGAGTCAGGAGGTGGGAGTGGGGAGTTTCAATACAGAATATAGCTCTTGACATCATTTTGGTCTGACCAAGAAAAAGAAAGGAAGAGAAGAAAGAGGAGAGAGGAGGAGAAAGACGGGAAGAAGGAAAAGGGAGAGGGGTCAAGAAAGAAAGGAAACAAAAAAGGGAAGGGACAGAACAAAACAAATAGGAAAGGAAGGAAGCTGGGATGGAGGGAGGAGAAGGAGAGAGAAAGAAGAATGTGAGAAGAGAATCATTTTGGTCTCAGGTTGACTAGGGAGAGCAACAGAACCTTCATCAGCACTACACATTCTCTAAGAGGCGATGCATTGTTTTCTTGAAAGCCCCGACGCTAAGCAATTCCAAGAATGTTTGGCAAAGCCCTTTTGGGAAGGGTGAGGTGGGGGGGCTTTTTCGCACGCACGCACACCCGGCCCCCACACACGATGTGACAGGGTTCGGGAGACCTAGCGGAAACCTTCAGGTCACCCAGGGAACTGCTCCTCTCGCTCGTCCTGCGGCGGGGGGGACGGGCGGGGGGGGTGAGAGCGCCGAGACGCGCGGGGCGCGGAGATGTGCAAGTGGCGAAGCTTGACCGCGCGCAGGCGGGAGCAGCCGCCCAACTCCCGGCGCGGGATCCGCTGAGAGGCCACGGTGAGTCCCTCCGGGTGCGGGTCCGAGGGATGCCCGGTTCCCCCTCGCTCCTTCGGCCCGGGCCGCCGCGAGGCCGGAACCTCCCCCGAGTCCGGCCTCGCTCGGCGC